>NC_062226.1:53045430-53368287 GCF_902686445.1 Sciurus carolinensis | reverse complement strand
TAGGGGGAACGCTTTCAGATTTTCACCATTTAGAATGATATTGGCCATGGGCTTAGCATAGATGGCCTTTACAATGTTAAGGAATGTTCCCACTATCCCTATTTTTTCTAGTGTTTTGAGCATGAAGGGATACTGTATTTTATCAAATGCTTCTTCTGCATCTATCTAAATAATCATGTGATTCTTGACTTTAAGTCTTTTGATATGGTGAATTACATTTATTGATTTCCGGATGTTGAACCAACCTTGCATCCCTGGGATAAAACCCACTTGATTGTGGTGCACTATCTTTTCAATATATTTCTGTATGCTATTTGCTAAGATTTTGTTGAGAATTTTTTCATCAATGTTCATTAAGGATATTGGTCTGAAATTTTCTTTCCTCGATGTGTCTCTGTCTGGTTTAGGTATTAGGGTGATATTGGCTTCGTAGAATGAGTTTGGGAGGGTTCCCTCCTCTTCTATTTTATGGAATACTTTGAGGAGTATTGGAATGAGCTCTTCTTTAAAGGTTTTGTAGAACTCGGCTGAGAACCCATCTGGTCCTGGACTTTTCTTTGTTGGTAGGCTTTTGATGACTTCTTCTATTTCATTACTTGAAATTGATCTATTTAAATTGTGTATGTCCTCCTTGTTCAGTTTAGGTAATTCATATGTCTCTAGAAACCTGTTGATGTCTTTGAGAGTTTCTATTTTGTTGGAGTATTGATTTTCAAAATAGCTTCTCATTATGTTTCATATTTCAATCGTGTCTGTTGTGATATTTTCTTCTTCCTTCCAAATTTTAGTAATTTGGGTTTTCTCTCTTTGTTAGTGTGGCTAAGGGTTTATCAATTTTGTTTATTTTTTTGAAGAACCAACTATTTATTTTGTCAATTTTTCTATTGTTTCTTTTGTTTCAATTTTGTTGATTTCAGCTCTGATTTTAACTATTTCCTGTCTTCTACTACTTTTTGGTGTTGCTCTGTTCTTCTTTTCCTAGGGCTTTGAGCCATAGTGTTAGGTCATTTATTTGTTGATTTTTTCTTCTTTTATTGAATGCACTCCATGAAATAAATTTTCCTCTAAGAACTGCTTTCATAGTGTCCCAGAGATTTTGATAGGTTGTTTCTTTGTTCTCATTTACCTCTGAGAATTTTTAAATTTCCTTCCTGATATCTTCTGTTATCCATTCATCATACTATAGCGTAGTATTTAATCTCCAGGAGTTGGAGTGGTTTCTTTGTTTTATTCTGTCATTTATTTCTCATTTCAATCCAGTATGATCTGATAGAATACAAGGTATTATCTCTATCTTCTTGTGTTTGCTGACAGTAGCTTTGTGGCATAAAATATGGTCTATTTTAGAGAAGGGTCCATGTGCTGCTGAGAAGAAAGTGTTTTCACTCTTTGTTGGATGGTATATTCTATAAATGTCTGTTAAGTCTAAATTATTGATTATGTTATTGAGATCCATGGTTTCTTTGTTCAATTTTTGTTTGGAGGATTTGTCAGTGGTGAGAGAGGTGTGTTAAAATCACCTAGTATTATTGTGTTGTGGTCTATTTGATTTCTGGCATTGGGAAGGATTTCTTTGATGTATATGGATGAGCCACTGTTTGGGGCATAGGTATTTATGATTCTTATGTCTTGCTGATTTATGCTTCCCTTAAGCAGTATGAAATGTCCTTCTTTATCCCTTCTGACTAACTTTGGTTTGTAGTCTACATTATCTGATATGAGGATGGATACTCCGACTTTTTTGCTGTGTCTATGTGCATGGTATGTTTTTCCCCATCCTTTCACCTTAGTTTGTGAGTATCTCTTTCTATGAGATGAGTCTCTTGCAGGCAGCAAATTGTTAGATCTTTCTTTTTAATCCAGTCTGCCAGTCTATATCTTTTGATTGATGAGTTCAGGCCTTTTATATTCATGGTTATTATTGAGATATGATTTGTATCCTGGTCATTTGGCTCATTTTTTTTTTTTTTGACACGACTTGATTTCTCCTTTATTTGGTTGTTCCTTTAGGGTAGTTCCTCCCTTTGCTGATATACATCATTGTTTTTCATCTCTTCCTCATGGAATATTTTGCTGACAATGTTCTGTAATTCCAGGTTTCTTTTTGTAAATTCTTTTAGCTTTTGTTTATCATGGAAGGATTTTATTTCGTCATCAAATCTGAAGGTAAGTTTTGCTGGGTATAAGATTCTTGGTTTGCATCCATTTTCTTTCAGAACTTGAAAAATGTTGTTCCAGGCCCTTCTAGCTTTTAGGGTCTAGATTGAAAAATCTGATAATATCCATATTGGTTTCCCCCTGAATGTAATTTGATTCTTTCCTCTCACAGCATTTAAAATTCTATCTTTATTTTGTATATTAGGTATTTTCATTATAATGTGCCTTGGTATGGGTCTATTGTAATTTTGTGCATTTTGAGTCCTATAAGCATCTTGTATTTGATTTTCCATTTCATTCTTCAGATTTGGGAAATTTTCTGATATTATTTCATTGAATAGATCGTTCATTCCTTTGGTTTGTTTCGCTAAGCCTTCCTCAATCCCGATAATTCTTAAATTTGGCCTTTTCATGATATCCCATAGTTCTTATAGATTCTGTTCATGATTTCCTACCGTCTTCTCTGTCAACTTTGTTTTCAAGATTAAATTTTTTTCTTCAGTATCTGAGGTTCTGTCTTCCAGGTCTTCTATCCTATTGGTTATGCTTTCTATGGAGTTCTTAATTTGGTTTATTGTTTCCTTCATTTCAAGGATTTCTGTTTGGTTTTTTTTCAATATCTCTAACTCTTTATTGAAATGATCTTTTGCTTCCTGTATTTGCTCTTTTAACTGTTGATTGGTGTGATCATTCAATGCCTGCATTTGCTCTTTCATCTCTTCATTTGCTTCTCTGATCATTTTGATTATGTACATTCTGAACTCCCTTTCTGCCATTTCTTCTGCCATGCTGTCATTGGATTTTATTGCTATACCATCTAGGTTTGTTTGGGACATTTTCTTCCCTTGTTTTCTCATATCGTTCGGGTATCTACTCCTCTAATAGTGCAACTGTGGGATATTGCAGATTTCCTCTATTGACTAATACTGTCTCTGTAGATTTCCAGTAACTCACCTCTTAACCTTCAGTAGCCTGAAGTCTTGGAGGAACTTGATAATGCGGTGCTCCACTAGGAAGCTGGCCTTCTAGGGGTGTTGACCTTCAGGTGGGGTATATTCCCTGGTGGCTCTGAGTTGGTCCTGAGTCTCTCAATACCTCCTCTTCTTGGCTCCTGGGTCTTGTCAAAGGTCCTCTAGTCTCCTGTAGGTGTCTCAGGAAGGGAGTTGCCCTTCCAATGATGATGGTCATGCCCTCAGGAGTAATTCAAAATGCCTGCACCAGCCTTTAAGGAAGCCTCTGGCTAAATCCGTGATGGCAACAAACCTCGGAGTGAAAGTGGTGGTTGGGCAGGGTTGTTCAGTGATGGTGTCTGTCTTTGGCCTGGTGGTTGGGCGGGTTGTCTACCAGCAGCCCGGTTTCACAAGGCAGGCGGGTTGGGTGCCCGCCTGCTACCTCCGCAATGCAAGCGGCCTGACTCGCCCCTCATCTCGCTCCGAGACTGTGACCAAGCAGTGATGGCACCAACCTAGGTGCAGGGGTCAGGCGGGGTCGCTCAGTTATGATATCTGCCCTTGGCCTGCTGGCTGGGTGGGATAGCTGCCCGCCACCTACCTCTGCGATGTAGGCGGCCTGGCTCACCTGCTAGCTCGCTTCTTGACTGCGACCAACCTGTAATGGTACCGAGCTAGGTTGGCAACTGATGTCTTAAACACTAAATTAGTATAAACTGACTGTGGTAGTGAACATCTGTAATCCCAGCTACTTGGGAGACTGAGGCAGGAAGAGTTTGAGGCCAGCCTGAACAATATGGTAAGACTCTGTCTCTAAAAACAGAAAAAAATAAGCAATAATAGAAACCAGAGGACAGTAGAATAATATCTTAATGTGATAAAAGGAAATACATCAGTGTAAATTCTGTTTCCATTGAAACAATTACTAATCACATGCTCTACCACTGAGTGGCTACCCCTAATCTCCTTGAGTGAAACTATCTTTTAGGAATAGAATCACAAAAATAAATTTTCAGTTCCTCAAATCTAAGACAATTACCTACTAGTTTATCCTCATCAAAGGGTGCTCTTTCATCAGACGAAATATATTATAATCAAAGTTGACAAACCAAAACACAGATAAGTATATTGGGTTTTAAAGCAACTTATATTTTTGATTACAGTCTCTAAGGTTAAACTTTAAGTGTGATGCTTACTGTATATTTTGTTTATATAACATCAAGTTAAGGAAGTTGCCCTCTATTAAGTTTAAAGAATTCTTTAGACTATTGAGATGATCATGATTTTTTTTATTAACTTACAGTGAATTATATTAATAAATTTTCTGATGCCAATCTAGCCTCATATTTTCTGAGATAAATTCTATTGGTCATAGTGTTTCTTTATAATTTTTCTAATGGCTTCAGGATATGTAGTGAGATCTGTTTCATTTTTTTTTCATGTTTCATTTCTGATATTAGTAATTTGTCTTCACCCTTTTTGTTTTTTTAGACGTCATAGAGCCATCAATTTTAATGATTTTTTTCCAAGAGCCAACTTTTCATTTTGTTTTCCTCTTATCCATTTTACTGATTTCTGCTCTTTATTATTATTGTTATTATTATTTTTTTATTTTGGTGGTGGTGCTGAGGATTATTATTATTATTATTATTTTGGTGGTGGTGCTGAGGATTATTATTATTATTATTATTATTTTGGTGGTGGTACTGAGGATTGATCCCAGGGTCTCATGCATGCTAGACTAGAGTTCTACCACAGACCTACCTCCCCACCTCCTTTCTTTTGTTCTTTTTTATTTTCAAGAATTTCATCCCAAAGAGGAATTTTTTTAAATATATGTATTTTTAGTTGTAGATGACACAGTACCTTTATTTTGTTTATTTAGTTTTTATGTAATGCTGGGAATCAAATCCAGTACCTCACACATGCTAGGCAAGTGCTCTACCACTGAGCTACAACCCCAGCACCCATCTTTGTTCTTTTAATGAATTTGTTTTTATAATTCTTTTACATTCCAGTAGTTCAACTGGGCAGGCAAATATTTACCCTCCAAAAATTATACTTTTCAAACTTTATCATTTAAAAATAATAATCACAATAGCTGTTCAGATATCATTAAAAGTCAGTAGAAGTATTGTAAAATATGAACTTGAAGTGGACCTTCGATCATGAGAGGTAATGAGCGTAGTTAAAAGGCGACTTTTTTGTGTGGACACATTTCCTGCCTTACCAGCCAGGAGGCCAAATCCCCTATCTCAGTACCACCCAATTGCTATTTCCAAACCCTTATATTTGAATGTAACTTTGCCTTTAAGTTTGGGGAGTAGAAAGAGCAAATAAATGTATTTCCTTTTCAAATGATGGTCTATTCTTTTCTTGTAATAACCTGTTTACTTTTTACATTTAAAAAACCTTGAAACACTTTAAAAATAGGAACTATGTTTTATCTGTCTTTGTATATTCTATAGTACTCTCACCATAACTTGACATGTATTATCTAAGTTAATATTTGTAAAATAATGCACTTTACTCCCTGTTATCCTATATCTTTGAACTTTTTCTGTATTTTAACTGACAGCTCTTTTTTTATTTTATATGTGCATATATTCTTCAAAATTCTATCTTAAACCCATTTTTTCCCCTCAATTTTAAAGATACCTATTCTCTTGCCTTCAGATTCTTTTGGGCTTGACTACCTGTCCATCCATGCCTTGTTTTTTCACTATATGAGTCATTTTCATTTGATTCTCTATCATCAAAAATTCATCATGTTTCAAACCCAACTAAGAAAGTTTTCCCCAAACCATGCCTTCTTCCAAACTAGTACCTCAGAATCAAATTTGTTTCTTCTCTTTTTGACTCTGAATTCTATATCCGTATTCTCTTTTTTTCTCTTTGATTTCCATTCCTAATGCCTTCTAGCTTGTTTCTCTTATTTATTTCTTCCCATTGCCTACTGCTCAAATGAGGATTTGCTCAAATGTTGATGTTAACACAAAATTAATGAACCTACAATTGGTTCCCTTTTATGAGCATTTCAAGTCCAAAATACTTTTCAAGACAGTATATTGACTTGTTCAGCCAACCTATTCTTAGAATCTTCTATTTACCCATGTAAAATCATAGTGGAGTATCCCCTGTTCCATAAAGTTCTTATCAGTCTCTGCCAATGCATCATTCTTTCAACTCTTACATATTCTTCCTTTTTTTTTTCTTTTTTCTTTTCTTTTAATTTTTTATATCAGAGGTTGAACCAAGTGGCACTTAACCACTGAGTCATATCCTCAGTACTTTTTTTATATTTTATTTTGAGGCCCAGTCTCCCTGAGTTGCCTAGGGCCTCCATAAATTGCTGAGGCTGGCTTTGAACTCATGATTCTCCTGCCTCAGCCTCCCAAGGCTCTGGGACTACAGGCCTGCACCACTGTGTGGAGCTCAAATCTTACATATTCTTAACAGAAATAATACTAGTCAATGCTTTTTGTGTACCTAAATGCCAGATATTTTTCTATACACTTCATGTATATGTATTCATCAACTCAAACATTTATTCAATGAGATAGATTCCATATCTGATCCTATTTTGCAAATAGGGAAACTGAGGTCATGAGAATAACATGCCCAACCTCACACAGCTCATAAGTGGCAGAACTGGCATTCAGGATTAGGCAGTCTGATTCTAAAACTTGTGCTCTTAACCCCTGTGTCTTCCATAAAAATATCACCAGATAGTACTTATGGAATGACTATTTGATCCTACTTTCTGGGCATTTTGTTTCTGTTTTTCTATTGACTTCTTATAATAACCTTATAAGGAAGATCTTGTTCTCATAAGGTATAAAGGATTAAGGCTTAAAAATTGAAATAAATTGCCCAGGATCAGCTAGTAAACTGGTAGCTCAAGGATTATAACCTGCATGTATCTTACTCTTAACTCCAAAATCTTTCTACTTTTCTAAGCCGCCTTTTTATACAAGTTTTCTTTTAATAGTTTCAAAGTTGAACATTTGTTAGGTCTCTTGCTTCTGTTAGTCAGTAAGGTCCTCAAACATCATTTATTAAACTTCAATAAATGGATGAAGATTGACTTCTGGAATGACTTCATTTACAGCCAGGTATTAAAGGTATTGATGCCAATGAAGGAAGTCAACAAAAGATGGAAAATCATTTTGTTAATTATATAATGCAATGGAAGTGTTGGTGAGTTTGGGTTTGATATAAAGGTTAGTAACTATAGTGACTTGGAACTTTAAAGGAAAATAAAGCATATCATTTCTTGTTTGACACACATCCTGCAAGTCCTACTTCACTTACTTGTATTCGTTTTCTGGGACTTACAGGTTTTTAATTTTCTGAATTCTAATTTTCACTATGGCCCTGTATGTTTTCTAAAGGAAAAATATTATTTTTGTCTCCAAAAAAACTCTTCCTCTTTATTAATAAATGACTGAATACACCAGTGCTTTGTGTTTCCAGAAGAAGTATAACAATATTTTGTAAGGAAGAAATGCCTTACAAACAGCCTGGAAAAACCAGATTTTCACTCTAGATGATTGCTGCAAAGCAGCCTTTGATCTGCCTCAACCTGAAGTCCTAAGTATAGCAAATCTGAATGATCCCAGGATTCAAATATAATCTTTAGACCTAAATGTCGTAAATATGCACTACTGTTTATTTTGTGATTAAATATCATTCTGATTCCTTGGTGAACTCTTGATTCCCCTATTCTTTAAATCAGATAAACTAAATTTTGCAACAGAATATTTTGTTCTCTGAAACATTTTTGGCAATAGCAATCTTTAATGAGAGGTTTCTTTTGAAGGATTTGAATTTTCAAGTTTATTTCATCTCTTGTCCAATTAAATTAAACCTATTAATCTTAAATTAGTTTAATCAAGCACCAAATAAAAGATTTTGCCAAGTGTCATACTCTAAAATTAATTGTAATAGAGCATGACCCATTCAATAAGTGCCTTGGGCTTTTGGGTTAATCTAGCATATAAACATTTGGTATATAAACTACTAAATCTGAAGAGTCTTAGCAAACCCTTTAATTGTAAAAGGGTTATATTTTATAAATTTGAATAAAATTTTCAATATATATTTAAATGTATGATTGTTACCAAAATTTATATTTGTTTTGGTTGATTTTTTTACATAACTCTTATTCAGTAGATTGAAGGTATTAAATTGTAATGTAGCCTTTTTTATGTCAGGAATTACAGAATTTTAAATAGCCTCATTTACATTTTTGTTATTTGTGTTCACACCTCCAGAAATAGCAAAATAGGAAACTGCTTTCTTATTGTTCTTCATTGATAATCTTCACAGTTTTCTTTAAACTTACCCCAGTATTTTGTGTAGTATGCATTCCTTGAAGGGTATTCAGTTTATATATGTCAGATTCTCTAGGGCCGTGGCTTTTGCCAGATGAAGCACTTTTGATTTCGAGGCTGATGAAACACAGTGCGATTATTGATCTGTGCATGACATAGCCTGTCTCTCTCCTGGCAGAGTGTAGCAACATTTATCCAGGAATTTGTGAAATGTCACTCGGATCATGTTCGCAAGGTAAACTGTGCAAAATCCAGGATCTGAGCTGAGAATCCATGTGGAATTGGACGTGACTGTCTTATTCCTATGTCCGATCTTCTAGATGAACCAAGTGATATTTGTTAACAGAATGTCTGTGTCCTATATTAGACTTTGTAAGAGCTATTATTGTCACCTGGAACACTATGTAGTAGAAAATCATGCATCTTATATTCTGTTTTCAGATTCACTTCTGATCTTACTGCAGAAAATATTAAGAAACTATAACCTCAACATCATCAGTTAAGGTTAGGGTCATTTTCTGTTTTTAATGAAATAATGTTACAATATATTACATAGTCATATAGTCCCAGTAATACCTTCATTCTTGGCATCAGTATACTTTCATGTAGGTGTGTCTTATTAATATCAACATGCCTGAAAGTGACAAATTACATTTTTCTTACTAATGAATTTTGTTTAACTGTGAACATGTTTTAGAGTTTGGTTTTAAGTGACTGGAATATTATTTAGCACATGAATAGATGTGTTTATATTTTCTACAGTGCATTTTAATTTAATTTTCATAACACATTTAAAGCACTATGTTAATGGGATATTCAGTAATGAATTAAATATCATCTTTGTCCTTGTATGAAATACTAATATGAGAGTTGGTCATGTATATAACGGTACAAGGGAATTATGGGGTGTGTGTGTGTGTGTGTGTGTGTGTGTGTAATGTATCATAAACATGTAGTGGATGGAGAACAGTCTTTTATTGCTCTCATTCTTTAGTAAGGATTTTTAAAGAGGTGTCATTTGGACTGAAACTTTATGTTTGGTATGATTTTTAAAGTTGTATACATGAGAAATGCCATTAAAAGGAAGGAAAGCTTGAAAAGACATCAAGGTAAGAAACCAGTTGTTTAGAATAATGGATAATCTGGTACAGCTGTGGTTTTAAGGCCTGGCTACATATTTTCTTCACTGGGAGCTTTAAAAGATACCTGTGCCTAGGCCCAACTATTAACCATTTAAGTCCAAATATTATCTGTATCTTGGTAGTTTTTAAAAGCTCTCAGGTGATTCTGGTGTATAGTGAGGACTGAAATTAAAGTTTGAGGAAACAGAGATTGAATATAAGCAACTAGATAAAAGATTGTTTAATTATCAGTGTGAAAGAAATGATAAAGAAGTGGTCTACAAAGTATTATAAAAGTAGAAGGAGTTTTAAACAGCACAAGAGATTTGACAGTGGTATAAATCAAAGTTTGATGGCAAATAGTATATGGGAAGGTAAAGCAAAGGGAGATATTTAAGATATTTTCCAGGTTTCTAATTAAAATGTCTAGAAAGTTAATATTAGAAGTATTATACTTGTGACAATATAACATGTTAAATATTAACAGTAGAAAATATGAATAAAGTTGGGTAAAACATGACAGATATCCTTATAAGTGTACAATAGAACTTGGAAAAGGAAAGAAAAATAAATGTAAATTCCTTGGGGATAAATCAGTGACAGCTTACTATTGTAGCCAAGTGATAATTTGTCATTGAAGTGGTGATATCCAGTAAGTAGTAGAATATTTGAGTTTAAAATTTAGGAGAGAGGACTGGGCTAGATGTATGCATTTTGGAGTCATGAATATTTGGATGGTATTTTAAAACATGGGACTGGATGAGATTGTTTTAGTCAGCTTTTTCATTGCTGTGACTAAAAGATCTTACTAGCACAACTGTAGAAAAGCAAAAGTTTATTTGAGGGCTCATGGTTTCATAGGTCTCAATCCATAGACAGCAGGCTTCATTCCTCAGGACTCCAGATGACACAGGAACAACATGACAGAAGAGGGAAGCTGCTTATATGTTGATCAGGAAGCAAAGAGAGAGAGAGACTCCACTGCCAGATAAAAATATATACCTCAAAGCCATGCCCCAATTCCACCTCCTCTAGCCACACCCTACCACTTCAGTTACCCCTCAGTTAATCCCTATCAGGGGATTAAATCACTAATTGGGTTAAGATTCTCATAACCCAGTCATTTCTCCTCCAAACCTTCCCATCTGAGTTTTTAGGGGCCACCTCACATCCAAAGCATAACAGAGATCATCAAGAAAGTGAAGATAAATAAAAAAGAGAAAGAGTTGTCCAAGTCTGAGTTTTGGCCACTCCCACATTTTGAGGTTAGAAAGATGAGAAAGGACCAGAAAAGGAAAGACCAATGTAGTAAAAAAGTAAAAGAAAAATGAAAAGAATGGAGAACCTAAGAAGCCTTGTCAAGAAAGGAATGATCAATTATGTCAAATGTTGCTGATCAGAATGAGTCTATGAGAGGAACTGAATAACAGAAAGAAAGAGAAATTAAAGGAAATAATTAAATATTAGATATTTAATATTAGCTTGAGGAGCCTTGCTAAAAATATAGTAGAACAAAGAGCCTGCAAATTTAAATACTTAAATCACTTGGTTTCAAAATGAATAATGCAAATATTGATAATATTGGTACTTTTAAAATGAAGATAACATGTTTAAGGGAATACATTGTTTGAATAGGCCAATAAGAGTCTTTCTCTAAATATTTATCAAAAATGTTCACATAATTAGGCCACAAAACAACTTTCTACCAATTTCAAAGAACTGGTATCAAAAAAACCAATATTGCCTAACATAAATTAAGTTAGAAACTAATTTTAAAGTTAACATCTGATACAAATTTAGAGAGACGTATAATTTATGAGGATGGGGTCCCCTAGATGGTATTAATGTCTTTATAAAAAGAGAAGAAGACATGGCATCCTCCTCTACTCTCTGCTATGTGAGGATTCAATAAGACAGCCATCCACAAGCCAGGAAGTGTCTTCACTGAACAGTGGATCTGTTGGTGCCTTAATCTTGGTCTTCCAGCATCCAGATCTATTAGAAATAAACGTTTGCTGGTTACACCACCAGTCTTTGGTAATTTGTTATAGCAGCCCAAACTGATTAAGACACCCAAAGAAAATAGAACTGTTAGAGCAGAAGTTGATTTTATAGAAAGTAAAAGTGCAATGGACATGATCAATGAAACCAAAGACTGGATAGAGACTAATAAATTGACAAAATATTAACAAATGTTGAAACAGTCTAGAGAAATTCAAACCTTAAACACTTCTGGTAAGAATGTAAAAGGATATATCTATTTTGGAAAACAGTTTGCTGTTCATCAAAAGATAACACATATGATTCAGCAATTCCAGTCTCAGATATTTGCTCAAGAGAACTGAAAATATAAGTGCACACAAAAGTTCATACATGAATGTTCACAGAAGCATTATTCTTAATAGCCTACCAGTGGAAACAATCTAAAGGTCCATCAACTGTTGAATGGAGAGAAAAAGTGTAGTGTATCCATACAGTGGGTTGTCATTCCAAGAATAAAAAGGAATGAAAAACAGACATAAGTTGCAACATGAATGAGGCTCCAAAATATGCACGTGCAAGAATCCAGTCACAGAACACTACAAATAATATGATTCATTTTATATGAAATGTCAAGAAAAAGACAAAATAAACAGAAGTTAGATTTGGTGGTTGGCAAAGGTCAGGGGTATGAAACAAATGTCTTTAAATAGGCATGAGAACTTTTTCAGTGGTAATGAAAGTGTTCTTCACTTAGTCCAGAGTTATAATTGCACAGCTCTATAAATATGCTAAAAATCACTCAATTGTACATGTAAGTATACAATTAAAAACTTACACCAACTAAGAATACCCTCTCTGGCAAAACTGTCCTTCAAAAATGAAAAAGAAAGGTTTCCCCAGATAGCAAAAGCAGACCCCCAGACCAATCTTAAAAGAAATGCTAAATTGAGTCCTTCAAGTTGAAACAAAAAGATGCTAACCAATAACACAAGAGCCCATCAAAGAATAAAACTTGCTGGTAAAAGCAAATACAGAGAGAAATTCTGGAAATAGAAAAGTGTAATGATGGAACATGATAATTTTTAATTGATACAGAAGTTGAAAAAATAAATTATAGCTATGAAAGTATGTTAATGGATGCACAATATGAAAACGTGTAACATCTTTCATTTTTACTAATTTTATAAAATGTAAAATTTGTAACAAACAAAATGTGTGTAGGGAGAAGTAAAAGTATAGAGTTTCTTGTATGTGATTGAAATTAAGTTGTTACCAGCTTAAAATAGATTGTTATAACTACAAGATATTTTATGTAAGCATCAAGGTAATCACAAAGAAAATATAAAAGGTATGCAAAAGAAAATGAAAAACCATCAAAGCATGTCAAAACAAAAAAAATCAATAAAACAGGATGGAAGACAGCAACAAAGGAAAAGAGGGACAAAAGACAAGACAAAAAAATTAACAAAATGGTAATAGTAAAGTTCTTCACTGTCAATTATTACTTTCAATGGAAATGGGTTAAACTCCTTAATCAAAAGGCATAGAATAGCTGAATGCAGTGAAATTAGATTCAGCTTTGTGCTCTCTATAAGCGACTCACTTTAGATTTAAGGACATGCTGACTAAAAGTCAACAGATGGAAAAAGATGTGATGCTAAAAAGAGAGCAGGGATGACCATATGACACCTGTTTTATTCTTTTTGTTCCAGAAGAAGTGACATTCATCTGAAAGAATAATCCATTCACCAAGAAGAAAAAAGTTAAAATATTTATGCATATAATTTCAGAGCTCTTCAATAAATGAAACAAACTTAGAATTGAAGGGAGATAGATAACACAGTAATAGAATTGAATATCCCACTTTCAGTAATAGGTAGAACAACTATACAAGATTAATAAGGAAATAGAGGATGTAAACAAAACTCTGAACTAATTGGACATAAGAGAGATAGAGAATACTCCATCCAACAATAGCAGAATGTACATTCTTCTCAAGTGCATATGAAACATTTTCTAGAATAGATTGTGTTAGACCACAAAGCAAATCTGAAATTCAGGAAGATTGAAGTCATACGAGTATCATTTCTGATGACAAAGGAATGAAGTTAGAAATCAATAACAGAAGGAAAACAGAAAATTCCAAAATATATTAAAAAAAAAAAAACCAGAACATTCTTAAACAACCAGTGGGTTAAAGAGAAAGTCATAAAGAAAATTTAAAAATACATTGCAGCAAATGAAATTGAAAACATATCAAAACTTAGGATTGGCTACAAAAGCAGTGAAAAAAAAGGGACTTAAATTTTAAGTAAAACTGTATATATTATACTATAAACAATATTTTATTAAGAAGGTGGATCTCATGTGTTTTACCATAATAAAAAAATGCAAAGAATTTTTTTTTAAATGCAGAGGATGAAACCAGGGCCTCATGCACACTAGGCAAGCATTTTACCAACAGCCTAAATTCCCAGCCCCAGAAAATCTTTTGATAAAATTAATAACCTGTTTATGATGAAAGTTCTCCTAGCAAACTGGGAATAGCAGAGGGTTTTTAAATTCTGCTATAAGGTATCTATCAGAACCTGAAACAGCCATCATACTAGATGGTGGAAGTTAGAAGCATTTTTTTTTATCAGAAGGCATTTGTGCTTTCTGTCATTGCTTGTATTTGATGTTGTACTCAAAGGCCTAACCAGCACATTAAGAAGGAAATGAAAATTAAAAGTATTAGAAATGAAGAAACAAAACCATCATTAGTTCTAGACACCAGGCTTGTCTGCACAGACTCTCAAAACAAATTACTATAATTAATTGAGTTCAGCAAGATTACTGGATATAAAATCAGTTCATGCCAAGAAAATGGAATTCATATTCGCCAACTGAATATACAACTTAAAAGAAGAAATATTATTTATGTAATAGCAAAAAATTATGTGGTGTCTTAGAATGGAAGATATATCCCAATTTCAGGAATGTTAAAGTGTGAAAAGGGAATACCTTTTTTTTTTTATTGTAAACAAATGGGATACATGTTGTTTCTCTGTTTATACATGGAGTAAAGGCATACCATTTGTGTAATCATAAATTTACATAGGGTAATGTTGTTTGATTCATTCTGTTATTTTTTTCCCTCCCACCCCTCTTTTCCCTCTATACAGTCCTTCCTTCCTCCATTCTTGCCACCCTCCCTAACCCTAACCCTTTTAACCCCTCCCACCCCCCATTATGTGTCATCATCCACTTATCAGCGAGACCATTCATCCTTTGGTTTTTTGAGATTGGCTTATCTCACTTAGCATGATATTCTCCAATTTCATCCATTTGCCTGCAAATGCTATAATTTTATCATTCTTTAGGGCTGAGTAATATTCCATTATATATATATATATATATATATATATATATATATATATACCACCATTTCTTTACCCATTCATCAATTGAGGGGCATCTAGGTTGGTTCCACCTATGAACATTGTTGTGGCTGTATCTCTGTAGTATGCTGATTTTAAGTCCTTTGGGTATAGATCAAGGAGTGGGATAGCTGGGTCAAATGGTGGTTCCATTCCAAGCTTTCTGAGGAATCTCCATACGGCTTTCCAGAGTGGCTGTATTAATTTGCAGCCCCACCAGCAATGTATGAGTGTACCTTTCTCCCCACATCCTCTCCAACACCTATTGTTGCTTGTATTCTTGATAATCGCCATTCTGATTGGGGTGAGATGAAATCTTAGTGTAGTTTTGATTTGCATTTCTCTTATTACTAAAGATGGTGAACATTTTTTCATATGTTTGTTAATTGCCTGTAGATCTTCTGTGAAGTGTCTGTTCATTTCCTTAGCCCATTTGTTGATTGGGTTATTTGTATTCTTGGTGTAGAGTTTTTTGAGTTCTTTATATATTCTGGAAATTAGTGT
Organism: Sciurus carolinensis; assembly: GCF_902686445.1. Classification (NCBI taxonomy): domain Eukaryota; kingdom Metazoa; phylum Chordata; class Mammalia; order Rodentia; family Sciuridae; genus Sciurus; species Sciurus carolinensis. The sequence goes on along the minus strand of NC_062226.1, from coordinate 53,352,817 downwards.
TCTATCTGAAGTATGAGTGGCAAAGATTTTCTCCCACTCTGTAGGCTCTCTCTTCACATTACTAAGAGTTTCCTTTGCTGAGAGAAAGCTTTTTAGTTTGAATCTATCCCAATTGTCGATTCTTGCTTTTATTTCTTGTGCTATGGGAGTCCTGTTAAGGAAGTCTGATCCTAAGCCGACATGTTGAAGATTTGGACCTACTTTTTCTTCTATAATCTGTAGGGTCTCTGGTCTGATTTCGAGGTCCTTGATCCATTTTGAGTTGAGTTTTGTGCAGGGTGAGAGATAGGGGTTTAATTTCATTCTGTTGCATATGGATTTCCAGTTTTCCCAGCACCATTTATTGAAGAGACTATCTTTTCTGCATTGCATATTTTTGGCCCCTTTGTCTAGTATGAGAAAATTGTACTTATTTGGGTTTGTGTTCATGTCCTCTATTCTGTACTGTTGATCTACCTGTCTATTTTGGTGCCAATACCATGCTGTTTTTGTTACTATTGCTTTGTAGTATAGTTGAAGTTCTGGTATTGCGATATCCCCTGTTTCATTCTTCCTGCTAATGATTGCTTTAGCTATTCTGGGTTTCTTATTCTTCCAGATGAATTTCATGATTGCTTGCTGTATTTCTGTAAGGTACGTCATTGGGATTTTAATTGGAATTGCATTGAATCTGTATAGCACTTTTGGTAGTATGTCCATTTTGACAATATTATTTCTTCCTATCCAAGAACATGGGAGATCTTTCCATCTTCTAAGATTTTCTTTAATTTCTTTCTTTAGTGTTCTGGAGGGAATATCTTAAAATCATAAGTTTTTGAAATATATTTTATACACACACGTATAAATAAACACACATATATACATGTATACATACATGCTAAGTATAAAGACATGAGGGAAAAATAAACACCAAAGTCATTCAGGATAGTGATTATTTCTGTTAAGTCAGGAGAATTGTTCATAGCTTTCATTTGGACTCATATTTATTCAGTTGAGTAGTTAATACATGAGAATTCATTTTTCATTATTACATACCTATGGTATATTTGAAATATTTTATTTTAAAAAAAGAAGGAAACCTACTGATTTAAGAAGCCCACAGAAAGAATGCTGGAGATGGACAAATCTTTGCAGCCAGATAAGATTAGAAGAGTATCTGCTATATGAGCAGAAGAGTCAGAGAAGGAAAACAAAAAGAAGCGTATGGAGAAACTGAAGGAAAAGTAGAAGCATGCTGTTATACAGAAAAGAAAGAAAAATTTTAAAAAGGAAAAGATTTGGACAACAGTGTTAGATGGTACAAGAATTGAAAATAACTGAGAACAGTTTGTTGGAGTTTATTTATGAAGTTGTATTAGCAGGAATCTTGATAGCAAGTGATAAAAACTGTACTCAGACTAATATTAGAAAGAAAAATAAACTCACAAAATCAAAAGATTATCAGAAGAAAATAAACTTAGGAACTGGCACCAGACATTAATGACATTGATGCTTCCTCTTTACTTCACATTTCTTCATCCCAGACAACCCTTTTCAGTGCAGATTTTCCATGTATGCTAGCCAGGTACTAAGCCTGTATCCTTACAGCTTAGACCCCAGAGGAAAAAAAGATTTTTCAGTCTGATCTTTCTCTCTTTCTCTGATTTAGGAGATAATTAACTTTCTAGGACTACAAGAAGAAAAAATGTGTTGTCTATATGTACTTCTGAGTTAGTATTCAGGTTAACTTCATTGTATGCATATTTTTACCTACATGAAAATTGACAGGAGATTTGAGTCATGCAGGATACGGGGGACATTTCTATTGAGCAGGACTAATCTACTTATTGCAGTATATTTTGTATTCCTGGATTTCACCCACTTAAGTTTCCAATCATCATGGTACTCAAAAGTATCACCATGGATTTCCAAATTCCATGTCTGAGTAGCATGTATTTTTTAAGAACCACTGTTCTAAAAGAATGACATGGAACCAAACTTGATTTATAAAAACAAAAATAACTACCCTTTTCCTAAAGATCTGAAAAATCATGGTACTTCATGTAAGATAACTGACTGAGAACTAGATATTTATCTGACTTTATTTATTCAGTTACTACTCTGTTAGATCAATTGTTATTACTCTTTGAAAGAATGTGATAAACAAGATAATCTAAACAGAAAATGAAGTGAAGAATGATGGAAGAAGTTTCTTTGTGTGATCTTTTTTGTGTTAAAAAAATAGCTTTTCAATGAAATCTCTGAGAAATATCTTGAATAATATTGTATAATTCCAGGTTATATAAATTTCTTGTTTTCCTCCTGTAAAAGGCATTCCTATTATATGTTATGAAAGGTATTTCTGTGATTATTTTCACATATATTAGGTTTTAGTGGGGAAAAATCTAATTTAAAATTTCATCAGTATCTTATCAAGTTCAGGAATTATAAAAACTTATTTTAAAATATGTCATCAGCTGGGGCTGTAGCTCAGTGTTAGATATTTGCCTAACAAGAGGCCCTGAATTTGATACATAGCACTGAGAAAAACGAAACTTTAAATTTAAAAAAATAAAAAACTTCCCTTTTTTTAAACTTCCTTGACTTATGAAACTTATATAGGAAATACAGAAAAACATTACTAGGTTGTTTCTCTTGAGAATTTTAGTAGGATATATTTATAAATGATCAACATCACATGAATACTCAGTGTTGCTGCTGTTAAATTTGTAATGAGTTGTAGGGTTTTTAAAATTCTCTGACTAGCTTTTATCCAAATAATTTATTTGCAAGTTTAGATTTGATACTACAAGGAAAAACATACAGTTAACTATTGATCCTGTTATAAAATATTTCAAATTTCTAAGTATTATGGCACTATTCATATTTAAGATGTATTTAAGGAATGTATAGCTGTTCACTAATTTGAACATATAAAGTTAGGGCTACAAAGGATTATCTTTAGTCTTTGATTCTGTAACCCATAAAGTTGGTAGTATTTAATTTAGATTAGTGTGATAATGCACTATTTCTGTGAACTATTTTAAGTGTAATTTAAATAACCCCACTGTTCATAAATGCTTTTTAGAGGCTCGTTGAAAGGACTTTATCTTATAAAATATGAATTTCATGAGTATTTCATGCTTGATTATGAATTTTTAGATGTCAAAAATATTTTAAACAATACCTGCCTTTTGAAATCTGTATAGGAATTGAATATTACAAGCAATTTTTAATTGTCCAAATTCTTACTAATGTTTAGTAACAGGACTATACATGAGCATTCATTTCCTCAAGTTAGTCCACAAAGACCTCTTTTTTTTCCCTCTTTTTACTTTTATTTATTCTTTTCTGTCAGTTACATTCTGCTATTATGCCACTGAGTGATATTTTAATCATTTGGTTATTGTTTTAGCCTAAAAGTTTCCATTTGATTCTTCCTTATAACTTCTATTTTTTAAATTTATTCTGCGTAGTTATATATGATAGTAGAATGCATTTTGACATATTATACATATACGGAGTATATGTATATATACTCATTCTTATGGTTGTACATGATGTTGAATTACATTGCGCATAGGATAATAATGTCAAATTCACTCTACTATCTTTCCTATTCCCATTCCCCTCCCTGCCCTTCATTTTCCTTTTTCTAATCCAAAATACTTCTATTATTCCCCAAACACCCCCCCCACCCCCATATTGTGAAATTAGCATCCATCCACATATCAGAGAAAACATTCCTATCAGCCTTTGGTTTTTCTGGGATTGTATTATTTCACTTATCATAATATTATACAGTTCTATCCATTTACATGCAATTGCCATAATTTCAAATTGCCAACAAAACAACACATGTTAGACCAATGGTTTCTTTTCTTTTAAAGAAATAAACCCACATAAATACAGTTATCTCATACTAGACAAAGGTGCCAAAAACATACATTGTAGAAAAGATAGCCTCTTCAACAAATGATGCTGGGAAAACTGTAGCTAATGAAATTAAACGCCTCTGACCCTGTACAAAACTCAACTCAAAGTGGATCAAGGAGCTAGGAATTACAGACCCTGCATGTGGGACACCATCCATGGCCTGCAAAAAAAACAAAAACAAACAAACAAAAAAAAAACCCTGTTTGAACTATTTGGGAAATCTGGCTTCAGGAACTGACAGTTATGGAAAATTGTTCCAGATTGCCTGGAGTATGTCGTTTCCCTGCCCTTGGTTCACTCCTGAAGCTTGAATACAGGACCTCCTTGTGGGAAGGACCTGCTAGAACCACATGGCTTGCTTAACTCCACCCCATATTGTTTCATGGAAGTAGCTCCTACCATTCTCCCTTTGATCTGTACCAGTATAAACAAACCAAACAAGGGCTCCTTTTTTTTTGGTGGTGGTGCTGGGATTGAACCCAGGGCCTTGTGCATGCTAGGCAAGCACTCTACCAACCGAGTTATAACCCCAGCCCAGCTCCATTGTTTTGGTAGAGCCAGTCCCTCAATCTTTCATGCCCCTGCTTCAAAAGTTAATTCTGTCTTCTGTTGTTCCTTTTGATAAATAAATTTCTTAGCTGTTTTTTTTCGCAGCCTGCCCATCCCTTCTACAGGAACCCTTTCCCTCATCCATGCTGGACATGCTGTGAGACCTGTGCCTAATAGAAAAAAGAGTAGGCCCAGATTTACATTATGTCAGTTTAGAAACTTACTTCCTTAACAAGACTCCTAAAGAGCAAGAAGTAAAATCAAAAATCAATATGTGGGATGGAATCAAACTAAAAAGCTTCTTCACAGCAAAGGAAACAATCAAGAACGTGAAGAGAGAGCCCACAGAATGGGAGAAAATCTTTGACACCTGCACCTCAGAGCATTAATCTCCAGGATATATAAAGAACTCAAAAACATAATACCAAAAAAAACCAAATAACCTAATCAAATGGGCTAAGAAACTGAACAGACACTTCACAGAGGAAGAAATATGATTGGTCAACAAATGCATGAAAAATGTTCAGCATCTCTAACAATTAGAGAAACATACATTAAAACTACACTGAGATTTTTCTCTCACTCCAGTCAGAGTGACAGTTACCAAGAATACAAGCAACAATAAATGTTGGTGAGGATGTGGGAGAAAATGTATACTTGTACATTGCTGGTAGGACTACAAATTGGCACAACCATTCTGGAAAGCAGTATAGCAATTCCTCAGGAAACTTGGAATGGAACCACCATTTGACCCAGTTATCCCACTCCTTGGCTTATACCCAAAGGACTTAAAATCAGCATACTACAGTGATGCAGCCACATCAATGTTTATAGCAGTTCAATTCATAGTAGCTAAACTATGGAATCTACCTAGGTGCCCTTCAACAAATGAATAGAAAAAACGTGGTGTGTGTATATATATATGTACACACACACACACATACATACAATGGGATATTTCTGAGCCACAAAGGCTTTTCTGATCAATAAAAATACATTACACAAGGGGTAATAATACTGTAATACCACTCCACTAGGACAGAAAAACAATCCAGAGTACTGAAGCTTATTTTCTAGATTTGCGTTTAATTAGAGGATAATGAGGGAGCCTTCATGAGATTTCTACAGATTGTATTCTAGAGTCTGTTCCTGATAATTCAGTCAGTGTAACTTCCCTTGAAAATTTGTGGTTCTTTATTTAGAAACAGATATTGTGTCAACATTACCATAAAACACTATGATTTTTGTTGATTTGGCATATTTATTAACTTTTTAAATTTTTTTTCTTTGTATAGTTTGGAGAGGATTATTTTCCTCTTGCCTCCAAACAATATCAATACCTGAAAGAAGTATTGACAAAAGGAGTGAAAAATAGATTAAAGATGGTGTGTGTATAGAATATATGAGGAATAGATATTTCTGTGTTGAATTAGCTGAGTTTAAGCAGTAAAAAGTAAAAGGAAAGTGACAAAATGGGTTTTTAGTTACTTAGGTTTTCCTTTGGAACATCAAATAGCACTATCATTTGTTTTTATTCCTGCCAGGGTAAAGATTCAGAATGGGAAATGCATTGCAACCTCATGGTCAGTAGTAAGCAAGTCATGTGTGGGTCAAGTGTTTAGGAGAGCTGTAACTGAACTTATAATATTACCATATGGACACTGAAAAATAATTTTCATAGTGATAATGATGAACCTTTCTATATATACATTTGATTTCAGGTGTCCATATTTGTATTTAGTATCTGGTGTGTAAGGAGGGCTTTTCTTCTGGTAACTTGAACTGAGAATTTGAAATTACAAACCAATAGTTAAGCTCTGTTTGCTATAAACAGACAAATGTTGACTTTTGTCCACAAATACTTGGAAGTCAGTTATGTTAGTTTTCAAATTTCACATAGAATACATCTGTTATTTGTCACATAGTTGTAAGAACAGAAGTTGAAGTAATGTGATTTAATTTGATTCAGCTAAAATGCATTGGTTTAGTTATTTAGATTATGTTGAAATGTACTTAGTTATTTTGGTTATTTTGAAATTTTCATCACATAGATGAAAATTTACTACAAATCTCAATAATGTCAAAAGTGTTAATGCAGATCAAAGGATACATGTTAAATATTTTCAGCATTTTGATCTGTTTTGAGAATTAAGAGTATTAGTAACCTGTTTTGAACAATTTGACATTTGAAATAATGGTATTTTTTTAATTTGAGAAGTCATATATGAAGATATTTATAAAATAATGATTTAATTGGACACAAATAAGAACTTACATTACAAAATGCAAGGGCATTGAATTAAATTTACTCCTTGTAAATGTTATTGAGCGTACCATGTCACTTATTCATATTTCTCTGATAGAATCTAATTTGAACACATCAAGACAGATTGGCATTTTCAGTACCATAAAAAACTGCTTTGTTAATTGCAAACCATATTTAGTATGACCTTATAGCAAAGTAGCACCTTAAGTGTCATGCTTTGTCTTTAATGTGCACACTGGAGCTTGGTTCATCTGTGCTAGACAACTGCATTTCATGAAAAGAGTTTTTTTCCTTGATAGGCAATTAGCAGTAATTAGGAAAATTCACCTCAATAAGATGTCAACATGAGATTATTTTAAAAAGTTGAATGTCAGTGACTTAAAAAGAAAGTTCTCTGACACATAGGTATGGCATGTGAAACATGAAATGTTAATTTAACTTTTCTGCTTATTATTCATGCACAGTATTATTTTGTCATTCAGACACTACACTGACAGAGTATAAGGGTGTTAAAATAGTGCTGCTGGAATAAAAAGGGGATTAATCTACCATTGGCCAATTAGCCAAAGGGTACTTAATGGTCTCTAAAGGCTACTGAAGTCTAACTACTAGCAAAAGCATTGGTAAAAAGTCCTCTATATTACCTTCATTTGCCTGACATTTTGTGAAACATACTGTAGGCTTTTAATAACTGCATTTGTCAGAAAACAGTTTATAAGTGAGTGATGTAGTAACTGAGTGGATTTTTCATAAGATATTTTGTTACATAGATAATTACATATCTGTCTAGAGCCTTTTGTTGTTGGCTTTCAGTTTTTAAATTTTTCTCTTGATGGTCTCAAATATCATAACAAAGCAAAATTCATGTTTTAAATTTAAAACTTTTATTACTAAACTTGAGAGTTGTAACTCTAAACTATTTAAATTATGTGTGTTAGTGTCTTGATTGCTCCAGGATTATTATTTAATTAAGTGACTAAACTTTTAGTCTTATACATGGACAACAACACAGAATTTTGTTTCTTTTCATTTTATTCCCTATAAAATCATTATATTCCAAATAAGAGAATTTTGAGTCTGTTCACAGGAGGAAGAAATATTAAAATTTCTCTTTCTAGGGGATTTCTAGAGGGTTCTTGCCTGTAAAATTCACATAGATAGTCTACACTAGAATTTTATCTCCATTCTCTGCTTTGATTCTGATAACAAAATTTACATTATAATTATTTTTTAAAAATAAGATTTTAAATTGCTGACTGCTTAAGTATGAACCAGAATAATCAGGTTGTGAAAATATCAATGAACTTATTTCTGTCTTCAGCATTAAATAACGGCCTGTGTCAATCCTAAACAGAATTTAAGATTAGAGATTTTGGTGAAGTAATTCAAAACAGACCACTCCCATTCAGTGGTTGCTTTTTCCTACTTTGACTGTCAACTCCTATGACTTTCAAAGGAAAAAAAAATCCCAGAGATTACTCTGTTGTTACAGATGGGAGCTACACCTCACTATTCTGTTGCTGATTGACCTTTTACAACATTCAGCATCTAACCTTTGCTCCAGTATTAGCTGGAAGAGTTCTTTTGCCACTAACCCATTTCTTCCAAGGGCTTCCCCAAACCCCTGCTGCTCTAATCATGGCATTCAATGTCATGGCTGGATTCTCTAGAATTTCTGTGTCTCTTTTTCAGATCCTACTATTCCAAGTGAAAATATTTTCCTAATTTTTAAAATGTTTTATTACTTTAAGCTTTTACTGTAGTAGTAAAAAACATGTGGAAAAAGCAAACCATATCTTTGAATACCATCAGGTAACTATTGTCTAGAAAAAAATGTAGGTCAGAATTAGTCTCTTGTTAGAAGTGAAAAATCTGTACAATCCTATTCCTTTCCCTTTGGGCACTGCTTCTAAAGTATTTGAATACTCAAAAACATTTTCTTTATATGCTATAGCTAGTATTGTATCCGTTAAATAAGCAGGTGTTGAATATTTTATTCCTTGGAGACATCAAGATCCAAAAATATAAAAAATATATTGTCTTGGGAGTCATGAGGGAAATTATTTTTTCAGATTTCTTTCTAAACCCTTTATTCTTATATTGAACCTGTAGAATCTTCTGGGGGCCCATTTTTTCTGATAATTCATTCTTAAACATTAGCCTGTTTACTGAAGTCTCTGGTGGTGAAGATGTGCTCCATCTCCTCAGGTCTTTCCTCAGTTTATTCACCCATCTTCTAGTAGGCACCTTCTCTCACATAAAAACCGAAGAGCAGAGGTTAAGGTATAGGCCAGGGCAGTTGATGCTGCCTCTAGTTTCTAGGACACATGTGACACAGGATATCAGGGAGGGTACTTGAAAAGAAACTGACTCTAGAGGCATTATTAGTCAGGAACTGAGGAGAGCAGCATTTCCCTTAACTTCCTGTTCTGTTTCTTGATGGTGCATATTTTATTAAATATTTTTGGTTTGTAGACTCTGGTTTGCCTCAAGGTTATAACTTTTTTATATTATCATTGAAAATATAGAACTAGTACAGTGCCTACCACCTGATAGGTAAGAAGAATGAATGATATTGAGTCAGGTTCTGAATCTAGATACTTCCCATCCAGATCCTACAGAAAATGTCAAGTTGGAGCCCAAAATTAAAGCAATTTGTGAATGCAGTACCACATAACAGAATAAGGAAGAGTAGGCTAAGGGAGACATCTTCACCCTGTTCATGGGATTCCTGTTGCTGAGAGTAGCAAAGGAAAGATTCTGAACAGAGGCTTTTTGCTTGGCAAATGAACTACAGATGCAGGTCTGGTAGAGTCAATTTTTATATTTCTAAGCATAGAAAATGGGACATTCAAGGGCTGGGGAGATAGCTCAGTCTGTAGAGTGCTTGCCTTGTAAGCACAGGCCCTGGGTTCGATCCCCAGCACCAAAAAAAAAAGAAAAGAAAAGAAAAGAAAAATGGCACATTCAAAAATAAAATTAAGGGCTAGGGTTGTGGCTCAGTTGTAGAGCACTTGCCTGAACATGTGAGGCACTGGGTGCTGTCCTCAGTACCACATAAAAATAAATAAAAGTATAAAAAATAAATAAATAAAATTCAAACTACATACAAAATTATGGTAAGGAAACAAAATTACTCCCTAAAGAGGCTTATATAAACTATATACCATAGGGTTTGAGACACTTGCTTGATATGGGGTAGGGTAGGAGTAAGGGAAAAGAGATAGGCTCAACAGGGAGCTGATTTTTAAAAGATGATTTACACTCGTTTTTTCTGTGCTGCATAACAACTCACCACAAACCAAACAACTTAGAAACAACATATACTTTCATTACTACTTGATTTTCTTGAGTCAGGAGTCTGGGATGCCTCAGCAGGTCTTCTGCTCAGAGTGTCACAGGCTGTAATCAGTGTGTCATCAAGGCTGCCCTTCTTTCTTTTTTTAAAGTTTTAAATTTGTTCTAATTTGTTGTACATGACAGTAGAATGCATTTATACATTTTGATAGATCATCCATAAATGGAATGTAATCTCTCATTTTTCTGATTATAGATACTGTAGGATCACATTGGTCATGCAGTCATATGCCCTCCTTTCTATAGCTTAGGTTTCCCTTCCAAACTCACATGTTTCTCGAAAAAAAAAAAAAAAAATTCTTTGTGTATAGAGAACTGAGGCCCTTCTTTTCTTGCTGGCTGCCAACCAAGAATCATTGTCACCTCCTTGAGGTCTCCCTTAGATCCTTACCTTGTGGTTCCTTCATAGTCCTCCCATATAACATGGCAGTTTTCTTCTTCAGGGCCAGCATGAGAATTTCTTTCTCAGGAAGGGCCCTGATCATCTTGAAGGGGACGTACCTCTTGAGGTTATGACAGCCAGCATAATCTTAAAGTGACTAGATTAGAACTCTAATTGCAACCACAGAATCTCCTTTTAGTATAACTTATTGTAATCATTTTAGTGATAGCCTGTTCATTCTCAGGTTCCACCTACATACAAGGGGAAGATATAGCAGGACATAGGTCATTGGGGATCATCTGAAAATTGTGTCTCCCACAAGATTCACTACTGACAAATAAGTAAGGTATTCAGTATGTGTATTCTTGTTTTTCCTTATAGTTGTTTAGAGGGTTATTTACATTTCAGAGATTTATGATTGTTCAATATCATATTTATTTTTAATTTTTAATATTTTTAGTTGTAGATGGACACAGTATCTTTATTTATTTATTTTTATGTGGTGCTGAGGATTGAACCAGACAAGCATTCTACCACTGAGCCATAGCCCCAGCCCTATTTTTAATTTAAATTAAAATTTTAACTTACATAAAAAGATAAATTTTTACTTGTTTATGAGGTACCATGTGATGTTCCAATGCATATATACATTGTATAATGTTTAAATAAGGTTAAACACATCTGTTTCCTCCAACGTTTATCATTTCTTTATGGTGAAAACTTTCCAAATTCTTTCTTCTAGTTTTTTTAAATATATAATACATTATCATTATCTAAAATTAGCCAAATTATAATGTCATATTCTGTGCATGTATGAATAGGTAACAAATCCCATTATTATATACAACTGTAATGTACAAATAAAAAATGTGGAAGAAGAAAAATAAATAAATGAATCACCCTACTGTGTAATTCAACACCAAAACTTCTTACTCCTTCATAACTACAACTGATCAACCTTTCTCCATTCCTCTCTCTGGCCTATGGTAACCACCATTCTACTCTCAATTTCTATGAGATCAACTATTTTAGTCCATATATGAGTAAGATTATGAAGTACTTGTCTTTCTATGCCTGGTTTATTTCATTTATCATAATGATCTCCAGTCCCATCCCAAGGCTCTAACATGTAAATAAATAATTAGTAGTATCTACTTTAAAATTTTATAGTATTTTATAATTGGTTAGAAATAATTGACTATATAGAAATCAATACAAATTTCAGTACTTAGCAAAGTAAACTTTTAAATTAAAAAAGTCTTGGTCTACAGAGCTGAGCATATAGTCAAGAGGAGCATATCTGTCTTCAATAAGCATGTAGCCTAGTAAAGATCCTAAGTTGATCCTAGTCAAACAAGTAACTGCCTTAAGACAAACTAAAATTTCGGTCATGAGAGAAATAGGATTATTATACACATATATTAAATAAAGGGTTTTTTTTTTTTAAAAGTAATATATGTCCTCAGCTTTTGAGACATGTCTCAGACTCTATAGGATAGCATTTACCACAAAATAATACACAAATAATGCTTAACATTTAAAATCTATGAAGTGCTATCACAGATGTTTTAAAAATTCTGTCTTCAAAATTTCCTTTGTTAAGTAGGCAACATCCTCTCTGTTTTAAAGGAGGAAACAAAGTCACAAACTTGCTTAAGTTCACCAGCTGATAAGCAACAGTTCCAGAGAATGAGAATCCAGAAATTATGACTTTTCCACCTGTGCTTTGTTATTTCTTTTTTAAATACAATGTAACATAAAGTTTTTAAAATCTTTGATTGGTGATGGAAAAGTAGTAATAGAGAAATATGAATCATTCTGATAAAAAGAAAAATTTTAAGGGTAACCTTAAATGTTTTTCTAACAAGGTCACCCACCAAAGTAGTTTCACAACCCAAAACAAGAGTAAGGAAAAGGAAGTTTTTATACTTCTTCTCTCTATAGCATTTCTCAAATCAGAAATAGAATTCTCAAACTCAGAGAAATTAATAATAGAGCCCACATTGTTTGTCTAAAATTGCAAGGAATAAAAAAGAATTCTAAAGTGATGGAATAAATGATTTGCATAGTTCTCATTTCAAAAGATGCTTCTATGCATATATAATATTAGAACTGTTTTTAAGATTATAGATTTTAAGTACTTTTTAATCAAAATATTTTAATAAAATACAAGTTATTTTACCATCTCCATAATTTCGGTGTTTCTTCATTTAATGATTTTTGTATTGTTAAGATGATGTTGAAATCTATATATGCATGTCTTTCAGAAAAATATTTTTATTCACTTGGTCTTTCCTCAACAGAGACATATTATAATGTTAATATCTGCCATCAAGGAAGTAATGAACAGAAAATAATGGCATAGGAGTATGACAAATGAGAAAAGGCACCTAGGTCTGTTCACAGGGAGATAAGAAGCTCATCAGATTTTAGTTGCTTGTGTTGTCTGAGATTCTACCTGGAATTGTAGCCATGAGTTAACGTCTTTCCAAACTGAAATCTTAAAAGTCTAATTTAGATGCAGAGCATTAACATCAGAATTCAGAAATACTCTAGTATATGCTGCCTAAGTAAAAGCTTAACTAATACTACATTATTATTGAAACTTATTTTAATTTATATGTTATAAATAGATTGTAAATAAAAACTAATTGATGTATGTCTTTGTATCACCATCTATATTACAAACAGGGAATCTTGAAAAATTTAAACCTTTCTTTTGGTTCTTTTTATACATAAAGCATTGTTTTTACATACTGTGGTGAACACATAAGTACTCAAAAACTTTGAAGGATTTAAAGTTTACTAGGGCTCATAGATGAGGACCATACATAGTTTTATGGGAGCAAAGAGAAAGGAGAAGAAAAGAACATAGAAGGCTCTGTGTGGGAGGAAAACTAAGTTGCCCTTCAAAGATGAGAAATCCTTCAGCAGTAGGAAACACTATATGTAGTCATTTATGTAGAAATGGCAGGCAAGTTTGACTTCAGTGATAACGTGACAAACACAAATCTAAGTTAATCTTAAAAACCTTTATTATCTACAGACATCTGAGATTTATTCCATTGGGGTAAAGAACCCCTGAAGAGCTTCAAATAAGGGGATAACAGGTGAATGTTGTGTTAGGAAATTATGTATAAAAAGTGATGGAGTTAGGGAGAAGAAGGGCCCTGGCAGTAAATTCAGTGGGATAATGAGAATCTGCATTGAGAGAATACAGAAAGGAATGAATTTAAGAAACTGTATAATTTATAGAACCTGACAAGTGATTGGACATAGAAAATTAATAAATAAGGAGAAAGGTGGATTCAAGCTTGAATTGTAACCCAGAAGATTTTCAGATTTAAGGAAATTATGATTTCACCTTTAGATATTAATTAGTAGGTACCTTTGGACAATTCTTGAAAAAATATTTCCTGAAAATCTATAGAACTGTACTTTCAGATCATAAGCTAAAATATAGCCAATTAAATAGTCTTTTCACCAAAACACTCTTTTCTCAAATAAGCCCTAGTTCTGAATCCATGGTCTGAAATATTCATTCTTAATTACATGCACGTGTACACAAATACATATTTATTTAGTTTCTAGCAGTTGTGTTTAAATACAGTGTTAATACTTAAATTACTTATTTCCCATGTTTAAATTACTGTACACTTTCAGCTATATCTTTTGCTGTTTCTAATTGGAATTCATAACAAAGAAAGATTTTTTTCTCCTGAGAGATTTCAGGATCATTTTGTCTAATTGTTCCTTATGTTAGACTACCATATTATAAGCTTCTTTGGAATAATAAATCAGTCATGCAGTTACCTTCTTAAAGAGCTTGGAGTTGTTATGCTATTAGTTTGGTGACATTCTGCAGACTATAGATTGGTAAAGTAACAGGGCTAACAGTAAGATAGTTTTTTTTTTTTTTTAACACTCCTCAAAAAAAATACTAGTATATCATTTAGCAAAATATTTATCAAAATTTCAAATATTAGAAGTTTAGTGCAATTCTACCTCCACATTACAATTAGGACTTGTCAGATTATCAGCCAAGTACATAAAATTGAGCAAGTTTGTTTGCATACTACTTGAAATAAATCCCTAACAAGATTCATCTGTTAATTGGACTTAATGTTCATGTTACTAAATGAGAAATATTTTGGCTACCATATAGAGTAGTAAGATCTACTCAGTAGAATAAACAACTAACATCTGTTATCCTGTGCTGATCTAGCTTGGCTTTTACCAAGTTAAGTACATCGGCCCTGAAGTCACAGTTATCTGTGACTCTGGCTCATTCATGTATTTGTGAAGGCAAAGAAATAGTGCATCTTGAGTGAAGACCAACCAGTCAAAAGATATTGAGTACAGCTAATTCATATTGTTTTAACTTTATTAGCCCACAACCTTAAGCAAAAGCTAATTGAGGTTAGAATTTTTGCAGAGTTTTTATAACTTTTTATAATTGTTTTCTTCAACATTATCCTACTTGTAGGATTTTATACTGAATATTGTTAAATTAATTTTTCCTTTTTTTTTTTTTTTTAAGAAGCTAAATTTGGATTTGACTGAGCTTCGGAAAGAAAAAGATGATTTACTAAAGAAATTGGAGTCCTCATCTGAAATCACAAGTTTGGCAGAAGTTTCCCAGGTAACAACTCCTCGGATACACATTACATCACTGAGTCCTTCAAGGAGCATGGATCTGGAAATGAAGCAATTGCAATGTAAACTAAAGGTGATTTTAAAGTTTATTAAGCATGAAAACATCCTCAAAGACAAGTTTATATCAACTCTAATTTATTCTAATAAAAATAAATTATGGCATCTAAAAATTATTAATACTACATTTGACTTTATCATTCAGTTTTAGTCTTACATATTCTTGTCTGGTAACTCAAAGTACTGTTCTCTGAAAAATATGATCAGACACCCTGAAATCCTAACTTAGGAGCTAATGGGGACTGGCCATTTTCTTCTGCTCCATTACTCAACTCCTCTCTGCTCTCCTTGTCTCCCTCTGACTAAACAGAATCCTCCCAAATGTAGTATCAACATATAGCCAGTTGGTCTCCTTTGCACACGTTACTATTTTAGTTTGGTCCTTTTTGATTGGAGATGGAGAAGAGAAGAGGAGGGCGGGAGAAGAAGCAGAAATCAAAAACAGATTGATGTAGTAGATCTCAGCAAGTTAAACCTTTGAGAATAAAGTTTATAAAGAATTATATTTAAGCCTAGGAGAAACTGTCAACAGCTTAAAAGTGAGGCTGACCTTAGTTTAAATAGAATTACCTTGTAAGAAACAAGATTGATGAGTTTTAATTGGAGAGTTCATTTTCATGCTGCTTAAAACAAGCTCATTTGCTTTTCACATATTTAATTCTGTTCTTCAGTGGGAATTGCTCGCTGGAAGCTAAAGGCAGTATATATAGGACCATATTTATAATGAGAGTCACTAGAAGGAAATATTTTACTGTAAATGCAGTGTACATTAAAAATAGAATTACTGTTAAGATAGTATTGACTTATTGAATTGTGGAACAGACTCAGGTGTTTTCAACCAAAAAAATGATATTTTAGTGTAAGATTATAAATAAAATAAAACAGGATAAAATTTAAAATAAGCAAGTACATCATTGCTTGAAAATATTTTGCTTTCCTAGAAATAATCATTTATAAAACTGGCATTGATTGGGATACTTCTTAAATGCCATTCTCAGAAAATGTTTACATGTAGAACTTGCCTCAACAACACTTTATGTTTAAATACCTTATATAAAATTAGAAATGTAAGAAAAAATAATTGTGCAAGTTTGGGGGCATGTATCTTTTAAAAGATTTTTTTCTATGAAAAGGTGCAATAAAATATATAAATCAAACATTTTAGTGTTTAAGTTTAATATACTAGAAGGTAAAATCATTGAGAAATTCTTTGGTCTTATGTATTACTTAGACTTTAATTCAAAATTCTGTGATTCTCCTTAAGTTTTCATGATCCTGATATGTCATTTTCACCAAGATAAAATTGAATGTTAGATCCAGTACTATCTGACTTCTAATTTTTTTTTTAATTCTTAATAACTTAAGTTGATTTATTTGATTTTACTTGCTGTGGATGGTTTGACAGCAATTAAAAATAATAGAAACAAATGGTCTAACATAATTTTGAGTGAAAATAGACCTATTTGAATATGTGTAAGTTATTTACAATATAGTATTCCATAGTCTAAGTTTTCACACACTATAAATATTTATCTTATTTTGAAGGAATATATGAGTCAGAAAAGTGAAACACGAGATACCTAAAGCAATTTTGTTTAATAGTCTGTATCTAACCTGAAGTCTTAGAACACTGATCAGGGCATATAGAGACAAAAAGATAAATGTTCACTTTTATTTTGTTTCATGTTTTTATGTGGAAATTTCCTAAAAGACGTTTAGTACATAATACTCTCTGCTATTAAAAATTTCTTTCAATATTATATTTGTTTGTTAGTGCTGCCATTACAAAATATTACAGACTGGGTAGCTTAAAAACTAAATATTTACGTTCTCACGGTTCTGAAATTGGAAGTCCAAGGTCAAACTTTTGACAGCTGTTTTTGTCTGAGACCTCTCTCCTCAGATGATATGTAGATGGCTATATTCCTTTGTCTTCATGTGATCTTCCCTTTGTGCATCTCCATGTCCTAACTTCCTCTTCTTATAAAGACCAGTAATATTGTATTAGGACCCACCTTTAAACCTCATTTTACCTATCTCTACATATAATCCCATTCTGAGGTACTGGGGATAGGTGAGGACTTCCACATACACATTTCAGGGGAACACGATCTAGCCCAAAACAGATATCAAACTGCTAACACAGTGATTATCTAAGAAGTAACTTATTTTCTAAGTTATTTTCTAACTTCTATGTATATTTTTAACACTTAGTTGAGAAAGTTGGTTAGATTTAAATCTCTTAAAGGTCCACATGCATCTTTTTTATTTTGTCCAATTATGTAGAGATACATTTTTGTGTGTATGGTACAGCAGATTGTACCCATTAGTGCTCTACAACTGAACTACATCCCCAGCCCTTTTTCATTTTTTTAATTTGGAGCCAGAATTTTTCTAAGTTGGCCTAGAACTTGTTTCTCCTGCCTCAGCCTTCTAGATTTGCTGCAGTTGCAAGCATGCTGCACCACACCTGGCTGTGATTATCTTATGTGTACTTTTCAAATGTCCCTGATTCATTTATATTATTAGAGTGCTCAGGAGCATTTTCTGCATTTTCATTTTTGCTTATATTAGACATGTTTCCCAAAGACCCAGCTTTATATAGATAATAAGATGTTAGAGATATATAAATTCCTAGTGAATGGTATATAATTAATTGTTTATATTTACTTTATTTGTAGTTTTTTATACAATCTGGGTTAAATAATACTTAATTTTTTTGAGAGCATCATGTGGAAATATTTATTTTAATTACTCCTATCTGAAGGTACTCATTTTTGGAGAACAGCCAGCATTTTATTATCCACTCTTTCCATTCTTTTAAAGATTTCCACAGGTTTCAGTAAATACACATTATTTTCACAACTATGTTTCAGAATTGCTCTTGGTGTGTCAGCAGGTACCTTATGAGTTCTATCTTTCTGAAATATCGGAAGCCAATGGCACACTGCAATTTGCATAGACAGATAGGACAGAAATTCAGAGGACGTCATCTGTCAGCTTCCTCCAAGCAAGTAGAGCCTTTGCATTCGGCATGTGAGCCACTGGCAGTGTTGCAGTTCAAATATGTGTCCAATCTCCTGGGTTCAAGTCTTACAGAATTGCAGCAGCAAAACACTAGTGATTTCAGGAATAAAGTAGTTATCAAAAATGGAATAATTGCCAGGTGCAGTGGTACAGGACACCAATCCCAGCAGCTTGGAAGGCTGAGGCAGGAGGATCTTGTGTTCAAAGCCAACCTCATTAAAAACAAGGTGCTAATAAGCAATTCAGTGAGATCCTGTCTCTAAATAAAATCCAAAATAGGACTGGGGATGTATCTCAGTGCTTAACTGCCCCCCCCAAAAATAGAATAGTCATTGGAAGATGTTTTCTGAATCTTCCTCACTGTTCCTTCATAGTGTGAGCCATAGAAATCACTGTCATATTTAGCAAAGCCAAATATCCCCACACCATCTGTCAAAGAAGCCTGTCCAAAAACAAAATTCCAGGAGTCTCTTGGGTATGGATCAATCATTGTTATTCCCACAACACAAAAGGCATCTTCAGGTTTCTTCTTTTTCAAGAACTTCAGGATATGCCCTGCATGAATTGTAAATTGCATGTGTGATCGGTCACTCTAAAAGAACACCGTGTTGAAGAAACAGAAACTGGTTCTAGGAGTTTTACAGTCAAGCCATAGAAAACTGCTTCACAGTAACCCTTGAGCCATTTAATATATTCTTCCCTGATAACTCTGGTGTTTCCTACAGATGATAATGACAGGTCTCATCCATTCATATCATGTTCGTTATGTTGAGCTTTCAACCTTCCCTTTATAAAGGAAGGCTACCATTGAAGATTTTATGTTACAAGGACAGGCATGTCCGGAAGGTGCTGCGAAGGGTGCCTTCGCCCCCAACAGGCCTTGCTGCTACGCTCTCACCTCCCCTAGCCACCCCAGCACGCCTGTGCTTCATGCTTTGTGCCATTAAAACTTAAATTTATATTTGGAGTTTTTAAAAATTTCTGATTGTTGAAGAGAATCTTTTAGATAAGTACCATATTCTCTTTCAGTTTCAGTGTAAATTAAAAATAATGAAGGACATTAGTTTTTAAACTATTGTTACTATAGATATAATCTATAAGTAGGCTGATTCTAAGTATCATACAAATACTAACCGTATAACTTTAATTTAGCCCTCTAAGATAGGTTCTGATAATACCTCTATTTTATAGTTCAAAAAACTGAGACAAAAAGAAAAAACAAGTTAATTGCCCAGGTCATGCAGCTACTAAATTGTATAACTGAGATTAGAACTCAAGCCAGCTGTCTCCATTCCGTATTTTAACCATTACAGTATGAAAACTTTTAGAAATATTCAATAAGCTTAGTATAAGAAAGTTTTAACTAGGATAAATCTATATCATTGTGACATTTTTGAAATGTGTTTTGCAACAGATTTTAAATCATGCTACTGATAAATATTGTCTAATAGGGAAAAACGACCTCTGGGATTTTATCTTTTTTTTTTTTTTTTGTCACTAACTTCTTATGGAGCCTGATCAAAGAATTTACTTAACCACTCCAAAGTTCTAAAGCAGGAATACCTTTCTACTCATCTCATACGAACTTTTGAGGATCAAATGACATATCTGTCAGACTTAAAGATTTTGGCAAAAGTATATATCAAGCTGGCATTGTTTTATTTATCCTAATTCAGTAATCCCTCTATTATCTAGAACTCTCAGAAGTATAGCATATTCAGCCACATAAAATACAGCCTTAAATCTAAAACCAGAAAAGAATAAAATAGCTATCTTAAAATTCACTTAATTTATTCCACTGAAGATGCTATCAGATTTTACTGTCCCTTATCTTTGTATTTTAAATAAATGTCTAAGTTTATTTATACTACATGTCAGCAGAAAACATTTTAAAAGCATCAAATTAGAAATATGCATATGAAGGAGCAGGTTGATTGCTTTGGGCAGGAATATTGACAGGTGAAAAGGTAAAAACATCCAATTGGCAGAAAAAAAGAAATATGAAAAGTTAAGGTAAATACAAAATTAGAAAAACATAGGAGTTGGGAACCATTTAGAGTAAGAGTATTTTTATTACACTGTTTCCTAAAGGCATCACTATATTATACTATAGAGATAATATATAGTAATATCTCACATATAATTAATATAGTGATAATATTTATAATCATCATTTTTAGCATAATCATGGATGGTATATTTCTAACTGAATGAACAATCATCCATGAAACAAATCAAGATTAATGTTTAAGTAAAAGTTTCAATTATTTGGTAAATTCACTAGTATGGCATACCTTATAGCAATTCTAGAAACAGGACATTGTATGTCTCTATAAACATGCAAAAGGTATTGAAAATTTAGGTTATGTTAAACACATTTGATCAAAATTTATAACATTCAAAATAAGTATGTGTTGAGGTAGCTCTTTGGGTTTTTAAGAAAACTTAAGATTACATTTATGTAAAAATTAAACTATTTCAAATTTTAAATTCACATGTGCTATGTCAATACAATATTAAAGTTGGTATGATGAATTTAATTCACTTTCCTTGTGTGATTGATGATGTCATCCTTTCAAATTAAAAAAAAAATTGCCATTTTCAAACATTCAAACCGAGGAGTAGTTCTAAATGAAACAGTTTATTTAGAAAATTAGTGGAAGAACTATTCCAAAGATTTATTTACCTGGCTGAAAGGTCCAAGATAGTTCCACTTAGATTTGTCACTTGGTCTGCTGGTGGTCAACTAAGGTGTCTATACTTTTTCACATGCCTTTCAATTGCCTTCCTTGCAAGGGGAATACCACGGAAGCATTCCAAGAGGGTGAAAGACACAAGACTTAATTAAGACTTAAAAATTTGCTGTGTCATTTCTGATAAATTCTTTTGGTGAAAACTAATAATGGGCCAGACTAGATTGGTTTGAGAAATGAAATCCACCACTTGATGCGAAGAGCAGCAAATTATTTGTGACCATATTTAGTCTATTTTAGGTTGCTAGTAAATCCAGTATTCATTTTAAATGATATTATGCCATCAAAGTTCTTACTCATACATTTATGTTTTACTAGGATAATTCATATTTCCTATAAGTATTTGCAGCATGTACTATGCATTTGTTATATGATTGTGTTCCTCTGTGCTCTGGAAAACTATATAAACATCTTAGTATTACTATATTGTGTCTGTTAGAAAATATAAAAGCACTTAAAATTTTTAAATGTTCATTTTAATTATTGTTCACCATAATTATTATAAATTTATAACTCTTCTTGAAAATGGTGTTTATTTTGCTTTAGATCAAGATTGAAAGGTATATTGAAATTCATGTCTATTTTTAATCTAGAATGCAACTAATGAACTCACTAAGCAGTCATCAAGTGTGAAGTCTCTGAAATCTGAACTCCTAGCTAAAGAAGAACACATAAAGGAAATGCATGAAAAGTAGGTTTTTCATATTTCTATCCATTGTATTTGGTGCCACCTAGTGGTAATCAAATCTGTTAAACTTTGCATCCCAAAAAAATACCAACATATCATTAATCATGGAATTTTACTTTCTTAGTTCATGTTTAGACCTATATAAGATGGAAATTTAAGAAATGCTACACATAGCAGGATCCATGGCAAATTGGTTACTATTTTTAGTAAGGTAGGAATACTGTTAGATTTCCCTTATTAAACATAAATAATTTTGAGTAAATGTAAATTAATGACTTTGAGACTATAGATAAAAATATTTCAAGTGTTGCAAATATTTGACAAAAAAAAATAGATGGATACTTAGTTGGTTTAATTCCTAAGTTTATAAATCTAATGTGGAAAAAGGAAAGTTTTGTTTGTATTTAAAATAACTGGGAGGTACCTTTAGTGTTTATCAATTTAAAAAAAAAAGGTGTTTTAAATGCTCCCACTGAACTTCTTTGTATATAATTTATAGCTACAGTAGAGTTTATAGGTGATGATATGTGTACATACAATTTCGTTCATCACAGATAAATTTGAGATATATGTCTTATACACATATCTGTATACCAACCACATTGTAGGTGAAGATCTGTCCAAAGTGATATTAACAGGTAAAACTTTTAGACAAAAAGATTTGTCAATATTTTTGATTGAGAATATCTTGAAGTTTATTCATAGATTAAGAGGTGGTCTTGCTTATAATTTAACAATGAGGGCTCTGAGAAACACTATTTGAAACTTGGCTTCTCCATCTGCTAGCTTTATGTCTCAATTTAATAGTATTAATTTAAAAGGTTCTTAGGAGGAATAAATTAGTTAATATATGCAACCCACTTATAATAGTGACTGGCACATAATAAGCCAGTCAGTAAATAATAAATGTTAGTTATTGTCACTTTTATAGTGTAATTAGTGGTAGCAAGAGAAGTAGCAACAACAGTAGTAGTAGTTATCACTGCATCCACCATTTTATACTTATCATTTCATTATCTTAAGCTAAACCAATAGGTGAATTCCATATCAAATGACATTAAATCAGAGGATATTGTGCCTGATTTTAGTTTCTTTGCATGTTACAAGATTTATATGTTTAGATATTTTCCTAACCCTGTTCACCTTTTGATTGTCTTTAAGCATCACTTCAGTTTTCCTAAGCAATGCAAAAAGTCATTAACATATTTTCAGGTTTTCATAAATTTTAATAATCTTTCTCAGTTAATCATTCTTTTGTTTTAATGTATATATGTTATACTATAATAACCAAATCACAACCGCATTGTAGATTTTACTTAAAATATATTAGAGTAATATTTTATGCAGTGCAATTTATTTTACTAATTTATAGTTTCATTAACATCAGATAGCATTTTAAAATTAACGGGTATAACATTGGTAACATGGAAAATAAAGTATTTTCTGTTCTCTGGATAAAATGTCTCTTCTTCCTTTCAAGGATGTCTCGAATGGAGAGGAACATAACTATGAAAAGACATTTAATAGAGGACTTGAAATTTCGACAGAGAGTTAATTCAGAAAGTACTGAGAGTTTTAGTGAAATGTTAGAAAATCTTGAAAAAAAGGTAATGTTTAAAATTCAAGATTCCAAAATCTCATATATACTGTAACCACACATTCTGTTTCTATTTGCAACTATTGAATGAGAAGTAAGTTTAATTTTGAAATATTTAATACTTCTGGACTACATAATTACATTTTATTTGGTATTTTATTTAAAATACAATTCATAACAATAGAATAAATATTTCTGAATTTTTTTGAAAAGTGATAACTATCAGAAGATCTTTCCAAAGTATACATTTTCCCTTGTATACTTAATTCAATGCATATGGGAAACTCATTTTATTTAAAATAGCTTTATAATATGACCCCAAACTAGAAATGTTTTGTTTCAAAAACAAAAAAGGTGGTATTTGCACAATTCATAAGGCAGTTGGACTTTGGCTTTCACTATATGTTATTCACTAGTGAAAGAGCATCTCCTTTACTTTCCTTGTTGAAGTTGAAAATCTTAAGTATCTATGAGCTCACATGATTTAAAAGAAAATTTTATGTGACTATGACAAATGCATATGGATTTTCTATTTCTTCATACACCCACATAAATGGCAATTTTTACAGGTTTTCAATGTTATCCTTTAAATTTTGTTAAATTTTTAACTTTAGTAATCATTTCAGATAGACCTTTGCAATCTTTGAATAAATAATCATTTATCTTTAGTGGCATTAAACTGAAAAAGAAAACCTATTTCTCCTGTTATTCTTTGAAATATATAATAAATGTGTTATTATTTAATATTCCATTACATATATTCTTACATTTTTTGTGCAATTTTGATTTTTGTTATTGGTTTAAAGATTGCTAGTTTTGCTTATGAGTTCTGCAAATGGAATTATTGAATTTGATAACAATTTTATGAGACAATAAATGTAAGTACACTCATTCATTCATTCATTCATTCATTCAGTTTCTGATTAAACAAATATAACATTGTACTGGAATGCCTTCACCAAGGATAATTATTTTTATACTTTCACTGTAGGTAAAGACATTAACTGAAGAATGTTCCAATAAGAAGGTATCCATTGATTCACTAAAGCAGAGACTTAATGTTGCTGTAAAAGAGAAGTCACAATATGAACAGATGTATCAGAAAACTAAAGAGGACTTAGAAAAAAAGGTATGATCTTAGGACATTTTAGTCTGGATATAAAGAATATAGTGATGTCTTTTTCATTTCTAACATGGTCACTTTTTTCTCCCCAAACTGCCACAAGATAGTGAAAAACTTAACTGCAAAGAATATTATATCTCTAAAAGAAGTACCAAGAATTTATTTAATATTAAAGATAATGCTTTGTTAGTGAAAATAAGCAAAAATAATCATTAATTTTACCCAAATAAAAATAAACAATATATAAAGTAATAAAATCTTTCCTTGTCTGTAACTGTTCCAAACCTATTCATGTGTAACTGTTCCAAACCTATTCATAAATTTTTTTTTTATTTTATGTTTACTGATTTTTGCAGGATCTCAAGCTTACTCTCCTGATCTCAAAAATAAATGAAACTGAATCGGCAATGGCAGAAATTGAAACAGCAGCATCTAAACAACTTCAAGGATTAGCTCTACAAAGTGAGCAGGTTCTGGAGGGTGCACAGAAGAAATTGCTGTTAGCCAATGAGAAAGTGGAAGAGTTCACCATATTTGTAAAGGTTCGAATTATTTGTGGTTTATTAATTTTGTCTTATACTTCAGGCAGATGAAGCAGTGATCTACTTCAGATGATTTGGGTGACACTGTAAAGTTACTCACTGCTTTTCTAACCCACGAAGTACTTTCTCCTCCCTTATGTGTACTATTGTTCAAAATAGTGTCTATGAAAGATTTATTTTTATAGTTTGATTTTAAAATTTTCCACTTAGTGGCTGATTTTAGTGGCACACACCTGTAATCTCAATGACTCAAGAGACTGAGGCAGGAGTTCACAAGATTGAGACCAGCCCCAATAATTCAGTGAGACCATAAGCAACTTAACAAAACTCTATCTCAAAATAAAAAAATAAGAGGTTGGGAATGTGACTCAGTTGTTAAGCACCCCTGGGTTCAATCTTCAGTAGCCAAAAAAAAAAAAAAAAAAAAAAAAAATTCCACTTCCATTAATATTTTTCTTAATGTCAGTATAGTATAACAAAATTATAGTAATCAAGATTGGTTTGATATAAAAGAATTAAGTCATTTCCACTCTAGCTTCATTTTGAAAATCACCCAAGCAAGAATAACAAACAGAAAAGTCATATTCATTGAAGCTAGGGGACATGTTAAGTTCAGTCTACAAACTTCAAGACATGGAATGAATAGAGGAATGGTAGATAAATGATGGCAGAGGGTGTACCATCTAGAAATGACCTAAAAAGGTGAAGAACCCCCAAACAACTTAGGAATTGGCTGCACAAGGAACTACCAAACCTTCAAATGATGGAGTAGGAGCAGATATGGAGCTAAAAATGTAGTTTGAAGTTTTTGTAAAGAACTTTGAGACTTCTAGTCTGTACTTTGATCCCACATGATTAACAGAATTCTTCCCTTAACCTTCTAGAGAGGCCAAGGAGAAACAGCTGTGGATACAGAGCTAACACTAAGGGCTAGGAGTCTGCAATTGTTGTGCTTCTTTTGATTTTACTGTGAAATTGTTTAAACTCTGTTCAGTGTTGTTGTTCTTTTTTGTATTGTCAGTAAGCATATTCATTGCCATTAGATAGACCATGAGTTCCTTTACAGCAGGGACAATATTTTATTAATCTTGTATCATTACGGCAGCATTCAGTGCTTTGCAAAGAATGGGAACACAATAGCAATCACTAACTAATCAAAGTGAGTTTCATTAGGAATGTGAAATTTTTTTTTTGACTGCACATTTTTTTATTATTTTTTATTTTGATTCATTGTACACAAATGGGGTACAACTTTCATTTCTCTGGTTGTACACAAAGTAGAGTCATAGGGTTTGCGTAGGAATGTAAAATTTCAATGATACTTTTGGCCTGTAAAAGAACAAAATAATTAATAGGAGAGTAACTATTTCCTTTCTCCCCTTTCTCCCAAATCTTAGTATTCTTTTCCCCCCTGATCTTTAATGGGACTGAGTTCTTTACTCTTTTTCCTTCAGATGGCATATATTATTAAAAGTAGTCATATCCTAGTAGGATATATGTATTTATATGTATAAAATGTTTTCAATTTATGATATCTTTTAGAATTATAACTGTCCCCTGATAGAGTAAAATGACATTATCACTTACTCTCTTCTTTTCTAAAAGACCCACCACCATTTGAACCACTCATTCAGACCTTACTGTATAAATACATATTAAACTTAAAATAATACAATTCTAGATACATTAATGTTTGTGTTCTCAAATTAGTTCTATTTTTAGTCTCTCTTTTTAGATGGGTCAGTAGTTGGGCATCTCTTAAGGCATTTCAGTGGAAAAGATATTCAGCTCAATATATATTAGAATATTTTTAAATGTCCCTAACTACTGATCTTATTTGTAAGTAATAACATTTCTGGGCTTATTATTGGATATTAGTTAGCAAAAAACTGGCATTATTTATAATGTTATATTTTTCATTTCCCTAAAAACATTGTATGCCACTAATCCTAAGGAAATCCCTTACTTTGCTTCTCTGAAAATCAGAACTACCTTGGGAGTTTTCTTATTTTAAAAAATCTACAAAATGAATGAAATAAAACATTTTAGCTCTTTTAGTGAAGGTTTCAGTTGGTGTGAAGTCAAGCCAATATGTCCCTCAGAGGATGCTGAATAATTGCAAAGCATTAATTTTAGTAAATGTAATTTACCCTTTCCTAATTTAAATGTCATTTTCTTCCAAGTACTTGGTTATGATACATCTTCTCATTGAATATTGTCACTGTTTTACTCATTATGTAGCACCATTTTTATTATGACTGTAAGCTTCACCAGCTTTTGTTTTCCTATTTTCTATTCAGCTTAGGATTTAGTTTGTTATATTTTAAACCATGATTTAAAATATGAAATATATATAAGATGCATTCAAAATGCTAATTATTGTTTTTATTGAAATAGTCTTTGAATATGGCATTGTTAAAGAGAATGAAGGATAAGTGAAAATCAGAAGTTTTCACAATAGAATACTGCATTTCATGACTAAATTCATTTCATGATCAATTGTTATACACTTGATGAAGTTTTATTGCCTTCTTAATAAAGTAATTGTTATATTTCTCCACACAAAATAGATTATCAAAAATTATCCTTAAAAATCCATATTTTTATTTATGTCCAACAATGTGAATGATGTTGAATGATGAAGTATCTAAACTACTGTTATTCAGTGGTGACATATTGGACCTTCATATTGTTCACCAACAGTGATCCAAAGTGTAGATGTCTTAATAGATAAATTCAGGATTGCATGGCTTTTTAATTAACTTCTTAAAGCTTATATAATGGGAAGATTACAGGTATGAATAAACTTAGTACTTTTTCAGAATTGTAATACTTTGTTTCAATTTAGTATTTAGACTGCCTACATCAGAATCATCTGTTTCTTTCATATTTAAATTAAATAAGTAATGTTTGGGTCCCAAATTTATTAAATCAAAATCCTGGTTGGGTTAGACCCAATAACCTGCATGTTATAAGTTAACTAAGTAATTATTATATATATAAACAGTTTTAGAGACACGGCCTTAATTTTTTTTTTTTTAACAATTGACTCTGTATAACAAAATACCTACCAGTTTGGCATTATGTTAACATCTGTACAACTCCTAAATTCTAATGGAAATTTGACATTTATTTTTCTTAGCTGTGTTTTAGGACCATGTGCAGGTGACACTAGTACCACTTCTTCTATTTAATTGGTTTTTGTATTCAAGGGCCACTAACAAATTAATACTAAACCCAGAAATATTGACTAACACTGGTTGGTTGAGTATTAAGAAAGGGATGATCAGCCTCTTTCTCTTCCTTATGTGGATGACCCTAGGACCAGAAAAATTGCTCAGGAGTTACTGTCTGAAGCAAAATAACATCAGTGACTTCCTAAATCCTATTGCATTAGTTACATTAGACTAAGCTTCCACCTTTTTAAAGAGTTAAGATCTTCCATAATTGCTATTCTGCCTAGAATCTAATCTTTCCCACTACTCTCCAACTTTCACCCATATTGTACTTAATTCTCTACTTTTGCTCAAGTTCTGCTTTTCACTCAAAATGCTCTCCCCTCTCTCCCCTTTGCTTTCTCCTTTCAGATTTAGCTCAGTGCCTTCCTCTTATATGAACAATCCCTTTAATTCTGTGTTTAAGAGGATAGAGCTCAACTCTGCCACTTACTAGCTGTGTGATCTCAGGCAAGTGACTTTATCTTCTGCATCCAGTTTCCCCATCTATAAAACAATTGTAATAATGGAACATGCCTGTGGTAGGATTTAAATAAGTTATCATAGCCAATGAGAAGAGTGCCTAATACACCTAAAATACCTATGCCTAATATACCAAAAGAACTAAATATCAATTATTTTATATTGCTGTTGTTGTAATAATAGTAGTAGTAGTAGAATTTTTCTTATTTATTTTCTGAACATTTTTATGTATAACTCATAAATTAACATATAATTTTTAAACTCTTATATTTTTTCTTTTTAAGTAGATTATAGTCAGCTTGAAGCCAGGAGCATTGTCATTGTCATTTGTTTTCCTCATAGCACTGGCACCTAACTTAACTTTTTAAATTCTTGAGGTATTGATCTTATATCTGCTTCAAGAATGGTCCTAGATTCATAGTTACTGCTCATATTGAAAGCTCTGGGAAGACAAGAATTATTCACATTCCTTAATGAACATGGTTAAGGAATGTACATTGTTCTTACATAGAACATTATAATCTTCAGAACTCATTCTATACAGAGCTTATTAGGGTATCATATACACAAAAGTACTTAATAAATATTATTAGTAGTATTAATAGTACTAATGTTTGTTCTGGCCCTGTTGTGGAATGTATGTTCCCTTTAGTCTTTCATTTATTCATGGGACATAACCAGATTATAAAAGAGGTGGTGTAGCCATCTGTTCTAGATCTAGTCTTGAATACAGAATTTTGCCCTGGGGTGAAATCAAGTGTTTTGAGCATCTGGGCTGGATATATGTGGCAGATCTGAGGCTTTGAATTCTCCTAATAACTGACTAAAACACACTAGGGAAATTTCTAGAAGTATTTGCTCAGTTTGACTCAGCCCGAATACATAGGCTACTTAATGTGCTTGTATGTAAGAGTCATATACCAGACTCTCTCTTCTCAATGTTTTTTTGGTTAACTATGAAATACATAACAACCAAAGAACAATATTTAGAAGTGGAAGTGGTTTCCTTATCAATGTATATTGCTTTGATGAGATTTAGTCTGATATTTTGGTCATATAAGTTTCTTGCTTCCTTATTATAGACACTTATGGAGCATTACAGCATACAATTGTTCATTCTTTGGCACAGATCTAGTCTCTTAATTATGTTTTCTAAATGGTTCTGTGATAGGGGCTGGGTCTGTAGCTTAGTGCTTAGCGCTTGCCTCACACATGTGAGGCAACTGGGTTCCATCCTTAGCACCACATAAAAATAAATACATAAAAATATATTGTGTCCATTTACAAGTAAAAAAAAATTGTTTTTTAAATTAAAAAAAAAAACAGTTTTATGATATAATTTAATTTGAATTAACTCTCTTAATCCTATTATACTAAAAAAGGAGCCAGGCACCGTGACACACGCCTGTAATCCCAGCAGCTCGGGAGTCTGAGACAGGAGGATTTCGAGTTCAAAGCTAACCTCAGCAATGGTGAGGTGCTAAGCAACTCAGTGAGACCCTGTCTCTAAATAAAATACACAACAGAACTGGGGATGTGGCTCAGTGGTAAAGTGCCCCTGAGTTCAATTCCTGGTACCACCCCCCCAAAAAAAAAAAAAAAAAAAAGCAAAATTACAGCTGTTTTTAGAGAAAGGTTCTTAATAAAATGCATTACCTTATTATATCACAATAAAGCTGTTTGAAAAGCTCTAAAAACACACACGTAATACTTGTGTACTCCCTGTCTCTTTCTGTAAGGCCCTTGGTATTCTGCAGAAGAACCATCACCCAATGCAGTCTCTTAACCTTGGACTTCTAGAACAATGATCCAAAACCTCTTTTTATAATATTTTTTAAAAAGCTGTTAAAAACTACATTAATTCTTCAGGAAACTCTGATGATAATGGTGACTCCAGAGTATCTGAATAGCCAATTATCACCTTCTTGCAATCTAATCTTACTGGAAAAAAGTCTAATCAATCCATAATAATTCAATGAAACTCAAAATTGTAAGTAGCTAGCTAACATAGACAAAAGTTCATTGATAAAGACTGGAAAACTAAATTCTAAAAGGCCAAATTAGTAGACATAGTAAGATCAAAATGGAATAGTTTACTTTGTGTCTCCTGAACACCACTTCTGGTTGATTACAATAAATTATAAAGATTGAAAGTAGAGTAAGCTGTAAGTAGAAATGTACACCCAAGAAAATATTCTTATTTTGACAATGTCTTCAGATGTCTTCTAATGATTCTTAATCATTAGAAGGGACAAAAAATGGGCTATTTCATATTAATTATAATGAATATTATGCAAAGAAAATATAAAAGTCATGAATCCTTATGACCCTGAAACATGTTTAAAAAATTTGATACCAATACGAAAAGAAATTGGTGAATCCATAGATATATTTACTATGATGTAGAATAATCTACTATACTCAGAATTCAATAGGTGAAATAGACAAAATGTAACTTTTCAAATCCATCTGGAACATTCACAGAAGCCATTTACATCTTAAGCCACAAAGTTCAATACATTCAAAAAACAAAAGACATTTTGGCTATTTATCATGCATATGACATAATATACCTATGATTTAACAAAATAAGTGGCCAAAATTTATCCACTTAGAAATCCTAAACTCTGTATGATTTAGAGTTAGGAAGAAATAAAATGTGAGCTCATGAACTGGTTCAAAATGAATAGTGAGAGTGTCAAACCTTTGAAAGTTAACCAAAACTTCACTTTCAGATAAAGATGTTTGAGAAAAAATAAACAAATAAATAATACAAAACAACAAAAATGGAATCAGTGAGGAATTCACAGGAATCTTAAAACGTATACATAATACTTTTTTCTTTATAAACATATTTGATAAGGTCCTACCTTGGCAGAGGGCCAACCTGGTATTTCTGCACAGCCTGGGCTTCAACCAACCAGGGAGCCCAGCCAGCCATACCACATGTCTGTGCAGCCCAGCCCAGAGTCTTGCCCTTTTTATGAGCCTAGTCCAAACTTGGGCAAAGAACCCAGCCGTTAACCTTCCCAAACCACAGAACACAACCAGTGATTTAACCTGATCTTAGAGCTCAACCCGTAGCCCCACTCAAATATGGAGCAAAGCCTGTGGCCACTCTGATGAGTGTGACTGGTAGCAACTCTGACTAAATTAAACTCTGACTTAGATTAAAGGCAGCAGCCCCAACCAGGCAGGGAAACCACCCAAGTGCCTCGACCCAACCACAGGGTACAACTTGTGGCTCTGGCTGATTATGGAGCTCAGTGCAGCCCTACCTGGTCATGGATTTCATTACCAAAATCACTTGATCACTACCCCAGCAAGATGCAAATATGGAGAGTAGCCTGCAGTCCTCTCCAATTACACATTTTGACCTTTAGCATAACATGGCCAAGGAGTATAGCCCATGACCCTGCCTGACTGGGGATAGTCATGCATCCTAGTCAGCAACTCAGCCTGACTGCAAATTCTAGCCAGCAACTCCACCTGACCTCAGAGTATGGGCAGCATACCTGCCCAAGTAGAGAACCTTACAACTGGCACTACCTACTCATGGATGCCTGCTGGCCCATCTAGACCTAAAAGTTGGACTGATTGGTAAAGGCCTCTTTCTACCTTCTGTAAGTGTTGGAAGCAGTGGCTGCTCTGTAAAATGTGAGGACACCAATGTAAGGTAACATGGATGGTGAAGAATTAAGGGGAAATGACACCACTAAAGAAATTTAATAAACGTCAATGACTCACCCTAAAGAAATGGAGATCTGTCAACTGAATAACATTTCATAGTAGTCCTCTTAAAGAAGTTGAATGAACAATAAGAAAATATGACAGATGACTAGATGAAATTAGAAAAACAATGCATAAGCAAAATGTGAAGTTCAACAATGAAGTAGGAAACAACTTTTTAAAAAGAATCCTAGAGATAAAGAATACTGAGACCAAACTGAAAAATTCAATAGGGAACTTCAATAGCATACTTGATCAAGCATAAATAAGATTCAGTAAAATCAAAGGCATAGCATTTGAAATTATTCATTCAGATCTACAAAGAGAAAATAATGAAAAAGAGTGAAGAAAACCATAGGACTTATAAGACACCATTACACTGAACAATATATACATTGTAGGCATTTTAGAAGGGAAAGAGGGAAAGGGAAAGTGACATAAAGTCCATTCAAAGAAATAATGACAGAAAACTCTCAAAATTTGGGGAAAGTGACATACAGTTTCATGAGACCCAAAATTCCCCAAAAGATTGAACTTGAAAAGGCTGCAATAGGAAATTTATAAGTTGTGAAAATTCAAAAGCAAATAGAAAATTTTGAAAGGAGCAAGAAAAAAGTAACTCACCACATTAAGGGAGCTACAATAAGAAAGGGAGCCCTCATAAGACTCCCAGGGGATTTCTCAGCAGAAACTTTGCAGTTCAGGAGAACATGGGATGATATATTCCAAATATTGAATATCCCAAACATTAAAAGAAACAAAACTGCCAATCGAGAATACACTAGTCAGCAAAGCTGTCCTTGAGAATGAGGGATAGATAAAAATTTTGTCAAGCAAAAGTGGAGGAAGTTTATGGCCACTAGACATGCCTTACAAAGAATTCTGGAGAGAGTTCTTCAGGCTGAAATGAAAGAACTCTAATTAGTAATATTAAACATAGACTCTGAGTTGAAATTCTCTAACATTTTAATAGCGTTACAAAGATCACTGTTAAGGACTGAGGCTGTCGCTCAGTAGTAGAGTACTTGCACCCCATATGTGAGGCACTGAGTTTGATCCTCAGTACCACATAAAAATAAAATAAAATAAAAAGCTATTGTGTCCATGTACAACTAAAAAATATTTTTAGAAAAAGATCACTGTTAAGTCTTACATGTTTTAAAAAATATTAAAAACCTATAATGACAATAATTTGCTATTAGATACAAAATATAAAAATATAAATTATAACATCATCTAAACTGTGAGGGGAGAAATAGAAGTATTGGGATTTTGTGTCTGATCAAAGTTGACAGCTTAAAATAAACAGTTTTAACTATGTAAGGCTTACATCTTATGTAAGCCTCATGGTATTCACAAGGAAAAATCCAAAGTAGACACACAAATGATTAAAGGAAAGGAATCAATGCATGCAGCAACAAAAGTTTATCAAATTATAAAGAAAGACACCAAGAGAAGAAAGAATGAAGAAACTACAGTCAGAACAACAACAAAATGAAAATAGTAGTTCTTACCTGTTAATAATGACTTTAATTGTAAATAGAATAAACTTCCCAATCAAAAGACCTTAAGTGATGGAGTGGATAAAAATTAATATCCAGCAGTGTGCTTCCTATAAGAGACTCATTTTAGTTTTAAAGACATACATAGGCTGAAATCAAAGGAATGGAAAAAGATGTTCATACATTTGTAATCAAAAAAGAGCACAAATGTCTATATTTATAATAGACAAAATAAACTTCAAGTAATAGAAAAGAAAATGAAGGTCATATCATGGTAGAGGGGTCAGTTCATCAAGAGGATATAATAATTATAAATATATGCCAAAGACTGGAGCACCTAAAAATAGAAAGTAAATACTGTCAAGACTGAAAGGAGAAATAAGTAGCAATGCAATAATATTAGAGTACTTTAGAACCCCCCGTCTCAAAAAATAGAGACACCATCCTGACAAAAAACCATAACACAACAGATCTGAACAGCAGTATAGATCAAATGGTCCTAACAGCCAAGAGTAGCAGAATATACTTTCTTCTCAGGTGAAAGTAGAATTTTCTCTAATTCTAGTTTGGATGTTTGGTCACAAAACAGATCTTAATAAATTCAAGAAGACTGAAGTCATATCACTTTTCTTTTCTGATCATAATAGTAAGAAACTACAAATCAATTACAGGAGGAAAACTGGAAAATTAATACATATCTAGAAATTAAATACACACTCCTGAATAATTTTCATTCAAAGAAAAAAATCAAAAGTAAATGAGAAAATATTTTGAGGAAAAAGAAAATAGAAACACAACACACCAAAATGTAAGGGATTCAGCAAAAGCATTATAAAGATTATAGCTATAAACACCTACATTAAGTGAAAGTTATCAAATAAATAACCTAACTTTATATTTCAAAGAGCCAGAAAATGAAGAACCAAGCCAAAAGCAATCAGAAAGAAGGAAATAATAAAGTTTAGAGAAGAAATAAATCAGATAAAGTATAGAATAATATTACAAAGGATTAATGAAATTAGAGCTGACTTGTTTAAAAAGAAAACTGACATATCTTTACTAGGTTAATCAAGAAAAAGAACTCAAATAAATGAAATTCCACAGAAAAAGGAAATACTACAATTGATACAAGAAAAATGCAGAGAATCATAAGAGAATACTGTGAACAAATACATGCCAAGAAATTATGAAATGGAAACTCCTCATAAAATACCACCTACCAAAACTGAATCATGAAGAAATATAGAATCTGAACAGACAATAACAAATAAAGCAACTGAATCAGTAATCAAAATCTTCCCAAGAAGGAGAAACCCAGGACCATATAGCTTCCCTAGCAAACTTTGCCAAACAATTAGAAAAAATTGATGCCAGTCTTTCTGAAATTCTTCCAAAATATTAAAAAGGGGAAATACTTCCAAGCTTAGTTTACAGAGCCGGCATTATACTGATACTAAAGTCAAATAAGGATACTACAAGAAAAGACAATTACAGACCAATGTCATTGATGAACATAGATACAAAAATTCTCAACAAAATACTACCAAACTGAATTCAAAAGCACATTAAAAATACCATAACATCATGATCAAGTGGATATGCAAAAATGATCCCTGGATGCAAGGATGGTTCAACACATGATATACCACATTAGTATAATGAATGATGAAAATCATATGATCATGGAATAGATGTAGAAAAAGCACTTTACAAAATTCACCCCTTTGTGATAAAAAATTTCAACAAATCATACGAGGAATGTACCTTAACACAATGAAAACCATATATGACAGCTAATGTCATAGTCAATGGTGAAAAGCTACAAGTGGTTCCTCTTAAGATTAGGAACAAAAAGGTGTCCATTCTCACCGCTTTTAGTTAACTTATTACTGGAAGTCCTTGCTAGAACAATTAGGCAAGAAAGAAATTAAAAGCCATCCAGAAGAAAAATTGTCTCTTTTTATAGATGACACAATTTTTTATATAGACAACTCTAAAGACTCCACCAAAAACTTGGTATAAATGAATTCAGTAAAGTTGCAGGTTACAAAATGAACTTACAAAAATCAGTGGGTTTCTACAAACTCTCTGAAAAAGAAGAAAAACAATTCTGTTTACAATAGCACCAAAACAAACCAAAGCACTTTGAGTAAATTTAACCAAGAAAACGAAATTTCTGTTTACTGAAAAATGTAAGTTATTCATGAAAACAATTTTAAAAGACACAAATAAATGGAAAGATATCCTATTTTTACTGACTAAAATAATTGATATTGTTGTAATGCCCTAGTACTCAAAGTGATCTATAGATTTAATTCAATTCCTATAAAAATCCCAATGACATTTTTCACAGAAATGGAAAAAATTATAAAGTTCTTATGGAACGACCAAATACCTTAAATAGATAAAGCAATAAGTAAGAAGAATAAAGTTGGAGGCATTATGCCTTTTGGTCTGAAATATTTACAAAGCTCTTGTAATTAAAACGGTATGCTAAAAACAAACACATAGACCAGTAGAACAGAATAGAGAGCTCAGAAGTAAACCCATGAATATATGGTCAATAAATGTTGAAACTGGATACCCACATGCAGAGAATGAAATTGAACCCCTATCTTTACCATTCACAAAAGTTAACTAGAAATGGATTAAATACTTGAATATCAGACCAGAAACCTTAACTCCTAAAAGAAAACCTAGGGAAAAAAACTCCTTAGCCTTGGTCTTGGCAATTTTTTTTTTTTTTTTTGATGACACCAAAAACACAAGTAACAAAAGTAAATGGGAACTAAAGACCATCACAGCAAACAAAACAGCCAAAAAATTAAAAAGGCAACTAGGAAATGAGGAAAAATACTTGCAAACCATGTCTCTGATAACAAGTAATATCCGAAATATATAAGGAATTCATACAATTCAACATTAGTACTGGAAATTGCTGCAAATAGTAAGAATAAGAATCAAGCAAAGGTCCTGAATAGAAATGTTTCCACAGAAAACATGCAGAGGGCCATCAGATACATAAAAAGATGCTGAACATCATAAATTATCAGGGAAATGCAAATCAAAACTACTCTTTGGAGTAGGGCTGGGGATTGAACAGGAAGGGACAGAAGAGGAAATGATTAAAAAAGGGCAACAGGGAAATTTCTGGGATATGAAGATTTTGTATGTTTTAAGCAGGTTGATTGTTATACAGATGTATACAACTTTCCAAATGATAGAACAGTTCTTTACTTTGGTCTGGGTGGAGGTTACCCAAGGTTTCATTTGTATAAAAGTCATAAAACTATGCAATTAAGACTTAATACTGGGTCTGTGGTTGTAGCTCAGGGGTAAAGCGCTTGCCTAGCATGTGTGAAGCACTGGGTTTGATTCTTAGCACCACATATCAATAAATAAAATAAGGTCCGTGGACAACTAAAAAGAATTTTTAAAAAATGCATTTCACTCTATATAAATTATACTTCAAAACTAATAAACAATGAAGTGCATGCTCAGGGATTTAGGCATGAACTGTACAGATATCTTCAACTTTGAAATGCATCAACAAAGATTGATGAATTGCTACATGATAAGCAAGGATAGGAAAAATTAATACATATGTTTAGTATATCTATGGTAAATATGTGTGCACAATACAACTTCTTTCAACTTTTTGCATGTTTGAATTTTTGCATAATAAAAATATTAGGAGAAAATATCCTTGGGAGAATTCAGACTTGAATTTAGAGAGATAAAACCATCATTTGCTTCTTATTCCCCTAGAATCATGTCACAAACAAACAAAAAGAATGCGAAACTAAAATTCTATACCTTTGTACAATAAACTATATTATAACTAAAACTCTTTATTTCAAAACATGTTGAAAACAGCCAAAAGCAGGTAAGACTGACAACACCATGAAAGAAACAGAGATAAGACACAGACAAGACCTATCTAAAGAAAGCAATTTTTCTCGCAGCCAAGAAAAGTCTTACTTATAAAAAACAATAGAATGGAATTCATCGGGGGAA
The DNA here is from genome assembly GCF_902686445.1 of Sciurus carolinensis. Lineage (NCBI taxonomy): Eukaryota > Metazoa > Chordata > Mammalia > Rodentia > Sciuridae > Sciurus > Sciurus carolinensis. The sequence goes on along the minus strand of NC_062226.1, from coordinate 53,314,959 downwards.
AAAAACCTTAAGTTTATATATAAAATTCCTCTTGCCTGGGGGCTGGGGTTGTGGCTCAGTGGTAGAACGCTTGCCTAACATGTGTGAGGCACTGGGTTCAATCCTCAACACCACATAAAAAAATGAATAAATAAAATAAAGGTATTATGTCCATCTACAACTAAAAAAGTATTTTAAAATGGATTCCACTTGCCTGGAACACAGCCTCTGCCATATAATTTTCTATTAATAGGTGATGTAGGAAAATCTACTCTCTCTATAGAATGAGTCCTGGAAAAGGAGTCAGCACAATATCTCCACAAATATATTAGAATAAAAATGAAGGAAAGAAATAGGAAAAGTAAATGAAAGGAAAAGAAATTTTACCAGGAAATTGTAGAGCAGATGAAAATATTTTATTATGAGTGAAAAAGATTTATGATGTAATTGTTCTAAAAAGTACCACTGCCAGATAGAAATAAATGCAAGGACTTGGGAAAATGATGAGACAATTGGAAAAGAAGAAAGCAAGCTGGAAAATTAAGCAAGGAAGTGAACAAAAATAAAACTATTTCAAAAAAAATTTTTGATCACTGTGTGTGTGTGTGTGTGTGTGTCTGTGTATCAAATTGTACACTTTAAATGTGTTGAACTTATTGTAATTTAATTATCCCCTCCCCACAGTTAAGTTAAAAGAAGAAAAAAACTGACAAAGAACAATGTGGTTGAATTTTTTAAAATATTTTTATTAGTCGTTGACGAACCTTTATTTATTTATTTGTTTGTATGCAATGCTGAGTCAAACCCTGTGCCTCATACACGCTAGGCCAGTGCTCTACCACTGAGCCACAACCATAGCCCCTTCCATTTTTAAAATACCATGTAAACTAAAAGAAACTAGACATGAAGGAGTTTAAGAAATACATAGTATATTATTCCATTCATATATAATCAAAACAACAAGCAAAATTAAGATCATATAAATAAGGACACTTGCTTTGTGTGTGTGGGAGGAAATGATTAAGAAAGGGCAACAGGGGAATTTCCGGAATATGAAGATTTTGTATGTTTTGAGCAGGTCGATGGTTATACAGATGCATCCAACTTTCCAAACTCATTAAATTCTTCTATGCACTATTTCATTTTAATTATGCCTTAATTTTTAAAGAAAAACATGTTGATGACAAAAGGATTTATGGAACACATGAAAAAGATTCAATATAATTGGAGTCTTCAAAGACCAAACCTAAAATAATGGACTACAACAAATATATTGAAAGGTATAACCCCTATCAGAAATAGACTTAAAAGAACATAAAATGAACCAGGGAAAATTGATATAATATGCCATGTCCTAGATATATTCTAGTAAAGATTCCCTCATTCTACTTCCCTAAGTTTCTTATAGGTATTATTATAAGTGTGACCCCCAGAAATTTCCTGCATACAGATCTTCACCTCAAAATTTTTTTCCAGTACTCCAATTTGAAATACATCAAAAAGAAAATCTCAATTCTGAAAGATAGGAATAGTTAATTTTCCATTTACCCTACAAATAACATTAATACTCACAAATAAGTTGCATTTATAAATAAAATGTTTAAATAGTATAGGTAATGCAATGAAAAGTGAAATTGATTATTAAACCACAGAAGTCACTAACACCTAGATTTTAAAAACTTAGTTCTTGCATAAAGAGGAAATCTGAAATATTGCAGAATATCCCTACAAGAACAATATTCTAGAATTATCAGAACCTGCAGGATACAGTTAAAACAGTGCTCAAGAAATTTATAGCCTTGTATATTTAAATTAATAAAACTAGAGAAGAAATGAAAATAAGCATTCAACTATATGGAAAAAACAAACTAAAGACAAAATAGAAATAAATGAATTAAAATCTATAGAATTAATAATGAATTTAGGAATTTGAGGGGAGCAATAGAATGGAAAAACTTTTAGTTTACCTAATTTAGGAAAAAGAATGTATAACCATACAAAGTAAGAAGTGAAAAATGAAAATAACCATAGACACTGTAGGAAAATATCATAATAGACTACTTAGCTCAGCATTCTGCAGATAACTTGGAAAGATATATGAAATGGATAATTTTCTAGGAAAATATAATGTATCAAATCTCACTCTTGAGCAAACAGAAAATCAAAACTATCACAAACCTGTCTTCCCCTGCAATAAATAGTCAACCTAATCCAAGTGATTGCAATCACATCAGTAAAGAGCAGATAAATTTGGTCTCATTAAAACTAAAACTATCATAGAATACAGAAAAAGAAAGGTATCTCCTAAAATTTTTTGGAAGATTGTACAAAATAAAAATGGATCGATTTCATAAGAGTGCAGAAAGATAAAGTATTAACTAATAGAGTTCAGCAACAGATCAAAAAATAATACACTACAACCAAGTGAAATTATTCTAGAAATGCAAGGACAATTCAGTATTAAGAAAGTTATTAATAATCCTATAATAGATTTATATGGGAAATAATATGGTAGTCTATATGATTGCTAGAGTGGCTTTAAGACAATGTAGAATCCATTTCTGTAAGAAATAAAAATAAAATACACTTTTCACATATTAAAGTCTAGCTATTTTAACTCAAATTTAGTTGAAATTTTATGAAATAAAAAGACCTACCCCTAAAGCAGGAACAAGTCAAGTATGTACATTGATATTGCTATTTAATATTGTTGAGAAAAAAATTTAATCAGTGAAATAAGAAGTAACTGGAGATTTAATAAATGGGAAAATAGGAGATAAAATCATTCTTTTCAGATATTATTGACATGTTGAATTAGAAGACATTAAAAAAGAAATGACAAAAAAGCTTCTACAACAAATGAGAAAAGTAAGTAAGCTAAATATATGTTAGCAGTCTTTGTATGTATAGGCTGTAATCAGTATTAGAAGCTGCCAGAGTAAAATAAAACAAAATGCCCAGGAGTAAACTAGATCTGTAAAGAGAATACTTTAAAATAATACTTAGAAACAAAATAAAGTCTCAAACAAATGGAAAAAAATACAATGTTCTTTGATTCGGAAGATTCAGCTTCTTAAAATGTTAAAATTACCCAAATAAAATTTAACATAACTGAAATAATATTAGCAGTAAGACTTGGGGCAAGCGGGGGACCAAGACAAATTGAATCTGAAATTCACATGGAAAATTAAGCATACATTACCCAAAAAATCTGGAAAAGAAGGGTAATGATGGACAGCTAGCTTCAAAAGATATAAAGTTGATTATAAAGTCTGACTAATTAAAATATATTATAAAATTTTACTAATGAAGAATGGAAATCCCAGAAACTCAACTAAACACATGGAATCAGTGGGGGAAAGAGGAGATTGCATTTAAAAGGAAAAAATCAAAACTAAAAGTAGCAGGGGAAAAAAAATCATGGATTGAAAGTGCCTTATTTACACCTCATAGTGGAAAGTGCTTTTATAAGTATACCACTAACTTCAAAAAAGAAAAAGAAAGAGATTTGTCAATCAGAGTACATAAAAAGTCAAACATATTTTTCTTTGGTACAAAATCCTATTATTGTCAAAATAAAAAGAACAGATTATGAAAAATGAAATACATAAAACAAAAATAAATTTTCCCTAATATGTAAAGAACTCTTACAAATAATTCAGAGAAGCAGGAGAAGTGACAAAGAAAATACAATTATCTCAAGGCAGATTCTCAACTTCATTTATAAGAGAAATGAAACTTTACAGTGAAAACATCAACTGAGGTGGTGGTGCAGGCCTGTAACTCCAGCAGCTCTGGAGGCTGAGACAGGAGGACCTCAAGTCCAAAGCCAGCTTCAGCAATTTAGTGAGGCCCTAAGCAACTTAATGGAGACCCTGCCTAAAAAAAAAAAAAAAACGGTTGGGGATGTATGTGTCTCAGTAGTTAAGCGCCCCTGGGTTCAACCCCTGATACCAGAAAAAAAAAAAAAAATACAGTGAAAAATCAAACACGCTACATTGAAACATCAGATTGATATTTTGCTAATGATGCAGAGAAACAGGTACTTTCGTGCAGAATTATAAATTTTAGTGTCTTGGAGGAGAAATAGGAATAAAATTAAGTAACAGCTGTCAAATTACAGTTATATGAGCACAATTATTTACTGCAGTGAGCTAGCAAAGGACTGAAAACAACTCAAACATCTTAACTAACTTGCTCTCAGCTCACAAAGCCATGCAGTGAGATAAAGAACTCTCCATCCAGAGTAAAGGTATCTTTTGTCTTATGCAAATGTAAGAGTGATATAACTTACATTTGTGATTTCTCAAAGAGGGAATTTAGAGACTTTGGTGAGGCAGTCCTAGCTTTTTTTTTATTTGCTTTCGATCCCTTATTGCTAGTTTGCCCACACTTCATTTAATTGAACATTTACCCTCTTGTCTTTCTCAAGTCCTTCCAAAGCCATTTCTAATTCAGTTTCAGTAAAATAGAAACAACTGTTCTTTCTAGTCATCTTTCATCAGTTTATGTAATAATTAAATGAATTATGTCAACAATTATACATACTTTTAGGGATCCATAGAACTGATTTTTGGTATCAGGTCAACTAGCAGGGGTCATTGTGCTTAATAATGAATAAAAATAGCTTGCTTGTTACGATCATTCTCCAATCAAGATACCAGTTGGAGTGGGATAGCTGGGTCAAATGGTGTTTCCATTCCAAGCTTTCTGAGGAATCTCCACACTGCTTTCCAGAGTGGTTGCACTAATTTGCAACCCCACCAGCAATGTATGAGTGTTCCTTTTTCACCACATCCTCGCCAACACCTATGTTGCTTGTATTCTTGATAATCGCCATTCTAATTGGGGTGAGATGAAATCTTAGGGTAGTTTTGATTTGCATTTCCCTTATTACTAGGGATGTTGAACATTTTTTCATATATCTGGTGATTACTTGTACATCTTCTTCTGTGAAGTGTCTGTTCATTTCCTTAGCCCATTTGTTGATTGGATTATTTGTATTCTTCGTGTAGAGTTTTTTGAGTTCTTTATAGATTCTGGAAATTAGCGCTCTATCTGAGGTATGGTTGGCAAAGATATTCTCCCACTCTGTAGGCTCTCTCTTCACATTTCTGATAGTTTCCTTTGCTGAGAGAAAGCTTTTTAGTTTGAATCTATCCCAGTTGTTTATTCTTGCTTTTATTTCTTGTGCTATGGGAGTCCTGTTAAGGAAATCTGATCCTGAGCCAACAAGTTGAAGATTTGGACCTACTTTTTCTTCTATAAGATGCAGGGTCTCTGGTCCTGATTCCGAGGTCCTTGATCCATTTTGAGTTGAGTTTTGTGTAGGGTGAGAGATAGGGGTTTAGTTTCATTCTATTGCATATAGTTTTCCAGTTTTCCCAGCACCATTTGTTGAAGAGGCTATCTTTTCTCCATTGCATATTGTTGGAACCTTTGTCTAGTATGAGAAAATTGTATTTATTTGGGTTTGTGTCCATGTCCTCTATTCTGTACCATTGATCTACCTGTCTATTTTGGTACCAATACCATGCCGTTTTTGTTACTATTGCTTTGTAGTAGAGTTGAAGATCTGGTATTGCAATACCCCCTGCTTTGCTCTTGCTACTGAGGATTGCTTTAGCTATTCTAGGTTTTTTATTCTTCCAGATGAATTTCATAATTGCTTGCTCTATTTCTGCGAGGTACATCATTGGGATTTTAATTGGAATTGCATTGAATCTGTATAGAACTTTAGGTAGTATAGCCATTTTGACGATATTAATTCTGCCTATCCAGGAACATGGAGATCTTTCCATCTTCTAAGGTTTTCTTGAATTTCTTTCTTTAGTGTTCTGTGCATACTACAGAGATACAGCCACATCAATGTTCATTGCTGCTCAATTCACCATAGCCAGATTGTGGAACCAACCTAGATGTCCTTCAGTTGATGAATGGATAAAGAAACTGTGGCATATTTATACAATGGAATATTACTCCGCAATGAAGAATGATAAAATTATGGCATTTGTAGGCAAATGGTCGAAATTGGAGAATATCATGCTAAGTGAGATAAGCCAATCTAAAAAAACTAAAGGACGAATGATCTCGCTGATAAGCGGATGAGGACATATAAGGGGGGGTGGGAGGGGCTAGCATTAGGTTTAGGGTTAGGTTAGAGTTAGGCTAAGGAGAGCAGTAAGAATGAAGGAAAGAAGGACTGTGTAGAGGGAAAAGAGGGGTGGAGGAGTGGGAGGGGTGGGAGGGGTGGGGGGAGGGGAAAAATATAATAAACATCATTACCCTATGTAAATGTAAAAAAAAATAAATAAATAAATAAAAAAAAAAAAAAAAAAAAAAAAAAAAAAAAAAAAAAAAGATACCAGTTGGTGTTAAAGAGAGGTTGGAGAGCTTTGATTAATCCAGCAAATTAGTTAAGTCACTTAAGAGAGTTTTTTTTGTTTTTTGTTTGTTTGTTTTTGCATATTGACATGATGTAAGGAACAATCCATTATATTCCAAAACAAATAAAACTAGAATAATCCTTAAAAAAAATGTGCTAGTATCTTCACATTTTTATGTTTAAACTGCTTTGCCTTCATTATAATTTCCATATGAGAACCCACTTTCTAATATGTTGCAGGCTTTGGTCAGAGAGTTACAAAATGATGTCCACATGATAAGGCGACAAATCAGAGAGCTTAAAAAAATGCAGAAAAACAGGGACATTTGTAAAACCTCAGCCCATAAAGCCCAGACCTTGGCAGCTTCTATCCTGAACATTTCACGGTCAGACTTAGAGGAAATATTGGAGACAGAAGATGAATTGGTAAGATCATTTAAATATCTTTTAATAATAGGATTATTACACATTGATTTAAGTACATGTCTTTTTATTTTGTTTTTAGAATTTGATCTTTAAGATTATATTCATGAAGACAGGATTGTTAAGGTGCCAATGAAAGATATATATTGAGTATTAACCAACTCAAACAACCTTTAGGGAAATTTAACTATAATATAGAAATGAGTCCGTGCATTTAAACTTTCAAATTACTTGTTTGCTACTCAGATCAGTTATCCTTTCCTATCTCCTCCATTTTCTTTAATATAGTTCATCATTATGTATCATGTAAGTATTTTTAATTAAGCCAGTTGAATGGATTTAGTTACACTGAGTTGCCATTGATTTGACAAAATCTCCTATGTGAGATTGTTTTAAAGTAGTAACTTTAGGGGATAGGTATATAGCTCAGTTGGTGGAGTGCTTGCCTTGCATGTACAAGGCCCTGGGTTCAATCCCAAGCACCATCCAAAAAAAAAAAAAAAAAAAAAGGATTTAAAAAAAGTAGTAACTGTACTGGCTGTCAGCCTACTGACTTTCCTGGCTGAATCCAAAATTATTGTTGGTCAATATATTTTCTGAAAATACGTTGTTGAAAAATTTATTGCTGTTTTAAATTGGGTAAAGTGCTCCTGTCTGAGTAAATTACCTGAATAAGGTTCAGACCATCAGTAGCACCATAGCCCTTTCTGGGGGGCACTGCATTTTGATATAATTACCACCCTACAAAGAGTAGAATCACTCTATGCAGAGTAGTCTGTGAAACCTTTGGAGGATATTCAGTCTTGTTCTGCCTCTGAACTTTAAGATGAATATTAGATTTTTCATTGTTTGAAAAGATTAAAGAGATGAGAGCACTAAGAACATCCCAATAAATATTTGCCCAACAGAATAGATAAAATGATAAACTTTAATGTTTATATGAGATTATCCTCCAGCCCCCATCAGCTTCTAAAAGATCTGGAGTAGAGCAGATCTACAATTTGTGAAGTCTTTTTAACTCCTAAGAATTCTTTGAAAGGAAGTCAAAGAAATTCTGTAGAGATTATTTTCATCCTATGGATGAACGGGATGGTGAATTATCAGTTTCCTATCTTCAGCAGTCAGTCTGTCACAATGTTCATGACTTTTTACCAAATTCTGAACTTTGAGGTACAAGAGCATTATCCAAAGTACTATCAAATATAAGACACATGGAACATAATGATACCTCTACCAAGGGTATTAACCATTCTTTCTTGGAGACATTTAATTAAAATATGTTGATTAATAATGAAAAACTTAGCCAAAAATTAGGTCTCTAATTGAGGTTTCTACTGTTAACCTAGGAGTTTAACATAAGCAGATTTAGCAAAAATTCCTTGTGTGGATGTGTCTTTCTATGTCTGTATGTTTCTCTATCTGTACATGCACATGGGCATGCACATGAACACATGTATTTACATACACAAAAGTATGTATCGATTTTGGAACATAGAGCCACTGCCTTTGTTTGGTCTTTAAAAAATTGGCCTCTCTGGGCTGACAATTTAGAGAAACACCCTTTGAATGGGCAAATTAGAAAAAATTGTCCCCTTCCAAGTATGTAACTTAGAAAAGGTCTCTTGTTGGAGTCCCAAAGACTGGAAGATGCATTTGTGTGTGTGTGTGTGTGTGTGTGTGTGAAGAAATGGCACCTCTGTCTCTAGGCAGATGCAATCTGAAGCCAGAGCACACGGTACTGCAATATTGCATTCCACACGACCTTAAATGAAGCCTCTCCTGAAAGGAAAAAGATTCAAGTATAAACACATTCTTCTAAGAAGGATCAGTGCACCCTGGTATATTTACCAGATTTAATTGTAAACCAGACCTTATTTAGTCTGATCCCTGCATCTTTTAGATATCTAAGGAGTTGAGTACTTTGTCCAAGTAGAGCCCAGACCTCCTGACTTATGTTCTTTAAACTGCATCAAACTGTAATAAATTCTTGTCAAAAACTGTGATAGCCTCTGTGAAGTGCCTAGCATGCTACCTGACAGACTGTAAGTTTAAACAGATGTTACATTTTCTAAAATACTTCTGCTTTTGAAAAGTCCCCTTTGTTTGTAAAAATCTTAATTATGGTTTTAAGTAAATAATCAAATGTATTTGTGAGTATATAATTTCAGAAATATTTTATCTTGATAACTGATGAGTTGAAAAAATAGTGACAGCACTTAGAGTTGGAGTGTCCCTTGCCTATCAGTAAACTATTGGATATTTTAAATCAACAAACATTTAAATATGCCAGAGCCATGTCATGTTCTGTTTGTAAGTATAACAATTAGTTATCTATTGATAAGCCAGATTCTTTAATATAAGGATTTATGTTATGAGGATCACTTGAAAATGATTGTTTTATACATTTATACATTTTCATCTTCTTTTTCATCTTTAAAGATTGCTTTCATTCCCATCTCAATCCATATCTTGAGCTCTATCAGGAAAGCACAGATGAAGTATTCCTAAATTATTATGAAATATAGAATTATAACTTTGTTTTCAACATGCGTATAAATATTTTCAAGTTAAATATTAAAGAGCATGCATTTAAATATTCCTACTTTGAGGGGACAGGCTACTCTGTTGAAAATTATTCTACTGATAACCCTTACTTTATTCAATACCTTATGGTATCACTGCATTCACAGACATCCAATTAACACTGGTGTTTTTATTTCCTTTAGGAAATTGAAAAGACAAAGATAGAAGCTGAAAATGACAAGGAATGGCTGTTGTACATTCAGAAACTTATAGAAGGACAGGTATTTCATTTTTCTTTATTCAAACTTTCAAATAAAAATTCCAAGCCTCACATTTCTACTTTATGCCAAACTTTTTTACAAACACCCATTATTTATTTCTTTTAGGTAAAGAAGTATTCCAAGAGGTAGACAGGAAAGTTAACCCTCTATTTGTACTTTTGGACTTAACAAATGAAACAAATGCCTGGGGAAAGAACCAACATGAGTCTTAGCAAATGCATTAATTAAATTATTGAGTCAGCCTCTATACTTGCTAGACTGAAAAGGATCCATTCTCTCAGACCTCTTAGGAAAAGAGATTCTTTATTATGTGTCTTTAAAGTTAGTAGTTGATATGGACACCTGAGGAGTTCATGGGTTTCAGTGACCTTTTACTGTGGACCTGTTTCCAGTCAATTCATGTTTTCCTCACAGCCAGACAGCTGTTTATTACTGTGTCTTCCCGCATTCTGTACAATATTTTCTACTGAGACCTCGAGCAGCTTGTTAGTGGGAAGTAAATATTGATTTGGCATCCTGTCAATGCAGAAAGAATGAAAAAATTTCCACCAGAGGCCCCTCAAACATTTTCCTATCGACATTTTCTGGGCCGAGTGGAAAGCTGCATAGAGGATGACAAGGCCAAGACGAGTTGAAATCCCTAAGGGGTCTATTGAGACTGCTGCTGTGACCTGTGTGATACTTTTTCTTCCCTTTCAAGTATTTTTTTAATACACATATAGTCTGTTGGGATGCGCCCCTCTTGTAAGTGATCAAGGGCAGTTTATTGGCAGGTGAGAGCCCTGCTTTTCTAGTCATAGCCAGCTTTTGTTTTGACATCACTGACAGCATGTAATGTATTCTAAAACTTTTTCATTATTGTTCTTTTTGCTCAATCTAATTGTTTATTTCAAAACTGATCTGGAATAAATGAAAACTAAAACATATTTGTCAAAATAGCAAGATATATTGTCTCATGAGTTGTGGAAAGACATTGTAAATGTTTTCCTTGTAAATAATAAAAACAAAAGCTGACTTTAAGTGCAATTATTTTACATTTATTTTAACAAATAGCAGTTTCTGTGTTTTTGGTAAACCTAATAAATATAAAACAAATTATTCCTATTTTAGTATCAATTTTATGTATTTTTGAAGCATTATCTGGAGCCACTTCAAAAAGAATAGAGGATGATTAACAATCTTTAGCTTGAAGTTATTTAAGTGTGGACACATAGTTGCTAAAGAAAACCTTTTATAGAAGAGAAGCCATTTCTTCTTTTGTATGCCTAGAACCCAGCCCATGACTTGGCACGTCAGGGCATACAGTAATGACTGTCATGAGGTTTTATTTGTTTAGCTTGAAAATGATAAAAATAAACCTTTAATAATTTTTAAAGTATTAGCCTTATAAGTGTGGCCTTGACTTTCTTTAATTTATTTTAATTAGGAATTTCATTATCAATTATGACCATAAAAAGTAGTAAGTCAATGTGTAAATCTTTATTAAATTTTACTAAAGCGTATACTTTTTTTGACTAACACATATAGAGATACATACACACATTCTAGATATATGCTTATTCTATCCAGTTAATGTAAAAAAAAATTCTGTTGAAAATGGCATCAGATTGCTTAATACTGCAGTTTGATATAGTGCCTTTTTGTGCCACTGAGCCTGGACTCTGGAATATAATTGCCTGGTAGTATTGATTTAATTGCCCAGGTTTATTTGTGGACTCCTAATTATTGACTGGAGGTAAATTTAATGGAGCAGCCTTTATGAACACTGGGAAACCGCTGCTGTTGCTGTTATACATAATGAACTGCATCATGTGCCTTTAGATCATTTTTCAAGCTAATTTTATTCCACTGTGACAGTATGATAACATTTAAAAAGTCAAAGACTTTTTATTTTTATTACTGACATAGGTGGTTTTGCTGATGTCTTTGGATTTTGTGAGGAAAAAAAGGGGGAACTTCATTGGTTGCACTTGAATGTCACTTTATAATTATGCCCAAGAGGAAAATCTATAAAATAGAAAATGTCTCTTGTTTTTGTTAGCCTTCTTTTCTTTTCTCACAATCCCAGCAATTATATTTGTCCTGGATTTTAGAAAATATTTTCTTTGCCCGTCAGTATTTTTAGAGTATGAATTATGCTTCCAGGATTATGTGGGCAAGATTATAAATATCTTCATTCATACATTTGGTTTAGCTTTTATCTTATACCTTATTGTAATCATCTATTACATGATTTTGATTTGTAGAATAATTGAGCACATTTCCTAAAAAAAAAAAACTAATTAATTCAATATTGGTGGTTGAATATTTATTATTAAATAATTCAGTGATAAAATTATAAACTTTTATGTCCTGCCTCTATTGGATGCTATGTGTAATAGAATTCTGAAATCATAGGGGTGAATATAGTCCTATGATTTTGTCTTTTCCTTAAGGATGGGACTATATAATTGTTTTTCTGTTAAAATAATTAATCTGCATTTACTTGATGAAATTTATATTGATAAAATATTTACCACGAAATAAAAAGCAGTTCTGCCATGTGGGAGTGTGAAACTACACAACAGTGTAATACCTACTATTGCTGTTGGGCAGAAGTACATAAGAAGTAAAAGGTCTAAAATTTTAACTTACAGAATGCAAATATATGTATTCTTATTTCAAGTTGTCCTACCCCAATTGTAATTTTATTTATTTTGTATTTTTCTGCAATGCCTTTATCCCCATAGATTTCAAATAATAAAAACAACACTGAAGATCTTTCATTTTTCTATGGCATAGCTACCTTTCATTTCTTTGAACATTTTTACTTGTATTAATTCCTCCTTGGACATTAATATGTTTTTAAACTTAAAATTCATGACAGAGACAAGCGCATTAATAATTATAATAAGACGAGAGAAACCCCTAAATTAGTTTGTCTGTAATACATAGAGTGGGAAAAATGTAGAACTATAAGCTTTTGAGCAGGGAAGGGACATATTCAGTTTTACATGACAAAGGTGTGTGAGCATGTAGCATGGTTTGGGAGAGAACAGAGTGGGAGCAACAAGGTAGCTAGGTGTGGTCCAGTGACGGTCTACATGTGTCCATCCATGGAAATATAAAGGCTGGAAATAGATGTGATCCACTTTATAATGAGTGACTACCTAGTAGTCATGAGATTAGATGAAGAAATCAGAAAGTAGAAACCAAAAATGGGTAAGTTTAATACCTTGCATGATGAGAAATATGCAGGTGTCTTTAAGAATTTTAGGAATCAAAAGAAATAAAGAAAGTTTGGATACAAAAAAGATGTTAAGTGATGATTGAAGCCAGAGAAAATTTAATAGGTTAACTATATTCAAGAGTTCACTTTTTCCTTAATTCATTCCAACCTTCTTTCTGGCTCTGCTCAGTGAAATTTAACCATTTAAGAATACATTTCATGTTAAAATGAAACCTAATAACTTTTATAATTAATATGAATTAATAATTCTAATCAAAAAAGGAAAAAAATACATTTTAAAGCAGAACATGGTGGTACATGCCTGTAATCCCAACTACTTGGGAAGCTGAGGCAGAAGAATCACTTAAGCCCAGGAATTTGACAAACCAACCTGAGTAACAAAGCAAGACCCCATCTCAAAAAAAAAAAAAAAAAAGAAGTAAAGAAAAGAAAAAAATACAATCCAAAGTCTTACACTTCATAAAGTTCTTCTATAACGTATGCTGTGCCTTCCACCATTAGCAGAGATTTCTTTAATTGCATTCAAATTTTAATTTGTCGACTGGCTGTAAATATGAATAAAGACAAATAATTTTATGGCATACTTAATAGTTTTCCTTATGACACATAAGGAGATATCCTTTTGTAAAATCTTTTTATACTCTAATTGACCTTATGTGAGCAAGGTCAATTCACATGTCCATACAAAAAATCAATTTTTTATACCTTCCCTCTGAATGACATTGTTTATTTTTTATCCATTCTGATCTTCAAAATTAAAATTATAATAAAAGTCATTTAATTTTGTTTTCAGGCCTTGATAATACCTGAAACTGTTCTTTTGTACCTAAAGAAAATAGAAAGAATTAGTGGAGATAAAACAGCCTAGGCTGTGGAATTTATTTGAAAAAGATATCTTTAATACCTACATGTCAAGTATTATTTAAGGTTTGGGTGATACAACAGAGAACGAAAAGAGAAAATCTACTTACTGTTATAGAGCTTACATTTCTAGGGAGGTAGGACAGTAAAGAAATAGTTAAAATAGATAAACTATGAAATTTACTAAATGACTAACTTGAAGAGAATTTTGGATATATGTATATATGCATGTGTGTGCATATATATATGTATACACATATATACAAACATATGTATGCATGTATATGTATACATGTATATGTATAGTTCTTTACTAAGATTTGTTAAAAAAAAAAACTATAACCATGAATGGCTAGAAAATGTGTCGATTATGTTTTGTTGTTCCCTTATTCTTTCTTGATTGCTAATCATTTTCTGGGTTTTATTTAGTTTATTTTAATTCACTTTGTTTCAGTCATTTGCTTGTACTGGAACAATATTAAAATTCTGTCTTTTTCCTTCAGTTGCTGGGCACAGACTTTGATCAGTAGTTTTTTCTTTAGCTTTAAATATATCTGTCCCTGTTAGTTGCTTCAGATCTTGCAGATGCTGAAATTTAAAGTGGTTCACTTCCCCAGTGTCTCTCTACAAAATATGCTTACTTCTATAGAGTGCTTTGCAGTGTGGAGTTTATAAATCTCCCTGGCTTTTGTAGAGTGTACTACCAGTCTGAAGGTTAACTGAAAGTTTCTCCTTGTAACTCTGAAGACATTAACTCTATGATTGCTTCCAGTGTTACATTTATTACATAAGTATTCACATACTTTTATGTTTACACACTCACCCTCTCTGACACTTGTATACATATAAACCCACAGACTTATTCCTCACATCTAGCTAAAGTAGCACAAGACAAAACTCTCCACTTCGCACTTTGCTATGATACTTTTTGATTTAACAATGTCAAATCTAATTTCATATCATCAGAAAAATGTCATTTGTGATTGAGGTTAAAAGAACATTTTAAATAAAATAATTAAACTTGATTCTAACCTATATTATCAGTTTTTGTCATAACTCATGTTCGTTTTTCTCAGTTATTGTTTAGTAGGTATAGAGTTTCAATTTGGGAGGGTGAAAACTTTGTGGAGATGGATGGTGGTGACTACTGCACAAAACTGCGATGCACTTAATGCCACTGAATAATAAAAATGGTTAAAATGTTTACATTTTTGTTGTCTATAAAATCTGAACCAAAAAATAGTATTTATAGGTAGTATATGGGGGTCACAATAGTATTTCTTTCCATTATAATTTAATTGGTATAATTTACAGAGTGTAACTTAATCTCCTTATTTCTAAAACACTGGGAGGCACTGATTAATATGAGAGCCAACTAAGTGTGCTTGCCTATTATGTGTGATGTCCTGGATTCCATTCCTAGTACTGGAAAAAAATAAAAAAAAAAAAAAAACCAAAAAGGAAAGAAAGATAAAGAGCCAAGTTTGTATAGCCAAATGTAGTATAACCAAATTCTGCCCTCAAATTCCTTGAAGTCACAATCAGTAATCTTTTATTTTCTTTAACGTGCTAAGGGCACACAAAAAGTCAGCATACTGTGCCCTAAAATCCTAAAAGTTTAGATTACCCGGAGAACCAGTATAGAATAAAATCTCCTCCGTTTCTGTACCTTGAAGCCCAACCTGTGTCACACAATTCTGGTTTCTTTGTAACGGTCAAGGGATAAGAACATTTTTGATGTAGATTTAAAATTAGGTTTTGCCCTGGCCTGTAGACAACTGAACAAGATGTATGAAAAAGAAGCATTATGAAGTATTAAAACCAAAACACCAAACTTAGAATCTTTGCATTATAAAATAGCTAAGCCAGCCACTCCTTCAGAACATGGTCTCTACCTTGTAGAATAATAGGAAATTCTACAAATGATGAACAAGTCCATTTTCAACATCAAATGCCTTGCCTGTTATTTGGTTTCTCCTTATATTAACCAAAACTGTCTCCTTGCAGTATGCTCGAAATGATTTCTAATCAAAAGACCTAAGTTTGTGTCTTGTCTCATACTAACACATGAAACAGCTTCGAGCAAGAACTAAAGCCTTTTTAGCTCAATAACTTCAACTATAAGATAGAAAAAAAAAAAAAGACTTGGGATGATAAATAAAATAATGCATGTAAAAATGCTTTGTCACCAGTGAAAGTGTTTATTTCATCTTTAAAAAAGATAATAAGAGTTGAGGTCAAGGGACAATGTATGGAAAATAATTCAAACTTAATATTCTAGTGATTCTCTATGTCTAAATATTAATTTTTTGTTATTTACTTTAAAAGCACATCTTGTCACCAGACTTGGTACTAGTCACCCCAGAAGATGTGTTGCTCATTGCCTGGCATATAAAAGGTGCATAATAAATATTTATTGAATATTCTGAATAAGCATGTATAATCCATCTTCTTCCTTTACCTAGATTCTGGGGGAATTATATTTAAATCAGTAATAAACAAGAGGCTGATAATTAAACTCTCTTTTGAACCTTTCTCATTCCCTTTATTTTTCCTGCCTTTATAATTAAGGGCTATCTTAGTTCACAGACTAGCCAGTTCAAACAGTAATTTATTTCTCGTTTCTTTTTCTAATAAAGAATAAGAAATAATAATAATTTAGTTCTGGAGATTGGGAAGTCTAATCCAGGCACTGGCAGATTCATTGTCTGGTGAGGGCCCTCTTCCTCATTTATAGACTGCTGTTTGTCATTGTATTCTTATCCAGAGAGCTGAGAGAGTGAACAATCTCTCGTATCTCTCAAAAGTTCATCTCATTCATGAGAGATTCACCCTCCTGACATGATTACCTCCTGAAGTTCCCATCTCAGTACCATCGTATTGGGAGAACACAAGCATTCAGTTGATAACAAGGGTCTAACTGTTAAATATTTTTTATAATCAGTTGAGCTATTTTTCTGAATTCTGTATTCATACCCATGTGAACCTAGTCCTTTTGATCCCCAAAATAATTTCTTTAATGTCTACATAAGAAAGAACTTCTGCTAAGTATCTCACCTAGTCTTAAAGGGGTGTTTGGGGAAAAGACATATCTCTACTACACAGTTCTTTGCTTTTGAAAAGAAAATTAATCGCATTAGGATAGATTGAATACCAATATTATAGACTGAACCTCTAAGACACCTACGACCTCTTAAAAGGTCTTTCAAGTGGGTGAGTGAGATGGGATAAAGTAGGGATGTGTCAGGCCTCGGCGTGAGCCAGTGTACCCAAAAAGTGACTGGAGTCCAAACTAATGCTTCTGGGGGTTAGGGAACTGGGGTCCATTCTGGGCTGGTGTCATTGTTCAAGGCATTGCCTTGAAGGTGAGGGCACAGTAGTAGTCTGTTCTATGAGACTATTGGTCGTTTATCTGGTAAAGTGACTTTTGATGGGGGTTGGAAATGAGGAAGTTTAATACCCTTGCTAACTGCTGAGGATCTGGTGACACACAGTTAGCCTACATAGGGAAGTTTTCAAGAAGGAATTCCAGTGTCTCTAAGAACCAGACAAAAAGCCTAATCACAGGCCTAGAGTTACTGTTGGATTTGCAAGAAAGGATACAGATAATTTCAATGTTCAAGAACTTCTTACGTCTTAAATAACTTACCGTAGCTGTAAAGAGCTTGCTAACAGTTCCTTTTACTAAGTCCTAAAGTATCTGACCAAGGGTCACCCTTACCCGCAAGGATTCTATAAATAGAATAGATCACCAAATTGTATTAGATGTTGTGGAAACACTCCTTGAGGCAAAAGAATGAATAAAATAAATTTTCCTACTCAGTATTCTCAATTCTGCCTTATAACTTCTAGAATAAGATTCAAAATTAAAGGGAAAAAATATACTTTTATCGGAGTTTGAGAGTAGCAAACAGCCTTCTCTGGCAATTTTCAGCACATCTCCTAGGGACATTATCTATTGGGAATGTGCAGAAATATAAATGACATTTAGGAAACATCTCAAAATTCACTGCCAAATTTATAGTATAAATAAATTGTCTTTTGATAGCATTCTTAATTATTTAACAAGTTCAATCTTAATTTCAAGATAAAAGAGTGGATGTGTTTGTGTGTATGGGCATATATGTGTACATAAATATTATGCCAAAATTGGCACCTTCAATTTTATAATAAACAACATTGACCTTTCCTAATGAAAAGTCTTAAAGGCCCACTGATTCTGATCCTTTTTTAAGAGCATATGTAAGATAAAATTTTATATTTTCACATTCTTTAAAAGCAACACCCTTTTGGTAATAAGTCTTCAAACCAAAAATAAGAATAAAAATGGTTAAACTGTTAATATTATTCTTTCAAATTAATTTTTATTTCATTTTTTTCTTTCAACACAACTTTTTTAAGTTATTAAGAATATATTCTACATAATTCTAATGTTGTAAGTAAAGTCATAAAGTTAGGCTTTGTTATTTTTCCAAGATAACTCTCAAACATCTGTAGTTACATTTATGTCTTACCTTTAGTGTGAATGGCAAAGATTGTGACAATGGTATAATAGTTCCATAAGGCAAACAAACATCTGAAGATGCTTACATTAAAGAGAAGATGAATATATGTGTGAGATCATGGGAAATCCCTCTAATAATGGAAATCACCTTCTACAACAGAGACAGCCAGAACCACTAAGATGACATGCTTAAATACTACATATGAACCAAGCAAAACTTTTGGTTATTCAGATGTCCCAGTTAAATTTTCATACACAGAAATCTCACTTGGTGTCAATTTTTTTTTTTTTTTTTTTTTTGGTACTGGGGATTGAATCCAGGGATGCTTTACCACTTGTCCATTTTTCCCAATGCCAGAAAGGTGAAGCTTGTGTAATTGCATTAATATGACCAGGAGTATCATTTCTCCTTTTTCATCCAAGAGAAAGAGATCGTACAGGTTCTCTGGATTTCGTAATCTCCGTCACATGTCATGTATGGTGAAAACCAAGGCAGATAGTTGTTGTTTAGTTGTATTTGATGAGGGCAAGTGAGAAAGAATCTTTCCTGTTGGCCAGTCAAGTTGTCACTTAAATCCAACCCTAAAATACTACTACTCAAAGGGCAGTTGTGTTTTTTAATATCTGAGGGATTTCTGGGAGAGGTTTAGCTCCTGCCAGAATGCATATATAGACTTTTTTTTTTTTTTTTTTGCCATGCTGAGGGTTGAACTAAGGGCCTTGTGCTTACAAGGCAAGCACTCTACCAACTGAGCTATATCCCCAGCCTAATAGACAGTCTTTATGAAATAAATTTACTCAATCTGGACTCCGAAGTACCAGAGGGTTAAGGTCTCCTGGTGTTTTAAAAATATTTAACACTTAAAAAAAAAGTTACAAACAAATAAGCAAACCATGTGAATTTTTAAAGCACATTCCAAAGTGTGTGTCATATTTTAAATACAGTTTCAGGCCTAATTCAAACCAATCTAGAACTGTATGCTGAGAATTGATGTTCATGTGGTGTCATAAAATTTTTTTTAGAATCACTAAAGATTAAATTATGTTTAGCATCCAGGTTAACAGTAATTTATGATATTTAAAATTAATAAAAATCTATATGTGATCTAAGTGGTAACTCAGTTAGCCAAAGTATCCAGTTAACTTGAAAATCGCATTCTTCTTTAAAATTTTTTTCCGTTCTAGATGGTCACAATACCTTGTCCTATTTATGGGGTCCTGAGGATTGAACCCAGGCCTCACACATACTAGGCAAGCACTCCACCACTGAGCCACAATCCCAGACCCCAAAAATCACATTCTTAACCATTCTTATTAGAAATGTTATCAATTTATCCTAGATTAAGTAGAAAACTTTATGTGTATAACTTAACAAAAGAAATTTGCTAAGTATATTTATAAACTAAACTTGGTCAGAGAGGCTATTTTTTAAAACTAAAGCTCTTGGTGCACATTAAGTCTCATAAACAAGTACTATTTGTATAGTAGGAGGGGAATCTAATTAAAATTTTTTTAGTTGACATTAAGTTGTATTCATTTGAAAACAACTTACATTTTTATGAAATGTTCTATAATTCTCGCCTTTATAAAATGTCTTATAATTCTGAGTTTCCCTTAGTTTTCCTGTTTATTTTAATACAACTATTCTCTGATAAAGTTATATTATTACATTACAAAATTACAATAATTGGGATTAAGCCCTAAGGAATAAATTTTGAAAGACTACTTGGAAAGCTGGGTGTACAGTTACCAGTAAACTGAAGTTTATAAATAGCAATTAGAAAGAACACTGAATTTAGAGGGGAAAATTGTCATAATTGATTTATAAAAAAGGAAAATAGAAAAACTGAATTAAAACGAAAAGCATCTCACACTAACCTGTAGATATAGGAACATTTGTCTAGTATTATATAAGGGCAAATAATATTTTTCTGGACTATTTCTAGGTAAAAATAGAAGAACCTGCAAGGGGCAAGTAGATATGCACTTACTATATATATCTTGATTTAAAGGATTGACTGCTTTTTTAAAACCATAATGTGTTAGCCTCTGTACAAAGCTTAAAGAAGCTTAAAATCCAATAAAACAGGATTGGCAAGCAGTTGTGTTTAACTTTGGCTTTTAGTTTTATTGGGAGCCAGAGGGAAAGGAATAAAAGAAGTTGTTGTCAGTGAGTGAGTACACCTCTTGCTCCACATTGGAGGCTCACTGAAAGGGAAGTTCTTTGAGAAAAGTTTTTAAAGTGAAACAAAATATCCAAAGCATATGATATATTGAAATTGTTCAAATCTCAAGACAAGAGTAGGTTTAGATATTTATTCAAAAATGAATATGCAAATAAGATGACTAATGTCAATACATAGTGGCCTGGTATAAGTACTATGGCATTATTATCTAGAAAGTTATATAACCAGCATGTCTCCTGGAGCATGATCAATAGGTCAGAAGTAAACATTATTACATAAATAGAGCCTGAGAATGAGTGGACAAATGAATTTTAAAATAGGATATTACATTGACCTCTTGGAGAAACATTGTGCCTATAAGTGTCTTAAAGTGTCTTAGGTGGTGCTGGAGATGTAACTCAGTCCTTGCCTAGCATGCATGAGGCCCTGAGTTCAATCCCAAGCACCATGAAGGGAAAAAAAAAAAAGATCCTAAGAGGTCTTGGAATTTTCCCCAAACTTATTTGGTACAATAATTTAAAAAATAAAAAAACAAATAAAACTTTAGGAAATGAATTTTTAAACACTCATTTCTGTTTTTGTTTTTGTCAGCAAGGGATGAAAGTCTGTTCCCATGTTATCATCCTTTTAGATAGGAATGCATGTGAATACTGAGTGGCATAGTTTAAATAAAAGAAAGTTATTCAATAGTCTTGTCATTTTTATTGTGCATACCTTTAACCTCATTGAACTATTTTATTTGTAAAACTGGCAACTTTACCAAATGTAACTATTTCCCACATCCTAGAAGGGTAATTTATCAAAGTAAGGATTTATTAGTATCATTATCTTCCAGAAGAGAATAAAACATATTCTTTTTTCTTAATTATAAATGCTCTTTTCCCACTTTCTCATATTTCTGAAATTGGAATGCCTCTGCAATATGTGTGTGCTCAATATGGTAGGATTTCCCCCAGAGAAGCTGTTTTTAAGTCAACATGCATGCCTTATATTTAGCTGTATCTAGGAACTGAACTAATAATATTCTATTTTGATGTACTTTCTTCAGTGGTGAGTTTCAAGTAATACAAATGTGTGAAGCTCTTGTGTTTCAGGGGATCCACAGACTCAAACTGCCATAAGAAGAAGGCTGATTATTATAAAGACAAGGAGGAACATAGCTAGAGAGCAGCTTAGGACCCAGGCAGTTCTGTGGATCAGTTTTGGTCTCTAGTTCTTCTCCACCTACATGGTCTGTTTGTTTGTACCTGTCTGTCCTGTAGTGTCACTGCCATACCTGATATTTTCTTTTCATCAGTTCACATTCAGAAAAGAACCATTTTTATTGATTTAACTAATTATGATCACCTTAGCATAGCAACCCATACAGACGACATCAGGCTGTCTTTGATCAGGCACTGGCCAGTGATTTCATCAGTGGTCTTTCTAGCATGAACAACCTGATGCTCTTTCCCTGTAAGGAAGGGGTCTTGGCAAATAATCATTTTCGTTGATATATTCTGGGAAACAAAAGAAGTCTTTCTCTGGTGAATCAAAAAGATAAGTCCAGCTGGTTATGGCAGTACACACCTGTAATCCTAGCTACTGGGAAAGCTGAGGCAGGAAGATCTCAAGTTCAAGGCCAACCCAGGCAACTTAGTGAGACCCTGTCTCAAAATAAAAAATTTAAAGAGCTTTGGGTGTAGCTCAATGGTAGAGCACCCCTAGTAATGAAGGGGAAAAGACAACTTCATGAATCATTTAATGAACTTCTTAATTAGGACTGAACTCTTATATGAGACTAGATCTCTGGGACTATGTATAGAAGGAAGTTTATAGGTCGACTGGAAGAAATTGGGGCAACATTTCAGACTTTCTTTTACTTATAGCCCATAACTGAATCATGTGAGTCTGAGCCCTACTGGCAAACCAGTGAAGCAGAGGGAACAATAAAACTACTAGAAAAGTTGCATCAATTATGAAATTTTAAAATGTACTCACATTTCATAAACTCAGCAGTTTTTGAAACATGTGTATTACACTTTAATATACCAAACAAACTTTAACAACTTAATCAATGGGTATACTTTTGCCATTTTTTTTCTCTGAAGTTTTACCCTGCAACTCTTGAGATGCTCAGCTCTCACACAGACAAGTATATTGATAGTTCTCTCTCATTCTTTTATGAGTGATGAACATACAGTACTACTTCTGTGGGCCTGTGTGCCCTAGAGATGACTGTAACCTACTATTGATCAGCTGATTGAAGATAAATGGCTTAGCTGCTTGTATTGCAGATTACATCATTAACATGGTCAGTAAACCATGAATTGTTCAATAAGGCGTTTATCTTTTTTCATTTTACTTCTGCTCTTTTATCATTTTTATTAGAAAAGACAAAATTACCCACGCTAACCAGCAAGATCTGTTGAAAAGAGATCCAGTGGGGTACCATTATGGGTGCAAAGTTACAGATAGCTAAATTCTAATGGTTTGATGCTACATAATGTATGTTTTTGAATGAAGAAAAGATAGAGTTTTGATAATCATTTTTTGTTGTTTCTCTTACAGCTTCCTTTTGCCTCATATTTACTAGAAGCAGTGCTGGAGAAAATAAATGAAAACAAGAAACTAGTTGAAGGATATTTCACAATTATAAAAGATATTTGATGATATTACAATGGAGAACACTTTTCATTGTAAAAGTTTTTATATGATGTGATTGGAAAACATGCATTATAAACCTGATACAGTATTTGTTCCAACTATCAATAGTCAGGTTCAATACCAAAATAAGAAGTCTCTGAAACTAATTAATTGCTGAACAAGTGAAACTAATTAAGGGCATAGCCATTTAAGAGGAAATAGTGTAGTAGCATTTGATTTTTGAATACAAATATTGCCACAAATCAATGCAAACTTAAAAATTATTTTCCTTCCAGTGCTTTAGAAAAAACTAGAAGCTGGGCATACAGAAATTGGACTGAACCTATAAAGAAAAAGGGGTAAACTAAGGATTTAATGTACAAAGTTTTATAAAGAAACTTGACTTTTTACATAAAACTGCTATAAATTGCCTTAAGGTAGCCAGTGAGCAGCATATTTGTACTATAATCAGCAAGTATAAAATAAAGCATATCTTAAGGATGAGCACTTAATGAAATAAATCGTGTGGTTCAATTGTATATTCTCATTGATATACTGGATTATATAGGAGATACTGTGTTTTTGTAGAACAAAAATAAAATCATTTCCTCCTTCTCTCCCCTCCCTTCTCCATGCCCCTTCTCCTCCCTCTCCCACTTTCTCTCAACTTCACAATATGCTGTGTGGTCAAATAAATTGGCAGCAACCACAAGCCCAGTGCATACAATTAGGCTACCCTAACAGAATTTCTCCTGTGGTCAACTAGAATTACATTCTTAATGATATCCTTATTTTGATTCCTGAGCATTCCTACCTCATTTTACCTCTTTGCTATGTTTGCCGCACAGTTTTCGTTTCCTCTAATTTACTAACCTCCCACATTTGCCCATGGTGTTGTTGCCCTTTGTAGTCAGTCAGTCTCTCTCTCTCTCTTTTTCTCTCTCTAGAATCCTCTATGTTTATTTTCCTTAGGACTTTCTCCATCTCATCACTCAA
Organism: Sciurus carolinensis; assembly: GCF_902686445.1. Taxonomy (NCBI): domain Eukaryota; kingdom Metazoa; phylum Chordata; class Mammalia; order Rodentia; family Sciuridae; genus Sciurus; species Sciurus carolinensis. The sequence continues at coordinate 53,290,967 of NC_062226.1, read as the reverse complement.
GTTCACCTCACCCATTCCCTCACAGACACATTCGCTGAATTTCTACGATTTAATTTTCTTAAAACATAAAATTATCTGGTTTATTTACTCCTTCACTTATTCCTTTTCGTTTTCTTCTTCCCCTCTTTAGATTGTAGGTTCCTTGAGATTAAGGCAGGAGTTGGCAAATTATAGCCCACAGCCAAATCTGGCCTGCCACCTATTTTTATATGGTCCCCAACTAAGAATGGTTTTTACAGTATTAAATGGTTAAAAAAATTCAGAAGAAGAATATTTTGTAGCATGTGAAAATTATATGAAATTCAAGTTTTTAACGTCCATCAATAAAAGTTTTATTGGAACACAGTGATGATCATTCATTTACACATAATTTATGACTGCTTTCACACCAGAGTAGTTGAGTAGTGAGTAGTTGCAGCAGAAACTGTATTTGATTTTCTCATCATTTTGCACTACTGCTCAGCACACTACAAATCACAATGACATACTCACAAAAGAATGTCAGTGACATATATACTGCCTTACTACAATTTTTAAAAATATCTGTTCATACTCATTATGTAAAAGCAAGAAGAGAATAGAAAAATGGCCATTAAATTCACATTTTAGATCTAGTGAGGTATATTTTACTTTTGTTTTGAATCAGATGGCAAAGCATTGTGTTTGTTATGTAATGACCCTGTACCAATGCTAGTAGAATGCAGTATACATGGCTATTAACAGATTAAGTGCTCCCCACAATATTACCATTTTACAGGAAAGCAAGAGTAAAAATAAATTAAAAATTTAAATGTAATATTTCCTCATAGCAGAATTTTATTACAAAGATAAGAATGAGACTTCCCAGTATTACCCTAATTCCAAAACCAAAAGAGGAAAACAACAAAAAGAAAATGTGGTAGGCTAAAAAATCAGCCCCTCAAGTTGTTCACCTCTTATCTGGAATCTGTGAATTTGCTCTTTATGTGGCAAAAGGGATTTCGCAAATATAAATAAGAATTTTGAGTGGGAAGATTATCTTGGATTATCCACATGGAGCTGATGTGACTACAGAGTTCTCATATAAGGGAGGGAGGATCTGTCAGAGTTAAAGCCATGTTATGGCAGAAACAGGAACAGAGAAATGTGCTGATGCTATGCTACTGGCTTTAAAGATGGAGGAAGAGGGACCATAAGTCTTAACAGGTAAGTGGCCCCTGGAGACTGGTAAAGGCAAAAACACAGATTCTCCCCTACAGCCTCTGGAAGGGAACCACCAGCCTTATTGACACCTTGACTATAAGCAAGTGAAATTGATTTTGAACATCCAGAACTGTAAGAGAATAATCATTTTCTGTTTAGGCCATGAAGGTTGTTGTAATTTGTGACCGCAACAATAGAAAATGAATGTAATTTGCTAAATTCCTGCTTTGAATTTTTACAGCTATGGGATATAGATAAGAAGATATACAATCAAGTCTGGTTCAGTATTCAAAAATTTATCAGTGTAAACCACCAGGCTAAAGAAATATCACATGATCATGACACTTGATGTAGAAAAAGCTTTTGACAAAATTCAACATAGTTTATTAAAAACAATTCAAAAAACTAGAAAGAGAAGGTTCTTCCATTTGATGATAACATCTTCAAAAAGCCTACAACTAATCTGGCACTTAAGGATGAAGACAGCACTTCCCTCTAAGATCAAATCTAAAGGAAGGCTGTCAACTCACCTTTCTTATTCAATGTGATAAAGAAATTTCTAGCAAGTACGTGTAAAGCAATAAAAAGAAAAGGCATACGGACTGGAAAACAAGAAGCCAAACTATATCTAAGCAAACAAAACTAGAATTAATGAGTTCAGCAAGGTCTCAAGTTATAAGATGAACATAGAAAAATTAATTATATTTCTATATCCAGTAAATTAGTGATAACTATGTAGAAACCAAAATGTAAAATACAATTTACAATTTCAAAAATATACTTAAGTGTAAATATGATTAAAAGTATTGTATATAAAACTACAAAGCACAAACATCCAAATAAATGAGATATACTGAGAGAATGAGTGGGTACATTCAACATGATAAGATGCTAATTGTCTCCAAGTGGACATACGGATTTAACAAAATTCCTGCCAACACTGCAGCAAGATTCTAGTTTGCTGTCTTGAGCTTGTATGTTATCTGTAGCTTGCCCATTCCCAGAGCAATTTTTAATTTTGACAAAGTTAAATTTATGTTTTTTTTATGCATCATGCTTCTGCTGTCATACCCAGCAATTCTTCAAGAGATAAGAGCCTACTGAAATGTATATAGAAAGGCAAAGGATCTAGAATAGCTTTTAAATTTTTTTTTAATTTTAACATTTGTTATATAGCTATACTAATCAAGATTGTGTGGTTTTGGCAAAGGAATAGACACATAAACCCACCAAATAGAACAGAAAACCAAAAATACACGCATGTGAATATGCCAAACTTTTAGACAAAAGTTCTAAAGCAATCCATTAGAGACAGAAGCAGTTGAGCATCCCTGAGTTAGGAAATAAAATCTTGCCCTTAATCTCACATTAAGACTCAGATTATTTACAGTAGGAGTAAGAAATTATGTGTGCTCTAGCACAACAGGCAGCTATATATAACCATAAGATATATTTCACAGAGCTAGAAGAAATTATTTTGAATGTTTCCATGTGCAGAAATGATAAATGCTTAAGGGAATAGATCTGTTTATCCTAATTTGAACATTACACAAAATGTGAATTGATACTTCTCATAGAATACCACATATATGAAACAAATCTCAAAATGAGCATACATGTAAATGCAAAATGGGAATGTAAGATACAGGAAAATCATCAGGAACTAAGGCTTGATGAAGAATTGATAAGACATGACAGCAGAAGCATGATGCATAAAAGAAAAGTTGGTAAATTTGACTTCGTCAAAAGTGAAAACTTACTCTGGGAATAGACCAGCTATGTAGGTAGTTTAAAAAAAAAAAAAACCTTGTAAACCACATATCTAACACAGAATTTTCAAAACTTAATTCAACAACAGTGAAATAATCTGTGAAGAATGTTCATATCCTGGTAAATTATGAACTATGTGAAGAGGTCATGGCCACTAAAAACAAAAAATTCATGATTATATGTCCTTCACAAGATAGGACAGAGTAAAGAGTGCGTTACACTCCTTAATGCTGACCCTTCCTCTCCTTTTGAAAGCGTTAGCTATACTGGTTGCTTCTCAAATTATTCAGGATTCTGTCTGTAGCACAAGTGATCCTGGGATTTAGAAGATCCACAAAGAGAATTACTGTTAAGAAATTGAATGGACACAATGACAAAGCCATTCTCAGTGCTCTCAAGTAACTGTAAAACCAAACTGAAAGGATAAGCACCAGGAAACTTCTTGAGAGAGCCCTTCATTGGCCTAAACATTTATGTTCAGAAGGGCTCTAGAGATGCCTGGGCAAAGGGTTGCTGTTTTTACTTCCTGCATTCCTATGTACATAACTGCCTTTAGTAGTAACACAAAATTCGTGAGTGGTTTGATTTAACAATAAAATGATTGTTTTCTTGCCTATGACATGAAAGTTTTCTCAAATAGATGATTTTTTAAAACCCTCTTGGCTTTCCTTTTAATTTTTAAATACAAAAGCAAGTACTTGATTTTAAAATCTTTTCTATTCCCTGGAGAACGTGGGGCACTACAGAAATTTCCTTTCCTCCATCCAACCTTCAATTTCCTTCTTTTTTCAGCAACACACACAGGCCACAAAATCAGTTTTGACATCAGATCCTTCCAATACTTTTTCCCACATTGTTTCCTTTCTTGTAGGTATGATCTCTGAGAATAATTAAAAAGGGGGAGGGGGTGCCTCCTGTACTCCAATTTTGTGATAGAGAATACATCACTGTTCTTACTACTGCCCCTGGCATTAGACATTCACTTACTACTAGAGGGGGATTAGAGACTTTCCTTGTGCCCTACCCCACTCAGAACTTGAACAAATATACCTGAACCTTCTTAAAGCATTTTTCTATTGGAAAGAGATTTAATAAAGAGAATTTAGAAAGATGTAAATGAAATTTGCTTTTTCCTATCCTGTCTTATCTCAAGCCATGATTCAATCTGAGGGGACAGAAAAATTCTGTCATTTTGATGTTCCTCTGGTTAGTGACCTAGTTCTTTGGAATTTAATCCCATTGTATGTCCCCGTCTTAAAATAGCCATCAGCATCCTTTATTTTAGCAGATAATCCCCTTCTTCCTTAGTGCACCATTTCCAACATTCTCCTCATTAATTTGTACATGGGAAAAGCCAAAAATAGAAAAACATAGTCAAGAAAATTTTCTTCCCTAGATTTATTTTTTTTAATATTTTTATTAGCTTTTGATGGACATTTATTTGTATGTGGTGTCAAGAATAGAACCCAGTGCCTCACACATTAGGCAAGCACTCTACCACTGAGTCACAATCCCAGCCCAGATTTTCTTTATTTTATGTAACTTTATTTTGACACAGTTTAACATTTACAAGAAGTTGCAAAAGTAGTTTGCAGAGTTCTTGAGTACCCTTCATGCAAATTCCCCAAATGATAATATTTCATATAACTATATTACATTGTCATCCAAATCAGGAAATGGACTTTGAAACACTGTTTCAACTCAAAAATAGACCATATGTGGATTTCACAAGTTTTTACATTTGCTGTTTCCTAAGAGCAGTTTTATGACATTTTGTCACATGTATAGATTAATCATAACCACAATAAGATATAAAACCCTTTCATTACAAAGAATACACTTTGCGTTATCCCTTAGAATTCATGCACTCCCTTGAACACTAATCCCTCATGACCACTGATCTGTTCTCCATTGCTAGTTTTATCACATTGTGAATTAACATAAAAGGAATTAGCAAGTATACAACCTTTTGAGATTAGCTCTGTTCAGTCAGCACAGTGTCCTTGAGATTCATCTGAGTTGTGTGTACCAACAGCTCATTTGAGTAACATGTCATTACATGATGTACCACAATTTGCTTAGTCATTTACCCATCAAAGGACAAGTGCAATCACATACTCATGGTCAGGAAATGGGAAGAGGCATAGGTGGAAAATCTAGGGAAGAGGTATATAAACAGAGCACTCTAAATGGGCAAACATAAAGATACTTGTGTTCAATGTAATACTTATCAAAGAGTGGTGTTAGCAGAGGAATATTTTACAGTCAAACAGATAAGATTACTTATTTTGTAGATACCTGTAAGTCTCTATCCAGTGGGCTCATGAACAAAGTGACCATGCTGGCCGGTTGGAGACTGTGCATGGGCTCAGCGATGTGAACTACCACTCACCAAGACTGTTCTAGCTTGAGCCACAGCTGAGGGTCCAGTCTTCTAACCACAAAGACCAACATTAAGCCCCTGATATGAGATCATTCCCCAGATATTCAGCCAGTGACCTGGTGATAGATTGATTACATTGGGATATTTCCATCATGGAAGGGGCAGCATTTCATTCTTACTAGAATAGACATTATTTTAGATATATATTTGCTTTCTCTGCAAATGCTTCTGTCAAAAACTACCATCTGTGGTCTTACAGAATGCCTGCTCTACCACCATGGCACTCTACGTATCATTGCTTATGATGAAAGAAGTCACTTTGCAGCAAATGAAATATGGCAATATGCCCGTGATCATGGGGTTCATTTTCCCCACCGTGCTAAAACAATTGGTTTAATAGAATAGTACAACCGGCTTTTGAAGACTCAGCTGTAGTACCAGTTAGGTAAGAAAACATTGCAGAACTGGGACAAGGTTCTCCACAAGTCTAATGTGCTTGGAATCAAAGTCTTTTGTAAGAACCATTATGCTTGGGCTGGGGTTGTAACTCAGTGGTGGAGCACTTACCTAGCACAGATGAGGCACTGAGTTTGATCCTCAGCATCACATAAAAATAAATAAATAAAGGTATTGTGTCCATCTACAACTAAAAAAATATTTTTAAAAGAACCACTTTTATGCTCCCATATCCAGGATTCATAGACCCAGGAATCAAAGGATGGAAATGGGAGTGACATCTCCCATTATTATCCCTAGTGACTTTTTAACAAAACTTGTTTCTTCTTCCTGCAACTTTATACTCTGCTGGCCTGGAAGCCTTAACTCTTTGATAACATCAGTGATTCCCTTAAGCTGGAAGTTAAAACATTTACTGGCCACTTCTAACACTTATGCCTCAAAATCACCAAAGAAAGAAGTTATGGTGTTGGCTGGGGTGATTGATACTAACTACCAAAGGGAAATTGGACCACTGTTTCACAATGGAGGTAAGAAAAAGCATGTTTGAAGAATAGGAGATATCTTAGGGCATTTCTTAGTATGATTGTGGCCTTTGAAAGCAAATGAACTGAGGGTTTCAATTCCTTGCTAGTTATTGGCTGGAGGCTGCCTTGAGGGCCACATCAGGAGTGCACTACCATAGCCGGTGTTTAGATTTGACAATCTAGATAGAAAGGAGTCTGCTGAGACTGTATAACAACTCAACTGAGTCTGGACTAGCAATGGCCCAGACCCTTCAGGATTGAAGTGTTAGTTCACCCCAGCAAGTATATAACTATGGTGCTTTCTGAGGTCAATGCAAATGTGGACTGTGTAGTGGGAGAAGGTAGCTATAAATACCAACTATGACCACATGACCAGCTACAGGAACAAGGACTATAAATCTCATGAGTATTTCCTCCTTATTTTTTATGAATATGTTTGGGTGGTGTTTGTTAAGTGGATAAGGGATGGTGGACTTGTAATGGTTAATTTTATGTGTCAACATAACTGGGTCATGGTGCCAAAATACAGTCAAAACATTCTGGATGTTTCTATGAGAGTAGTTACGGAAAAGATTAACATCTAAATCATGGGATAAGATTGCCCTCTATAATGTGGGTGGGCCTCATCCAATAAGTTAATACTACAAAAAGACTGAACTTCACCAAATAAGAGAGAAATCTGCCAGAAGACAGTCTTTGAACTTGGATTGCAATTTTGACTTTTTCCAGATTTCCACCCTGCCAGCCTACCCTATGTATTTTGAACTTGCCAGTCTCCACAATTCCTTAAAATAATTCTCTCTCATATATATGCATGTGTATGTGTATATAATATATATGTGTGTGTGTATATATACATATGTGTATACATACATATATGTATATATGTATATGTATATCCTATTAGTTCTATATATGTGTATCCTATTAGTTCTGTTTCTCTAGAGAATCCTAATACACCAAGTTTGTGCTATGATGTATAAAGTTACCATGAACATTCATGTACAGGGTTTTCATGAACATATGTTTTCATTTATGTAGAATCAATATCTACTAGTGCAATCGATAAATCATGCAGAGGTGTTTAACTTTGTAAAAAACTGCAAAAATATTTTCTAAGGTGGCTATACTCTTGGCATTTTAATTTTAACCTTCCTAATGAGTGAGCAATGGTAATATTTTTCTTTTAAATTCTATTCAGCCTCCTTTCTTCTCATCCTGTCCACATTTAAGTCATATTTTTTTTTTTACTTTTCTATCTCTAAAACCTGTTTTGTGGCTAGGGTTGTAGCTCAGTGGTAGCTAGCTACACCTAGCATGTGTGAGGCACTGGATTCAATCCTTAGCCCCACATAGAAATAAACAAATTTTAAAAAGGCATGCTGTCCATCTACAACTCAAAAAAATAAAGAAACTGAACCTTTTTTTGGAATTTCAGAAAGGCTGGGCTATTGAGGAGAGGGTGATTGAGATTGGATGGGCACATGACAATTCTGCAGAATTATTACCTGAAAGAAGAACTCCTGGTAATCACCATAGGTTTTACAAGGAATTTCTAAAAAGTAATTGTATTTATTATTGCACATCAAACTACCCTAAAACTGAATCGCTTAAAACAGCAATGTTTAAATGTGGGCCCAGATTACTTGGGTCACTCACAGGGCTGCAGTCATCTCATGGCTAGGCTCAGAAGGCTCCACTTCCTAGCCCACTCCTGTAGTGGTCCCCACGACTCAGTTCCTCATAGGCAGGTTGTTGAACTGGGCTTTGGTTCCTTGCTAGCTATTGACTGGAGGCTGCCTTGAGAACATTTTAGCAGCAGCCTATCAGAAAAGTGTTCAGGGTTGACAATCTAGATGAAGGGCAGGCCACTGGAGAATTTACCTTGAAGCCATCTTTGCAAGGTGAGTATAGATTTTACTTAAAATGAATGCTTATTTGTGGTGGAAGGAAGACAGAATTTATGGACTGCAAAACGGCAGCTACCACTTGGTACCACCATAGGAGAGGAACAAAAGGAACTCTTCTCACCAAGAGAGGTGTCCATCATATAAAGAGGCTCCCCAGGTGAATTTAAAGAAGAAAGAAGGTCAAAAGTAGTATGAAAGTACACATTCACTTGGAACAGGCAGAAAAATACATTCATGGTTTTGCCCCAGGGTTATGGTAACTCTTCTTCAGATTGTCATAATATAGTCTGAAGGGATCTTGATTCTGTAGAATATTACCCAGAGGATCCATTGTATTCATAGCATTTAATTAGACTGGATGAATAGGAAGTGGTAAGAACTCTGAATGTAAAACACACACACTCCAGAGGAAGAAGATCAAGCATATGAAGATTTGCTGGTGTGGTGAATTCAAAGACTGCTTCCCCCACCCCCAACCCACTAGTGAAAGTTTTAGAAATCTGGTGACTTGGAACTTTTAGAATATTCCTCCAAAGTTAGGTCGATTTATTGCATTTCTTTCCACAAAGATAAAAGCACAGAACTAGGTAAGCTTCTTCAGATTTGGAGAAAGCTTATATCTCAGTTGGGAATGCATTTCTGACTCATTTATTGGGTAATTAAGAAAACCTGGTACAAGAGAGTTTTCTTCAAAGAATTCAAATTGGTATTAAGCAACTTTTCCACTTCCACCAATGATCTAGCATATCACATGCTGCTGGATGTATGCACACTATAAAAATGTGAAGAAAATTGAAGATTTTAGAAGATGTACTGGACTGGGGTTATGGCTCAGTGGTGAGGCACTCGCCTAGCATGTGAGAGGTCTTGGGTTTAATCCTCAGCACCACATAAAAATAAAATAAAGGTATTGTGTCCATCTACAACTAAAACATTAAAAAAAAAATAGAAGATGGAAAGTTCTCCCATGCTCTCCAATAGGCAGAATTAATATTGTCCAAATGGACATATTACCAAAAGTGTTATCAGATTTAATGCAATTTCTATTAAAATCCCAATGACATTCTTCATAGAAATAGAAACACCAATCATGAAATTCATTTGGGAAAAGAATAGTCAATGCATAGTCAATGCAATTCTTAGCAAGAAAAGTGAAGCAGGAGGCATCACAATACCAGACCTTAAACTATACTACAGAGCAATAGTAACAAAAAATGGCATGATATTGGCACCAAAATAGACATGTAGACCAATGGTACAAAATAGAAGACACAGAGACAAACCCACATAAATATGGTTATCTTATACTAGACAAAGGTGCCAAAAACATACATGGAGAAAAGATAGCCTGTTCAACAAATGGTGCTGGGAAAATTGGAAATTCATATGTAGCAAAATAAAATTAAACCCTTATCTCTTCCCCTGCACAAAAATCAACTCAAAGTGAATCAAAGATTTAAGCACTAGAACAGAGACTCTGGGACTACTAGAAGAAAAAGTAGGCCCAAATGTTCATCATGTTAGATTAGGATCTGACTTCCTTAACAAGACTCCTAAAGTGCAAGAAGAAAAATTAAGAATCAATAAATGGGATGGATTCAAACTAAAAGCTTCTTCTCAGCAAAGGAAACAGTAACATGAATACAGAGCCTACAGAATGGGAGAAAATCTTTATCACACATACCTCAGATAGAGCACTAATCTCGAGGATATATAAAGAACTCAAAAATCTTAACACCAAAAAACCAAATAACCCAATCAATACATGGGCTAAGGAACTGAACAGACACTTAACAGAAGAAGAAATACAATCAATCAACAAGCATTAAAAAAATATTCAATATCTCCAGCAATTATAGAAATGCAAATCAAAACTACACTAAGATTTCATCTAACCCCAGTTAGAATGGCAATTATCAAGAATACAAGCAATAGTAAGTGTTGGTGAAGATGTGGGGAAAAAATGCACACTCATACATTGCTGGTGGGACTGCAAATTGGTGCAACCACTCTGGAAAGCAGTATGGAGATTCCTCAGAAAACTTGGAATGGAACCACCATTTGACCCAGCTATCCCACTCCTCAGTTTATACCAAAGGACTTAAAATCAGCATACTACAGTGACATAGCCACATCAATGTTTATAGCAGCTCAATTCACAATAGCTGAACTATGGAACCAACCTAGATGCCCTTCAACAGATGAATGGATAAAGAAAATGTGGTACATATACACAAGGGAATATTACTCAGCCTTAAAGAAGAATGAAATTATGGCATTTGCAGATAAATGAATGGAGCTGAACAATATTATGCTAAGCGAAAAAAGCCAAATCCAAAAAGCCAAAGGCCAAATGTTTTCTCTGATAAGCGAATGCTGATCCGTAATTGGAGGTGGGGGGGTAGGGAAGAATGAAGGAACTTTGCATTGTGCAGAAGAGAGTGAGGGGAGGGGAAGGGTGAGGGGATGGAAAGGATGGTGGAATGAGATGGACATTTTTACCCTATATACATGTATAGACTACCAGTGTGACTCTAAACCACGTACAGCCAGAGGAATAAGAAGTTGTGCTCCATTCATGTACAGTGTGTCAAAATGCATTCTACTGTCATGTGTAACTAATTAGTACAAATTCAAAAATTTTTAAAAATGCTGTGAGGTTCACACTGCAGATTTCTAGATTTCCAGAGAAAAAAGCTGTTTGCAAAAAGCCGCTCCAAGCAGACTATTGAGTGCCTAACCATGTGACATCAGGGGAAAAATGTGACTAGAATAGAGCTATTCATTGTGAGCTAGATATTGTTACAGCTACCAAGTCTTAAATTATAGTGTTATGTTAGTTTGCAATAGTCTCTCAACGACTCTCTGAGGTCAGTTCATTTGTTTACCTAGGCAATTTGATGGTTGTATTCTTCTTGTACAATAGTAAGTTAGCTGCCTGCCAGTGGAGTTTTATGTCATGATCCCATTGTATTTATTTTATTGAGAAATAGTTTATACATTAATTATATGCAAATAATTCCTGGCAAATACTTTGTCCATTTTCCTTTATTTTTGACTTTATCTTAAACCTTTTCCCCATCTTAAAAATTATGATTTTTAAAAAACCCTCCTACTTAGTATTGGTTCTATAATTTTGCTCTTTACATATTGATTTTAATCCATCTTGAATTTATTTTCTGTGTAGTATCATTTTGCCAAATTGATAATGGTAAATTTTCCATCACTTAGTCTTTGCTTCCCTCCATGGTATGAAATGAAATATTGCCTTTGTACTATACTGATTTCTCAAATAGACAAGGATCTGTTTATGGATTCTCTAATTATGTACAATTGACTTTCTATTCTAATAGAACTCTGTTTAATTATTGTGACTTTATATAGTTCTTGATATCTAGTAAGCTACCTCTCCTTTGGTCTTTGTGTGTGTGTGTGTGTGCACGTTGCATTAGTGGAAGCCCATTATTGAGCTATTTATTTTCTAATTAAAAATTTTAATCTAAATGGTTAATGAGATGACTATAGAGTCACAAGAAGTAGTAAGAAATAATACAAAGAGAACCCGTATACACTTTACTCACTTTCTCCAACTAGTAACATTTTGTAAAATATTATATGCATAATATCAAAATCTTCGTTTTGATATTAATATGCCGCTAGTCTCGTTCAGATTTAATTGTATTCATTTGTGTCTGTGTGTATCATCTCTACAGAATTTGATCACACGGAGTTTCATGCGTCCACCACCACACTCGAGACAATGAATAACATTGAGACAGTCCTAGCATTGTAACCATCCCTGCATTGCCCTTTTATAATCACACTCACGTCCTCCTGACCCCCAAACACAAATCCTGGCAACTTTTAGACTGTCCTCTATCTCTTAAGTTTTGTTATTTCAAAAACATTATATCCGTGGAATCATCAGTATGGAGCCTTTGGAACCAACTTTTTACATTCAGCATAATTCTCTATAAATTCATCCAACGCGTAGACATTAATAATTTGTTTATTTTTATTGTTGAGTAGTATTCAATGGTATGGATACACCAGTTTGTTAAACTAGTCATCTGTTTTCAGTTTTTGCTGTTCCAAAAAAGGTTGCTATGAACACTTGTGTATAATTGTTTAATAATTCAAAATTGTTATTGGAACACATTAGTTATATAGAATAGTGGGATACATTGTGTCATACTTGCACATGCAAATAACATAATATGATTAATTTCACTCTCCAAAACCTCCCCTTACCCACTCCTTCCCCCTCCCTGATCCTCTTCCTCTGTATTTAAAGGTCTTCCTCCTACATTTGTAATGTCCTCTTTTTTTTTCCTCCTCTGTATATCCCATGTGATGCAGAAAACATGGTACTCATCTTTCTGAGTCTGGCTTATTTCCCTTAACATGATGTTCTCCAGTTCCATTTATTTCTCTGCAAATAACACAATTTTATTCTTCATTGTGTCTGAATAAATACTCCATTGTGTATATATACAGCATTTCTTTATTGATTCATTGGTTGGCTAACATCTAGGCTGAGTCCATATCATAGCCATTGTGGACTGTTCCACAATAATCATGGGTATGTGTGTATCTCTAAAGTACGCTGACTTTAATTCTTTTGGATAAATTCTGAGGGGTGGTGTGACTGGATCACATGGTAATTTTTTTTTTTTTTTTTTTTAGTTTTTTTAAGGAGCCTTCATACTGATTTCCATACTACCAATTTACATTCACACCAACGGAGCATAAGAGTTACTTTCCCCTGCATCCTTGTGAGGATTTATTGTCATTTGTATTCTTGATGCAGTTCTGACTGGAGCGAGATGGAATCTCCATGTAGTTTTGATTTGCATTTCCATGATTGCTGGAAATGATGAACTCCTTTTAATATAATTGTTGACCATTTGTACTAAGTCTTTTGAGGAGTGGCTGTTTGGTTAGTTTGTCCATTTACTGAATGGGATATTTGTTTGGTTTTTGTTTGGTTTTGGTGTTGTTTTTTGAGTACTTCCACATATTCTGTATATTAATTTTCTGTTGGATGAATAGCTGGCAAAGATTTTCTTATATTCTGTAGGCTGTCTCCTCATTGTTTTTTTTTTAATTTATTTTTATTGTAAACAAATGGGATACATGTTGTTTCTGTTTGCACATGGAGTAACAGCATACCATTTGCATATTCATACATTTACATACAGTAATGATGTTTGATTCATTCCGTTACTTTTTTCCTTCCCCCCACCCCTCCCACCTCTCTTTTCCCTCTATAAAGTCCCTCCTTCCTCCATTGTTGTCCCCTCTACCCCCCATTATGTGTTATCATCCGCTTATCAGTGAGATCATTCGCCTTTTGGATTTTTGAGATTGACTTATCTCACTTAACATGATATTCTCCAATTTCATTCATTTGCCTGCAAATGCCATAATTTTATTATTCTTTATAGTTGAGTAATATTCCATTGTATATATATACCACAGTTTCTTTATCCATTCATCAATTGAAGGGCATCTAGGTTGGTTCCACAATCTAGCAATTGTTAATTGAGTAGCTATGAACATTGATGTGGCTGTATCTCTGTAGTATGCTGATTTTAAGTCCTTTGGGTATAGGCCAAGAAGTGGGATAGCTGGGTCAAATGGTGGTTCATTTCCAAGTTTTCTAAGAAATCTCCACACTGCTTTCCAGAGTGGCTGCACTAATTTGCAGCCCCACCAGCAATGTATGAGTGTACCTTTTTCCCCACATCCTTTCCAACACCTGTTGTTGCTTGTATTCTTGATAATCGCCTTTCTAATTGGGGTAAGATGAAATCTTAGTGTAGTTTTGATGTGCATTTCTCTTAATACTAAAGATGTTGAACATTATTTCATTTGTTTGTTGATTGTTTGTAGATCTTCTTCTGTGACGTGTCTGTTCATATCAGCCCATTTGTTGATTGGGTTATTTGTATTCTTGGTGTAGAGTTTTTTGAGTTCTTTATATATTCTGGAAATTAGTGCTCTATCTGAACTATGAGTGGCAAAGATATTCTCCCACTCTGTAGGCTCTCTCTTCGCATTACTGATAGTTTCCTTTGCTGAGAGAAAGCTATTTAGTTTGAATTTATCCCAGTTATTGATTCTTGTTTTTATTTCTTGTGCTATGGGAGTCCTGTTAAGGAAGTCTGATCCTAAGCCAACAAGTTGAAGATTTGGACCTACTTTTTCTTCTATAAGATGCAGGGTCTCTGGTCTGATTCTGAGGTCCTTGATCCATTGTGAGTTGATTTTTGTGCAGTGTGAGAGATAGGGGTTTAGTTTCATTCTGTTGCATATGGATTTCCAGTTTTCCCAGCACCATTTGTTGAAGAGACTATGTTTTCTCCATTGCATATTTTTGGCCCCTTTGTCTAGTATGAGAAAATTGTATTTATTTGGGTTTGTGTGTCCGTGTCCTCTATTCTGTACCATGATCTACCTGTCTATTTTGGTGCCAATACCGTGCCGTTTTTGTTACTATTGCTTTGTAGTATAGTTGAAGTTCTGGTATTGCGATACCCCCTGTTTCATGCTTCCTGCTAAGGATTGCTTTAGCTATTCTGGGTTTCTTATTTGTCCAGATGAATTTCATGATTGCTTGCTCTATTTCTGTAAGGTACGTCATTGGGATTTTAATTGGAATTGCATTGAATCTGTATAGCACTTTTGGTAGTATGGCCATTTTGACAATATTAGTTCTGCCTATCCAAGAACATGGGAGATCTTTCCATCTTCTAAGGTCTTCCTCAATTTCTTTCTTCAATGTTTTGTAGTTTTCATTGTAGAGAACTTTTACCTCTTTGGTTAGATTGATTTCCAAGTATTTTATTTTTTTCGAGGCTGTTGCAAATGGAGTTGTTTTCCTCATTTCCCTTTCAGATGTTTCGTTGCTTGCATGTAAAAATGCTTTGGATTTATGTGTGTTGATTTTATAGCCTGCTCTTTTGCTGAATTCATTGATGAGGTCTAGAAGTTTTCTGGAGGAGGTTTTTGGATCCTCTAAATATAGAATCATGTCATCAGCAAATAGTGGCAGCTTAAGTTCCTCTTTTCCTATTCATATCACTTTAATTTCTTTAGTCTGCCTAATTGCTCTGACTAGAGTTTCGAGGACAATGTTGAATAGCAGTGGTGAATGAGGACATCCCTGTCTTGTTCCCATTTTTAAAGGGAACGGTTTTAGTTTTTCTCCATTAAGAATGATGTTGGTCATGGGCTGAGCATAAATAGCCTTTACAATGTTCAGGTATGTTCCTATTGTCCCTATTTTTTCTAGTGTTTTGAGCATGAAGGGGTGTTGTATTTTGTCGAACGCTTTTTCTATGTCAATTGATATAACCATATGATTCTTATCCTTAAGTCTATTGACATGATGGATTACGTTTATTGATTTACGGATGTTAAACCATCCTTGCATTCCAGGGATGAACCCCACTTGATCATGGTGCACGATTTTCTTAATATGTTTTTGGATACGATTTGCCAATATTTTGTAAAGGATCTTTGCATCTATATTCATCAAGGATATTGGTCTAAATTTTTCTTTCCTTCATGTGTCTTTTCCTGGTTTGGGTATGAGGGTGATATTAGCTTCATAGAATGAGTTTGGTAGGGTACCCTTCTTTTCTATTTCCTGGAATACTTTGAGAAGTATTGGCATGAGTTCTTCTTTGAAGGTCTTGTAGAACTCAGCTGAGAATCCATCTGGTCCTGGACTTTCCTTGGATGGTAGGTTTTTAATGGCTTCTTTTATTTCATTGCTTGATATTGATCTGTTTAAATTGTGTATGTCCTCCTGGTTCAGTTTGGGAGGAGCATATGTCTCTAGAAACTTGACAATGTCTTTGGTAGATTCTATTTTGTTGGAATACAGATTTTCAAAGTAGCTTCTCATTATGTTATATATCTCAGTGGTGTCTGTCGTGCTATTTCCTTTTGCATCATGAATTGTAGTAATTTGAGTTTTCTCTCTTCTTCTCTTTGTTAGTATAGCTAAGGGTTTGTCTATTTTGTTTACTTTCTCAAAGAACCAACTTTTTTTTTTGTCAATTTTTTGAATTGTTTCTTCTATTTCAATTTCATTGATTTCAGTTCTGATTTTAATTATTTCCTGTCTTCTCCTTTTGCTGTTATTCTGTTCTTCTTTTTCTAGGACTTTGAGCTGTAATGTTAGGTCATTTAGTTGTTGACTTTTCATTCTTTTCTGGAATGCGCTCCATGCAATGAATTTTTCTCTTAGTACCGCTTTTATAGTGTCCCAGAGATTTTGACATGTTGTATCATCATTCTCATTGATCTCTAAGAATTTTTTTATCTCCTCCCTAATGTTTTCTGTATTGATATTTCATTCAATAGCACATTATTTAGTCTCCAGGTGTTGGAGTAATTTCTGTTTTTTATTTTGTCATTGATTTCTACTCTCAGTCCATTATGATCTGATAGAACACAAGGCAGTATCTCTATTTTTTTGCATTTCCTAAGGGCTGCTTTGTGGCATAACATATGGTCTATTTTCGAGAAGGTTCCATGTGCTGCTGAGAAGAAAGTGAATCCGCTTGTTGATGGATGGAATATTCTATATATGCCTATTAAGTCTAGGTTATTGATTGTGTTATTGAGTTCTATGGTTTCTTTAGTTGGTTTTTGTTTGGAAGACCTATCTAGTGGTGACAGCGGTGCATTAAAGTCGCCCAGAATTATTGTGTTGTGGTCTATGTGATTCCTGAAATTGAGAAGAATTTGTTTGAGGTACAGGGATGCACCATTGTTTGGGGCATAAATATTTACTATCATTATGTCTTCCTGATTTATGGTTCCCTTAAGCAGTATGAAATGTCCTTCTTTATCCCTTCTGACTAACTTTGGCTTGAAGTCCACTTTATCTGATATAAAGGTGGAAACCCCTGCTTTTTTACTGAGTCCATGTGCGTGGTAGGTTTTTTTCCCATCCTTTCACCTTTAGTCTGTGGATATCTTTTTCTATGAGGTGAGTCTCTTGCAGGCAGCATATTGTTGGGTCTTTCTTTTTAATCCATTCTGCCAGTCTATGTCTTTTGATTGATGAGTTTAGACCATTAACGTTCAGGGTTATTATTGAGATATGATTCGTATTCCCAGTCATTTGGGCTTATTTTTGGTTTTTAAGTTGGCTTGGTTTCTCCTTTGAGTGGTTTTACTCTAAGGTAGTTCCTCCCTTTGCCGACCTACATTGTTGTTTTTCATTTCCTCCTCATGGAATATTTTGTTGAGAACATTATGTAGCACAGGCTTTCTATTTGTAAATTCTTTTAACTTTTGTTTATCATGGAAAGATTTTATTTCATCTTCAAATCTGAAGGTTAATTTTGCTGGGTATAGGATTCTTGGTTGGCAACCATGTTCTTTCAGAGCTTCAAATATGTTGTTCCAGTCCCTTCTAGTCTGGGTTGAGACATTGGCTTCTATCCGTATTGGTCTCCCCCTATATGTAATCTGATGCTTTTCTCTCGCGGCCTTCAAAATCCTATCTTTATTTTGAATGTTAGGCATTTTCATTATAATGTGCCTTCGTGTGGATTTGTTGTGATTTTGAGCATTTGGTGTTCTGTAAGCCTCTTGTATTCAATTTTCCATTTCATTCTTCAGGTTTGGAAATTTTCTGATATTATTTCATTGAATAGGTTGTTCATTCCTTTGGTTTGTATCTCTGTGCCTTCCTCAATCCCAATAACTCTTAAATTTGGTCTTTTCATGATGTCCCATAGTTCTTGGAGATTCTGTTCATGATTTCTTACCATCTTGTGTGTTTGGGCCACTTCATTTTCAAGATTCAATATTTTGTCTTCATTGTCTGAGGTTCTGTTTTCCAAGTGGTCTAATCTTTTGATGATGCTTTCCATTGAGTTTTTATTTGGTTTATTGTTTCCTTCATTTCAAGGATTTCTGTTTGTTTGTTTGTTGAGAATCTCTATCTCTTTGTTGAAATGATCTTTTGCTTCCTGCAGTTGCTCTGTCAGCTTATTGGTATTATCACTCATTGCCTGCATTTGCTCTCTTATCTCATCCTTTGCTTCACGAATCATCTTAATCATGTATAATCTGAAGTCCTTTTCTGACATTTCTTCTACCATACTGTCATTGGATTCTATTAATATAGAATCTAAATTTGTTTGGATCATTTTCTTCCCTTGTTTTTTCATGTTGTTCGTGTATCTTCCCCTCTAGCAGTGCAGATCTAGGGTATTGCAGATTTCCCCCTATAGGTTTATAGTGGCCCCATAGGTTTCCAAAACCTTTTCTTTAAGGGGAGATCAATATTAACAGTGCCCAATTCAGACACTATGCAATCCTAGACCAAATAGTCCCTATGAGGACAATAACCAAATTGTCATAATAAACAGAATGAGTTCAACTATTATCTTCAGTAAAACAGATTTGCAATAAGGTCTGCAGTTTCTAATGGAGGACAAAGAGGATGCAGAAGGATATAGAATGTGGCTGTTAATGGGATAAGAAAAGAATATACAGAAGTTTTAGATAATAGAAAGGATGAGAGTGTAATCAAAAGAAATTGGATGTTAGAATGCAAAAAGGGAGAATGAGACTCTGAGGGAACAGGTAAACAAAAGGAAAAGAGAGCAAGAAAAGTAATGAAATAGAAACTTAAAATTTTTCAATAAGGAGAAAAAAGAAAATCTACAGTATAACAGTCACATAGTAATGAAACCTCCCAGTCTTCAGTAGCCTGATGCATGAGAGGTACCTGACATTGACCTTCAAGTCTCCAGGAGGTGTCTCAGGATGGGATTTGACCCGCCTAAAGAGTGGAGCTCTGTGTTCCAGGATTATCCAAGATGGCTGCTCTGGCTTCCAAATGTGTTGGCAAATGGGGAGCTGCAGCTCAGGGTGTGTACTTGGTCAGCTGGAGGTCCTGGAGGTGGGGTGCAGTTGGTCAGGCAGGGGTCCTGGAGTTTAGGTGTGTTTGGTGTGGTTGTGGGATCCTGGAGGCTGGGTGCAGTCAGTCTGGTGTCCCGGTGATAGGGCATAGTCAGTTGATCTGGGGGTCCTGGTGGCAGGGAGCAGTCAGTCGATGTTAGGGTTCCAGAGGCAGGGAGTGATCAGTCAGGCTGAGGGATCCTGGAGACAGGGCTCAGTCAGTCCGGCCAGGGGTCCTATGGGGCCTGGCTGTTGTCTCAAAATGGCGGCAGCCACGTGTAATCAAACCTGAAGGTACTGTAACAGTGAACTTCCAGGCAACAGCAGGTAGCTGGTGCTCCACTGGCGGTCAGCGATCAGTTTGCTGACTGTTGTCGGATGATCGGGAGGTGAACCTCGTGCGTTGGGTGATGGATAGGTGTAAGGCAGGCGGTGGACAGGCAAGAGGCAGGCAAATGGCAGATGACAGGCACCTGACAGTGAGCAATCTGCACTCAAAAAAGGCATAGGTATGTTGGCAGAGTGCAGGTGGTCACAGCAGACAAATGGGGTAAACAGCAGGGGATCGATAAGCAGCAAAAACTGCCTCACCGAGAAACAGATATCCTCTGCTTGAAACCAGAGTTACAGAGCGACAAGGAACGTAGCCTCCCTCTAGTCCGCCATCTTGGATCTCACGTATTTACATTTGTAGTGGTCGACTCTACCTCTAGTATATTCAGATGGCTAGCTGTTAGCACCAACTTCCTTATTTCAAGTTTCTTGGGAAAAAAAAAAAATCTGTCTCCTCATTGTTAACTATTTCCTTTGCTGTGCAGAAATTTTTAATTTGATGCTATTTCATTTATTAATTTTTGGTATTATTTCCTGAGCTCTATTCAGAAAATTGTTGCATGTGCCTATAGGTTGACATGTTTCCCCTGTTTTATCCTCGCAGTTGCAAGCTTCTAATCTTAGGACTCAGGACTTTCATTTCAAATTGACTTGTTCAGGATGAGAGAGCGGGATCTATTTTCATTCCTTTATATTCAGTTTGCAAAACATCATTTGTTAAAGGGACTCTCTTTTCTCCAGCATGTGTTTTTGAAAACTTTTCAGGAACCAGACATTATAGCTGTATTGTTTGTCTCTGTGTCTTCTATTCTATTTTATTGGGTTTCAGGTCTGCTTTCACCACTACCATCTCCTTCTGTTATTCTGTAGCATGATTTGAAGTCAGTAATCGTGATGCCTCCAGCATTACTCTTTTTGCTCTGGATTATTTAGGATATTCTGTGTTTCGTTATTCCAGATGAAGTTTAGGATTGTTTTTCCTACTTCTGTAAAGAATGTCATTGGTATTTTTGTGGGAATTGCATTGAATCTGTAGATCAATTTTGGTCATCTTAACAATATTAATTCTGTTAATCCATGAACATGGGAAGCCTTTCCATCTTCCAGTGCCTTCTTTTTTTTCAGTGTGTTCTGTAATTTTTCTTGTAGAAGTCTTCTGCCTTCTGAGTTAGATTTATTCCTACATTATTTTGAAGTGTTGTAAATGGAATTATTCTCCTGAATTCTTTCTCTGCAGGTTCTTTATTGGTGTATAGGAAAGCTATTGATTTTTATACCCTAATTTTGTATCCTACTACTTTGCTGAATTTGTTTATCAGAACTAGAAGTTTTCTAGTGGAGCCTTTATGGTCTCATCTCCTAAGTGTAAGGACAAATTATCTGTAAATGGGGATAATTTGTCTTCTTATTTCATATTTGTAACCCTTTCATTTCTTTCTCTTGCCTGGATAAAATTTTAGACTTGTTTTGACAAAAAAAATTCAAGTACTATTTTGAATAGGAGTAGAGAGAGTGAACATCCTTGTTTTTCTCCTGATTTTAGAAGAAATAATTTCAGTTTTTCCCCATTTAGTATAGTTAGATCTGGATTTGAGTTTGTCATATATGGCCTTTATTATTTTCAGATAAGTTCTCATAATCACTAATTTCTTCAGAATTTTCAGGATTTTTATCATGAAGAGGTGTTGAACTTCATCAGACTTTTTCTGCATCTATTGAAATGTTCATGATTTTGCCCTTCATTCAATTTATAATTTGCTTATGTTGAACAATCCTTTCATATGTGTGATAAAACCAACTTGATCATGGTGTATGTCTTTTTAATGACTTCTAAAAATTATTTGTTCTTTTTAGTTATACATGATAGTAGAATGTATTTTGACATATTATACATACATGGAATGTAACTTTCCACTCTTCTGGTTGTACATGATGTGGAGTAACACTGGTCATGTATTCATACATGAACATAGGAAAGTTAGGTCCCATTCATTCTACCGTTTTTTCTATTTCCACCCCTCCCTTCCCTTCATTCCCCTTTGTCTAATCCAATGAAATTCTATTCTCCACACATCCACCCTGCCTTATTGTGTGTTAGCAACCACATATCAGAGAGAACATTTGGCCTTTGGTTTATGTGAATTGACTTATTTTGCTTAGCATGACATTCTCCAACTCCCATCCGTTTACCAGCAAATACCATAAGTTTATTCTTCTTTAAGTCTGAGTAATATTCTATTGAATATATATACCACATTTTCTTTATCCATTCATCTGTTGAAGGGCACCTAGGTTAGTTCCATAGCTCAGCTACTGTGAATTGAGCTACTATAAACATTGATGTGGTAGCATAACTATAGTATGCTTATTTTAAGTCCTTCGGGTATATGCCAAGATGTGGGATCACTGGGTCAAATGGTGGTTCCATTCTAAGTTTTCTGAGGAATCTCCATACTGCTTTCCAGAGTTATTGCATCAATTTGCAGTCCCACCAGCAATGTATGAGTGTGCCTTTTTCCCCACATCCTCGCCAACATTGATTGTTCCTAGTATTCTCGACGATTGACATTCTGACTGGAGTGAGATGAAATCGCAGTGTAGTTTTAATTTATGTTTCTCTAATTGCTAGAGATGTTGAACATTTTTTCATTTATTTATTGACCAATCATATTTCTTCTTCTGTGAAGTGTCTATTCAGTTCCTTTGCTCTTTTATTGATTAGGATATTTGTGTTTTTTTGGTGTTAAGTTTTTTAGTTCTTTGTATACTCTAGAGACTAATGCTCTATCTGAGGCACAAGTAGCAAAGATTTTCTCGCATTCTGTAGGTTTTTATGTTCTTGATTTTTTTTTTTTTTTTTTTTGTGAAGAAGGTTTTTAGTTTGGTACCATCCCATTTATTGATTTTGATTTTGTTTCTTGTGCTTTAGGAATCTTGTTGAGGAATTCTGTTTTTAAGCCTACTTTTCTTTCTAGTAGGAGCAGGGTCTCCTGGTCTGATGCCTAGGTCCTTGATCCACTTTTAGTCAAGTTTTGCACAGAAAGAAAGATAATGGTTTAATTTCATTTTGGTACATATGAATTTCCAGTTTTCCTAGCACCATTTGTTCAGTAGGCTATCTTTTCTCCAATGTATGTTTATGGCACCTTTGTCTGGTATGAGATAACTGTATTTATGTGGGTTTTTCTCTGTATCTTCTGTTCTGGACCATTGATCTCTATGTCTGTTTTGATGCCAATACCATGCCATTTTTGTTACTATTGCTCTGTAGAATAATTCAAGGTTGAGTATTGTGATGCCTCCTGCTTCACTTTTCTCACAAAGGATTGTTTTGGCCATTCTGGGTTTCTTATTTTTCTAAATGAATTTCATGACTGATTTTTTTGTATTTCTATTAAGAACACCTTTGGAATTTAAATAGGAATTATATTAAATCTGTATAACACTTTTGGTAGTATGACATTTTGACAATATTAATTCTGCTGATTCAAGAACATGGGAGATCCTTCCACCATCTAAGTTGTTGTTTGATTTCTTTTTTAGTGTTCTGTAGTTTTCATTGTAGAGGTCTTTCACCTCTTTTGTTAAATTGATTCCCAAATATTTTATTTTTTTGAGGCTACTGTGAATGGGATAGTTTTCCTAATTTCTCTTTCAGTTGATTTGCCCTTGATGATATAGGAATGCATTTGATGTATGGATGTTGATTTTATATCCTGCTTCTTTGCTGAATTCATTTATGAGTTCTAGTTTTCTGGTGGAGTTTTTTGGATTTTCTAAATATAGAATCATGTCATCAGCAAATATGAATAGTTTGAGTTCTTCTTTTCCTATTCATATCCCTTTAATTTATTTCTTCTGTCTGATTGCTTTGGCTAGAGTTTCCAGGACTCTGTTGACTAGAAGTGGTGAAAGAGGACATCCTTGTCTTGTTGCTGTTTTTAGAGGGAATTTTTTCAATTTTTCTCCATTTAGAATGTCATTGGCCTTGGATTTAGCATATATAGTTTTACAATGTTGAGGTATGTTCCTACTACCTCTAGTATTTTTCCTACTATCTCTAGTATTTTGAATATGAATGGATGCTATATTTTGTCAAGTGCTTTTCTGCATCTCTTGTAATAATCATGTGATTCTTGTCTTTTAGTCTGACGATGTGATGAGTTACATTTATTGATTTTCATATGTCAAAACAACCTTGCATCCCTGGAATGAATCCCACTTGATTATGGTGCACTATCTTTTAAATATATTTTTGTATGCAATTTACCAGTATTTATTAAGAATTTTGTATCTGGGGTCTGGGCTTGTAGCTCAGTGGCAGAGCACTTGCCTGGCACATGTGAGGCACTGGGTTCAAGTCTCACACCACATGTAAATAAATAAAAGTTTTTAAAAAAGGAATTTTGTATCTATGTTCATCAGGGATATTGATCTGAAGTTTTCTTTTCTTGAAGTGTCTTTGTCTTATTTTGGTATCAGGGTGTTCACTAGCATCATAGAATAAGTTTGGAAGGATTCCCTTCCTTTCCTATTTGAGGAATTATTTGAGGAGGATTAATGTTAGTTCTTCTTTGAAGGTCTGGTAGAACTTGGCTGAAAATCTGTCTGGTCCTGGGATTTTCTTTATTGGTAGACTTTTGAAGGCATCTTCAATTTTGTTGCTTGAAACTGATCTGTTTAAATTTCATATGTCCTCCTGATTCAATTTGAGTAGGTCTTATGTCTAGAAATTTGCTGATCTCTTCAAGATATTCTATTTTATCAGAGAATAAATATTCAAAATAGTTCCTTATTATTGTCTGTATATCAGTAGTGTTTGTTGTGATATTTCCTTTTACATCACAAATTTTAGTAATTTGAGTTTTTTCATCATTAGCTTGGCTAAGAGTTTATCAATTTTATTTATTTTTTCAAAGAACTGACTGTTTTGTCAATATTTTTGGATTGTTTCTTTTGTTTCAATTTCATTGATTTCAACTCCAATTTTAAATATTTCCTGTCTTCAACTGCTTTTGGTGTTGATTTGTTCATCTTTTTCTAGGACTTTGAGATATAATGTTAGGTTATCTATCTGTTGACTTTCTATTCTTTCAATGAATAAACTCAATGCAATGAACTTTCCTCTTAGCACTGCCTTCATAGGGTTCCAGAGATTTCAGTGTGTTGTATTGCTATTCTCATTTATTTCTAATATTTTTGTATTTCATCCTGATTTCTTCTGCTCTTCATTTGTCATTCAGTAGCATATTATTTAGTCTCCAGGTGTTAGTGTATCTTCTATTTTTTATTTAATCATTGATTTCTAATTTTATTCCATTATGATCTTATAGAATGCAAGGTATTGTCTCTATTTTTTTGTATTTGCTAAGAGGTGCTTTGTGGCATAAAATGTGCTCTGTTTTAGAGAAGGATCCATGTGCTGCTGATAAGAAAGTATATTCATTCACTAAAGGATGAAATATTCTGAATATGTCTGTTAAATCTAAATTATTAATTTTATTTTTTAGTTCTATGACTTCTTTATTTTGTTTTTATTTGGAGGATATATCCAGTGGTGAGAGATGTGTGTTAAAGTCACTTAGTATTATTGTGTTGTGATCTATTTGATTCTTGAAATTGAGAAGGATTTGTTTGTTTGCAGAATAAATATTTACGATTGTTATGTCTTGTTGATGTATAATTTCCTTAAGTAGTATGAAATGTCCTTCTTCATCCCTTCTGATAAGTATGGTTTGACATCCACTTTGTATATATGAGGATAGAAACCCTGCTTATTTATGAGGTCCATGTGAATATTTTTTCCCATCCTTTTACTTTCAGTCTGTGGATGTCTTTGCCTATGAGGTGAATCTCTTGGAGACAGCATATTGTTGGGTCTTGTTTTTTAATCCAATCTGTCACTCTATTTCCTTCTATTTATGAGTTTAAGCCATTTACATTCAATGTTATTACTGAGATATGATTTTTATTCCTTTTTGTTTTGATTTTTTTGATTTTAATTTGAATTCGTTTCTTCTTTGGTTATTTTTCTAGTGTTTCCTCTGCTGATTTTCCACTTTATTTTACATTTCATCTTCATAAAATATTTTATTGAGTGTGTTCTGTAGTACGGACTTTCTAGTTGTGAATTCTTTTAACTTTTGTTTCTCATGGAGGGTTTTTATTTCCTCATCAATTCTGAAGCATAATTTTGCTGGACATGGTATTCTTGGCTGTCATCCATTTTCTTTAAGAGCTTGGTATGTATTATTTCAAGACCTCCTATCTTTGAGGGTCTGGATTGAGAAATAAACTTAGATGTGGACTGGTTTCCCTTTTTCTCTATCAGCCTTTAAAATTCTATACTTGTTCTGTATGTTAGGCATTTTCATAATAACGTGCTGTGGTGCGGGTCTGTTGTGATTTTTTTGTATTTGGGTTCCTGTAAGCCTTCTGTATTTGATTTTCAATTTCATTCTTTAGGTTTGGGAAATTTTCTGATATTATTTCATTTAAAAGATTATGCATTCCTTTCATTTGTGTATCTGAGTCTTCATCTATTCTGATAAATTTTCAATTTGGTCTTTTCAGGTTATCCCACATTTCTTGAAAGTTCTGTTCAGAGTCTCTTAACATCTTTTTTCCATGGTCAACTTTATTTTCAAGATTATATATTTTGTCTTCATTGATTGAAATTTTCTCTTCCAAGTGGTCTAGTCTGTTGGTGAGGCTTTACATTGAATTTTTAATTTGGTTTATTGATTCCTTCTTTTTGAGGATTTCTGCTTGATTTTTTTTTTTTCAGAATCTCTATCTCTTTATTGAAGTGATCTTTTACTCCATGTTTTGCCTCTGATTTCACTCCTTACATCATCCTTTGCCTTACAGATCAGTTTTTCTCTGACATTTCTTCCACTATGGTGTTGAGGAAGTCTGTTATTGAAATATCTTGGTTTGTTTGGGGCAACTTGTTCCCTTGCTTTTTCATGTTGTTTGTATGTCTACCCATCTAACACTATGGATCTGAGGCAGTAGAGATTCTGTCCTATGGACTGATAGTGTCCCTGAAGTTTTTAGTACCTCACTGTTTAGGGAGAGCAAATTATAACAACAACCAATGCAAACAATTTAGAGCATTAAACTGAATAGTTCCTGCTATGACATCTACAATGTTAATTTTTCTAATAAACAGAAATGATATGATCAGTTATTGCCTACAATAAAAACAGCAAGTTTACAAAAGGGTTTACAATTTTGAATGGTGGACTGGGAGAGAACAGAAGTGATATAGGATGTGATGATTATGAGAGAGGAGAAGATAAAGTAAAAAAGGAAGAGTGAAAGAAAGAACAATAGAGATTGGCTGTTAGAAGAAAAGAGAGAAAGAGATTCAAGGGAAACAAAAGTGAGAGAAATAATATATATTTACCTATATATATAGTAAAAATTTAAAAATTAAAAAATTAAAAATAAAAGGAGTACAAAACAAAACTGAAATATACTAACTAAACATCCCATTCTTCAGAAAATTAATTGGTGAAAAAT
Organism: Sciurus carolinensis; assembly: GCF_902686445.1. Taxonomy (NCBI): domain Eukaryota; kingdom Metazoa; phylum Chordata; class Mammalia; order Rodentia; family Sciuridae; genus Sciurus; species Sciurus carolinensis. Next base: position 53,263,944 of record NC_062226.1, on the reverse strand, counting down.
AACTGGCTTCAAAAATGCTAGAAATGAGATAAAAATACAAATATGAATATGTATAAATGTGCATGAACTATTAAGGTCACAATTAAACAGAGAAAAGAAAAAGGAAAAAAGATCTCAGTGAAAAGTTAAAGAATTGTTTCCATTGGAGTTCAAATAGTCTCAGCTTCCTTTCTTAGCAGTGGGGCCCTCTGGAGTGTGATGCTTGCTCCACCCTCAGGTGGAATGGCTAGTGTGAGAGAGGTAATCCTGTAGACGGAACTCCTGGAGGTGGGGTTCAGGCTTACTAGGCTCCACGCTCTTCACTCAATGCCAATTGGTCTGGAGATTTTTCAGATCCACACTGGCTGACTGTACCCCAGGGATCTCCCTGGGTTCCACTCATCTGGTAGAGGACCCAGTTCTTAGTCCACTATGTCACCTGTGGACCCCAAGTTTCCTGGTCTCAGGTTCAGTCTCCAAACTCATTCTTTCCTACCCACCCACTGGAATACCCAGCCAGATCATCTCCCCCAGCTGGTCCTGCAAGCAGCCACATTGGAAGGGGAGAGGGAGAGCCAGGTGGTTTCCATGACAGTTGTCCCCTATGTAAACATCTCTCCACATTTGATTTTCTCCCGGTCACTTAGGCACACTCTTTGTCATGCAATGTGGGTTTACCAGGCCTGTATTTTGGGCCAAACTGGGTTTGCCAGGAATTGGCTTCCCCAGCTGCCAGCCTCATGTGACAGCAAAATGGTTCCTTTCTCCTCCGCAAGCAGCTGGAAGAGTTTGGGGCTTCATTCCTGGACAAGGATATTGTGCAGCACTTCTTTCAGTTTAGTTGAGCAGTGTCTTTGATCTCCATACTCTCCATACCCAGAGCTGTCTCAGTCCTCCTAAAAATGCGGGTCCCTTTAACTCCCATATCCCTGCACAAGCACAATGGAGGGACTGCTCTGGCTGGTGTCTCCAGCTGCAGCAGTGGCTGTGGCTCTGGGGTTTTCTTCCTTATTTTATTATATCTTACCTCCTAAGCTCCCAATCTGCTTTGAATGTCCAGAATTAAATTCCTGTAATGATGCCCCCCTACTTTTTTTGTTCACCCGCCTTGCAGAGAAACTGCCTGCCTGCTTTCTTGGTTTCACTCCACGGAACAGCCAGGAAAGCGACCTTCTCTATTCTGCCATCTTGAAAAACACTTTAATGTGATGTTGACTTTGATTTGCAAGTATTATTATTAAGGATTTTTGCATCTATGTTCATCAAGGACATTGATCTGTACTTTTCTTTCCTCAAAGTGCCCTTATCTAGTTTCAGTATCAGAGTGATCCTGACTTTGAAGAATGTATTTAGATTGATCCCTTTCCTTTCTTTTCCATGGAACAATGTAAAGACATTGGTGTTTTTCTTTAAAGACATGATAAAATTCAGTTGTGAACCCATTCAGTCCTGGGCTGTTCTTTGTTGGGCTGTTCTTTGTTTTTATGTACTGCTTCAATCTCATTACTTACTATTGATCTGTTTATATTTTCTGTATCTTCTTTGTTCAATTTTGATTTTCCAATTTATCAGAATATAAGTTTTCAAAATAGTCCCTAATGATCCTGTGGATTTGGGGATCTGTTATAATATCTCCATTTTCATGTATAATTTGTGCATAAGTTTTTATGTAAATATAAATTTCCATTCCTCTGAAATAAATGAAAAAACTGCCAGATTGTATGGTTATCACATGCTCAGGTTTGGATTGTTTTGTTTTAAGAAACTACCAAACTGTTTCCTAAGTGACTGTATCATTTTAAATTCTTACCAATGATGAATGAATGATCCAGTTTTTCCATATTCTTTTTTTATTTATTAATGCATTATAGTTTTTCATAATATTTAGGGTTCATTTTGACATAATCATACAAGCACAAAATATAATTTGCTTCAATTCATTCCCCTATACTTCCCCTTTCCCTTCCTTCCACCCTCCCTTTTTCCCCTTTCCTCTATTCTACTGGTATTTCTTCTATTTATTTATATATTTTAATTAATTCATTATAGATATATGTAAAGGTGAAGTTCACTGTGTTATATTCATATATGTAATAGGATAGTCTGGTCAGTTTAATTCCACCATTCCTCTCTTCCCAAAACTGTGCCCTCCCCCTCCTTCCTTTACTTCTTTTCTGTTTCCATCGAATCCTCCCCTGTCCCCACTTTTTAATTTTTTCCTGTTTATTTTGGTCTAGCAGCATATGAGAGAAAATATTCAGCCCTTGACTTTCTGGGTCTGGCTTGTTTACTTAGCATAATGCTCCACAGCTCCATCCATTTAGCAGCAATTGCCATAATTTTATTCTTTTTTATGACTGAGTAAAAATCCACCGTGTTTAACCATGTTTTCTTTATCTGGTCTTCTGTTGATGGGAATTGGGCTGTTTTCATAACTTGCCTAATGTGAGTTGTGCTACTACAAATGGCAAGGTGTTTGTATTCCTATAACATGCAGATTTTAGACTTTTGGGATATATAGCAAAGAGTGAGATAGATGGGTCATGGGGTGATTCCATTGCTAGTTTTTTGAGGACTTTCCACACTGCTTTCCAGAGTGGTTGTACACACTTGCAGTCCCACCAACAGGGTATGATTACACCTTTATCCCCACTTCCTTGCCAGCTTTTATTATTATTTTTATTCTTGATAATTGCCATCCTGACTAGAGGGAGATGAAGTCTCAATGTAGTTTTGATTTGTATTTGCTTTATGAATAGAGATGTTGAACATTTTGTCATATATTGGTTTGCCATTCGTATTCTTTCTTTTGAGTAGTATCTGTTTAGATATTTTGCCCACTTATAATTGGGTATTTGGTTTTGGGTCTTTTGGTTTTTCATTTATTTGTTTGTTTGGTTGGTTCTTTATATATTCTGGTTATCCAATTCTTTGTCTGAGAAGCAAGTGGCAAAGATTTTCTTCTATTCTGTAAGCTCTCTCTTCACACTCTTGTGTCCTTCCCTGTGTAAAAGCTCTTCAATTTGATGCCATCTCACTTATTGATTCTTGGTTTTATTTCTTGTGCTTTAGAAGTCTTGTTAAGAAAGTCAGTACCGGGCTGGGGGGATGGCTCAGTCAGTAGAGTGCTTGCCTTGTAAGCACAAGGCCCTGGGTTCAATCCCCAGCACCCCAAAAAAAAAAAAAAAAAACTAATAAAAAAGAAAGTCAGTACCTATGCCAATATGTTGGATCATTGAGCCTACATTTTTTTTCTGCCTGTTGCAGTTTCTGGTCTAATTCCTAGGTCATTGATCCACTTTGAGTTGATTTTTATGAAGGGTGAGGGATAGGGATCACATTTAATTCTACTATATAGGGATTTCCAGTTTTCCCAGCACCTTATGTTTCTCTAACTTACATTTTGGCACTTGGTTTGACTATCAGATGACTGTTATCTGTGTGGATTTATTTCTGTGTCTTTTATTCTATTAGATTGGTTTTCATGCTGTTTTTGTTACTACAGTTCTGTAGCATAATTTGAGGTCTGGTATTGACTCCTTCAGTATTCCTCTTCTTGTTCAGGATCGTTTTGGCTATTCTGGATCTCTTATTCTTCCACTTGAATTTTAGAACTTTTTTTTCTAGTTGTGTGTAGAATGTCTTTGGTATTTTGATGGGGATTCCATTGCCCTTGTATATTGTTTTTGGTAATTTGGCCATTTTGACAATATTAATTCTGCTGATTCAAGAACATGGGCTGTTTTCCATCTTCTAAGATCTTCTTCCATTCCTTTCTTTGATGTTCTACAGTTTTCATATTGAGGTCTTTCACATCCTGGGTTAGATTTCCTTAGTTTCTTCACATTCTTGACAGCATCTGGTGGTGTTACTGCTTTATTTTAGTCATTCTGCTTAGATGTGTATGATATTTCATTGTGCTTAAAATATGCCTTTTCTTGATGTGGGACATTTTTTAATGTCTCATTCATCATATGTATGTGTTCTTTGGTATAACATGTGGTCATGTATTTTGCCAGTTTTGAATTGAACAGTCGTTACTGCTTTTAGTTTTGTTTGTTTTCCTGTTCAGTTTGAGTGTTCCTTATGTATTACAGATTTTGTCCTAGTCCTTTGTTGGGACATGTATTGGCAAATATTTTCTCCCAACCTACAGCTTGTCTTCTACTTATATGGTATTTTCATCTTCTACTTACAAGGTATTTTTCAGCACAAAAGTTTTTTTTAATATTTAATAAGTAGCACTTAACAATTTTTCTGTTTATGAGTCATAATTTTAATGGAAATCCTAGGATATCTTTGTGTAATTTTTATTGAAGATAAGTTTAGGTCAGGTTTTGTTGTTTGTTCATTTGTTTGTTTGTTTCTGCTTAGGAATGTTGAATTGCTCCACACCATTTTTTGAAAAAGTTATCCTTCACTAAGTTGCTTCTGCATTTTGTCAAAAATGAGTTGAGCATATTTGCATGGGTCTACTTCTGCAGTCTTTGTTCTGTTCCGCTGATCTATATGTTTATCCCTCTGCCAGTATCAAGCTATATTGGTCACGGTAGCTATATCATAAGATTTAAGATCAGATAGAGTTATTTATTCCACTATATTCCCCTTAGTTAAGATGACTTTACATATTTTAGGATTGTGCCTTTTCAAATAACTGTATAGTGACTTTGCTATGTATACAGAAAACCTAGCTGAGGTTTTCATAGGAATGACATTCAATATACAATCAATTTGGGAAAAAATAGCATCTTTCTTATGTTTAGTTTTCCCATCCATGACAAAGTATGTATCTCCACATATTTAGGCCTTCTTTGATTTCCTTAAACAAAATTTTGCAATGATCAGATCCTATACATGTTGTGTTAAATGTAGAACCTAATTATTTAATCTTCTTTGGTGCAATTAAAATGAAATTTTATTTAAATTTGAGCCCCGTATATTTATTGCTAACATATATGAGTACAATTAATTTTTATATATTGTTCGTGTGCTCTGCATCTTTGCTGAATTCACTTTTTAGTTCTGAGACAATTTTTGGTTTTTATTTAAATGTACATTGCTTGGCATTATCTACATATATAATCATGTCAGATTGAAGTAGTTATTTTGCTTTCTCATTTGCATGCCTTTTATTTCCTTAACTTGCCTTGTTGAAGCACCTTGAATTTCCAACGTAATGAGTTGTTAAGGGTTGGGGATGTGGCTCACTGATAGAGCACTTGCCTAGTATGCAGGTTCTGGGTTTGATCCCAAGTAGAGGGGGAAAAAGTTGTTAGAGTGGATGGAAATTCTTGCTCTGTTGCTAACCATAGGGGAACAGCATTTGTTATTCCACAATGAGTGTGATGTTCACTGAGGTGTTTTGTAGACTCTCATTAAGTTGGGGTAATTTCCTCTATTATGAACTTAGAATTTTCATAATGGACATTACTTCTTGTTAAATGCTTTTGGTGGAGAGCTCATATAATTTTTTTCTTATTAATATGGTGATTCACACTGATTTATTTTCAAATGTCCAACTAATTTTGCATAACTAGAATAAAGTCTACTTTGTCATGGTGTATAATTATTTTTATTCATTGTTGGATTTGGTTTTCTAAAAGTTGACAACTTTTGTGTCTAAATTCATGAGAAATGTTAGTCTGTAATTTTCTTTTTTTGTGTTGTCTGGTTCTGGTGTCAGGGTGATACCTACCTCATATGATGAGTTGAGAAGTATTCTCTCCTCTTGTATATTCTAGAAAAAAAATTGTAAAATTGGTATTAATTATTCTTTAAATGTGTTTGGTAGTATTCTTCAATAAAACCATCTGAGCCTGGGAATTTATTTCCTATGAACTTTTAAATTGTGAATTTAGTTTTCTCTATGGTATATTAATGCTAGTTAGATTACCTATTTTATCTTGGTTGAGTTTTGGGTGTTTGTGATGTTTAAGGAATTGGTTCGTTTCTTCTAAATTTTCTATTTGTGAATGTGAAGTTGTTTGGATTATTTCCTTATGATCTTTTTAATGGCTATAGGATCTGTAGTGATATGTCATATTCTATTTTGGTAATTTGTGTCTTCTTTTGATTTTTAGTTTTGCTAGAGACATATCAGTCATTGAAATTTTTGAAGAAACTTTTTTATTATGTTCATTTTTTCTATTGCTTTATTATTTTCAATTTCATTGATTTGTGCTGCTTATCATTCTTCCCTAATTGTTCTGAGTCAACTTTGTCCCCTTTTTCCTAGTTTCTTGAAGTAGAAAATGCTATAAATTTTCATTCCTGCTCTCCCACATATTTTGAAACATTGTATTTTATTTTTCATTAAGTGCTATATATTTTAAAATTTTCTTTTAGGCTTTTTATTTACCTAAATATTATTTAGATGTACGTTATATAATTTTCACAATGTTTTGAGATTTTGCTAAATATCTGCTAAAATCAGAGCTGAAATCAATGAAATTGAAACAAAAGAAACAATAGAAAAAATTGACAAAATAAATAGTTCGTTCTTTGAGAAAAATAAACAAAATTGATAAACCCTTAGCCACACTAACAAAGAGAAGAAGAGAGAAAACTCAAATTACTAATATTTGGAATGAACAAGGAAATATCACAACAAACACAATTGAAATACAAAACATAATTAGAAGCTATTTTGAAAATCTATACTCCAACAAAATAGAAAGTCTTGAAGACATCAACAGGTTTCTAGAGACATATGAATTACCTAAACTGAACCAGGAGGACATACGCAATTTAAATAAATCAATTTCAAGTAATGAAATAGAAGTCATCAAAAGCCTACCAACAAAGAAAAGTCCGGGACCAGATGGGTTCTCAGCTGAGTTCTACAAAACCTTTAAAGAAGAACTCATTCCAATACTCCTCAAAGTATTTCATGAAATAGAAGAGGAGGGAACCCTCCCAAACTCATTCTATGAAGCCAGTATTACCCTGATACCTAAACCAGACAGAGACACATCGAGGAAAGAAAATTTCAGACCAATATCCTTAATGAACATTGACACAAAAATTCTCAACAAAATCTTAGCAAATCGCATATGAAAACATATTAAAAAGATAGTGCACCACGATCAAGTGCATTTCATCCCAGGGATGCAAGATTGGTTCAACATCCGGAAATCAATAAATGTAATTCACCATATCAACAGACTTAAAGTCAAGAATCACATGATTATTTCAATAGATGCAGAAAAAGCATTTGATAAAATACAGCACCCATTCATGCTCAAAACACTGGAAAAAACAGGGATAGTGGAAATATTCCTTAACATTGTAAAGGCCATCTATGCTAAGCCCATGGCTAATATCATTCTAAATGGTGAAAACCTGAAAGCATTCCCCCTAAAAATTGGAACAAGGCAGGGATGCCCCATTTCACCACTTCTATTCAACATTGTCCTTGAAACTCTAGCCAGAGCAATTAGACAGACCAAAGAAATGAAAGGGATACAAATAGGAAAAGAAGAACTCAAACTATCCCTATTTGCTGATGACATGATTATATACTTAGAGGAACCAGGAAATTCTACCAGAAAACTTTTAGAACTCATAAGTGAATTCAGTAAAGTAGCAGGATATAAGATCAATGCTCATAAATCCAATGCATTTTTATACATAAGTGATGAATCTTTGGAACGAGAAAATAGGAAAACTACCCCATTCACAATAGCTTCGAAAAAAATAAAATACTTGGGAATCAATCTCACAAAAGAAGTGAAAGACCTCTACAATGAGAACTACAGAACACTAAGGAAAGAAATTAAAGAAAAACCTTAGAAGATGGAAAGATCTTCCATGTTCTTGGAAAGGCAGAATTAATACTGTCAAAATGGCCATACTACCAAAAGTGCTATACAGATTCAATGCAATTCCAATTAAAATCCCAATGACATACCTTACAGAAATAGAGCAAGCAATCATGAAATTCATCTGGAAGAATAAGAAACCCAGAATAGCTAAAGCAACCCTTCACAGGAAAAATGAAGCACCGGGTATCAAAATACCAGAACTTCAACTCTACTACAAAGCAATAGTAACAAAAACGGCATGGTATTGGTACCAAAATAGACAGGTAGCTCAATAGTACAGAATAGAGGACACGGACACAAACGCAAATAAATACAATTTTCTCATACTAGACAAAGGTGCCAAAAATATGCAATGCAGAAAAGATAGCCTCTTCAACAAATGGTGCTGGGAAAACTGGAAATCCATAGGCAACAGAATGAAACTAAACCCTTATCTCTCACTGTGCACCTAATTCAACTCGAAATGGATTAAGGACCTCAGAATGAGACCAGAGACCTTGCATCTTATAGAAGAAAAAGTAGGTCCAGAGCTTCAACATGTCGGCTTAGGATCAGACTTTCTTAACAGGACTCCCGTAGCACAAGAAATAAAAGCAAGAATCAATAACTGGGATAGATTCAAACTAAATAACTTTCTCTCAGCAAAGGAAACTATCAGCAATGTGAAGAGAGAGCCTACAGAGTGGGAGAAAATCTTTGCCAATCATACTTCAGATAGAGCACTAATCTCCAGAATCTATAAAGAACTCAAAAAACTCTACACCAAGAATACAAATAACCCAATCAACAAATGGGCTAAGGAAATGAACAGACACTTCACAGAAGAAGATCTACAAAAAATCAACAGACATATGAAAAAATGTTCAACTTCTCTAGTAATAAGAGAAATGCAAATCAAAACCACCCTAAGATTTCATCTCACCCCAATCAGAATGGCGATTATCAAGAATACAAGCAACAACAGGTGTTGGCGAGGATGTGGGGAGAAAGGTACACTCATACATTGCTGGTGGGGCTGCAAATTAATGCAGCCACTCTGGAAAGCAGTGTGGAGATTCCTTAGAAAACTTGGAATGGAACCACCATTTGACCCAGCTATCCCACTCCTTGGCCTATACCCAAAGGACTTAAAATCAGCATACTACAGAGATACAGCCACATCAATGTTCATAGCTGCTCAGTTCACAATAGCTAGATTGTGGAACCAACCTAGATGTCCTTCAATTGATGAATGGATAAAGAAAATGTGGTATATATATACAATGGAATATTACTCAGCCATAAAGAATGATAAAATTATGACATTTGCAGGCAAATGGATGAAATTGGAGAATATCATGCTAAGTGAGATAAGCCATTCTCAAAAAACCAAAGGATGAATGATCTCTCTGATCAGTGGATGATGACACATAGTGGGGGGTGGGAAGGAGGTAAGAATGGAGGAAAGAGGAACTGTGTAGAGGGAAAAGAGGGGTGGGAGGGGTGGGGGGGGAGAAAAATAATGGAATGAATCAAACACTATTATCCTATGTAAAAGTATGACTACACAAATGGTATGTCTTTATTTCATGTACAGAGAAACAAGATGTATTTCATTTGTGTACAATAAAAATAAGTAATTAAAAAATTAAAAAATAAAAGAATTTTTTAAAAAAAGGAAAAAATGGAGTGTTAAGCTGTTGTCTGGTGGAATGTTCTATAAATTGTCAGTTAGAACCTGGTGGTTGATTGTGTTCTAGATGTCCTATAGCCTTGCTGGGTTTTTTTTTTTTTTTTTTTTTTTTCTTTAGTTGTATCTTTGCTGAGAAGGGGATATTGAAGCCCCTAGCAATAACTGTGGATAGGTCTCTTTCTCCTTTCAACTTTATTGGTTTTGGGTTCATGTGTTTTATAGTTCTTTTGTTTAATCCATACACATTTAAGATCATTTGTCTTCCGGGTGGAGTGTTTTTTTTTCTCACTATGCAACGTCCCTCTTTGTTTCTATTAATTCTCTGTATTCCAAAATCAACTCTATCAAATGTGAATGCTGTCATTCCTGCTTCTCGCTCCCCTCCCCGCTTTTTTTCTAGCCAGGAGTTGAATCAAGGGCCTGGTGCTTGCTAGGCAATGCTCTACTGCTGAGATACATCCCCAACCCTTTTTCAAGGTGGCATCACACTGTGATCCTCCTGTTCCCACCTCCAAATAATAGGGATTACAGAGTCGTGCCACCGCATCTGGCTTCCCTTTTTAAATATTTGTAGGGCATGTATTTTTTCATGTCTTTAAATTTGAAGTACATTTCTTATAAAGACAGCATATAATTGGTTTGTGAGTATGGGCTTATTTATCTGCTCTGCCTACCTCTGTCTTTTTGCTATATTTAAAGTATTTACATTTAAAGTCATTTTTGGGCAAATTAGAGCTTAGGTGCACCATTTATTATTTGCATTCTGTTGGCTTTTACTCTTTATCATGCCTCCATGCTTCTTGTTTTCAAATGTCTTCTATTAACTATTAACTCCCAAATGTACTTTCAACCCGGGTAGCTCCCCTGAACCATAGACTCATCTTATTTCCTAGTCAAATCTTCACTTGATTTTTATTTTATTTTATTTATTTATTTATTTTTTTGCAGTGCTGGGGATTAGAACCCAGGGCCCTGTGCTTGCAAAGCAAGCACTCTACCAACTGAGCTATATTCCCCAGCCCTGTACTTGATTTTCTAACAGTCATCTCAAGTTTCATGGATACAGTTGAACACTGCATTTCCACCATTCTGCATCTCAGCAAGTGGCAACCCAAAACTTTCTTTTTTAAAATTTATTTATTTAATTATTTTATTGTAAACAAATGGGATACATGTTGTTTCTCTGTTTGTACATGGCATAAAGGCATACCATTTGTGTAATCATAAATTTACATAGGGTAATGTTGTTTGATTCATTCTATTATTTTTCCCTCCCCCCCACCCCTCCCACCCCTCTTTTCCCTCTATACAGTCCTTCCTTCCTCCATTCTTGCCCCCCTCCCTAACCCTAACTCTAACCCTAACACTAACCCCTCCCACCCCCCATTATGAGTCATCATCCACTTATTAGTGATATCATTCGACCTTTGGTTTTTTGAGAATGGCTTATCTCACTTAGCATGATATTCTCCAATTTCATCCATTTGCCTGCAAATGCCATAATTTTATCATTCTTTATGGCTGAGTAATATTCCATTGTATATATATACCACATTTTCTTTATCCATTCATCAATTGAAGGACATCTAGGTTGGTTCCACAATCTAGCTATTGTGAACTGAGCAGCTATGAACATTGATGTGGCTGTATCTCTGTAGTATGCTGATTTTAAGTCCTTTGGGTATAGGCCAAGGAGTGGGATAGCTGGGTCAAATGGTGGTTCCATTCCAAGTTTTCTAAGGAATCTCCACACTGCTTTCCAGAGTGGTTGCACTAATTTGCAGCCCCACCAGCAATGTATGAGTGTACCTTTCTCCCCACATCCTCTCCAACACCTGTTGTTGCTTGTATTCTTGATAATCGCCATTCTGATTGGGGTGAGATGAAATCTTAGGGTGGTTTTGATTTGCATTTCTCTTATTACTAGAGATGTTGAACATTTTTCCATATGTTTGTTGATTGCTTGTAGATCTTCTGTGAAGTGTCTATTCATTTCCTTAGCCCATTTGTCGATTGGATTATTTGCATTCTTGGTGTAGAATTTTTTGAGTTCTTTATAGATTCTGGAGATTAGTGCTCTATCTGAAGTATGATTGGCAAAGATTTTCTCCCACTCTGTAGGCTCTCTCTTCACATTGCTGATAGTTTCCTTTGCTGAGAGAAAGCTTTTTAGCTTGAATCTATCCCAGTTATTAATTCTTGCTTTTATTTCTTGTACTATGGGAGTCTCGTTGAGGAACTCTGGTCCTAAGCCGACATATTGAAGCTCTGGACCTACTTTTTCTTCTATAAGATGCAAGGTCTCTGGTCTGATTCCGAGGTCCTTAATCCATTTTGAGTTTAGTTTTGTGCACAGTGAGAGATAAGGGTTTAGTTTCATTCTGTTGCATATGGATTTCCAATTCTCCCAGCACCATTTGTTGAAGAGGCTATCTTTTCTCCCTTGCATATTTTTGGAACCTTTGTCTAGTATGAGAAAATTGTATTTATTTGCGTTTGTGTCCGTGTCCTCTATTCTGTACCATTGATCTACCTTTCTATTTTGGTACCAATACCATGCTGTTTTTGTTACTATTGCTTTGTAGTAGAGTTGAAGATCTGGTATTGCGATACCCCCTGCTTCACTCTTTCTGCCAAGGATTGCTTTAGCTATTCTGGGTTTCTTATTCTTCCAGATGAATTTCATAATTGCTTGCTCTATTTCTGTAAGGTACATCATTGGGATTTTAATTGGAATTGCATTGAATCTGTATAGCACTTTAGGTAGTATGGCCATTTTGACAATATTAATTCTTCCTATCCAAGAACATGGGAAATCTTTCCATCTTCTAAGGTTTTCTTTAATTTCTTTCTTTAGTGTTCTCTAGTTCTTATTGTAGAGGTCTTTCACCTCTTTTGTGAGATTGATTCCCAAGTATTTTATTTTTTTCGATGCTATTGTGAATGAGGTAGTTTTCCTAATTTCTCTTTCTGAAGAGTCATCACTTATGTATAAAAATGCATTAGATTTATGTGCATTGATCTTATATCCCGCTACTTTACTGAATTCACTTATGACAAAACTTCCTTTTTTGTCAGGTAAAAAAATATCTGAGTTGTCCTTGTCTCCACACTCCCATGAGTCTGTCAGCATATTCTGTTCCTCTTCCCTTTGAATGTGTCCAGAATCCAACAGCTGGTCATCACTTTCCCCATTTTTGCACTAGTTCAAACTGCTCACCCAAACTCCTGCAGTCATGTTAGCTGGTCCCCCTGCCTCAGCTGTTGCTCTAATACAGAATATTGAGCATTCAGCGTTTTTAAAAACACAAGACCACGTCACTGCTCGGCTCATAATCCCCCAATAATTTTCATCTTTCTCAAAGTAATAGCCAAAGTCCTTCCTATAGCCGTCAAGCCTTCAGGTTCTGGCCACCAGTTATCTATTACACTTCTCCTTCCTCTCCATTTGCTCCCTCTGCTCCACCACAATGGCCTCATCACACACTCAACCCATGCCCAGCTCAGGACCTTTGCATTTACAGTTCTCTGGAACTCTGCTCCTCTGATAGTCGCATGATTTTTCTCTTTTCACTCAATTCTTTTCTCAAACTGGCTTTTCAAAGAGGCTTCCTCTGACTACCTTCTCCAAAAAAAGCATATTCCATTCTGTTGCTGATCAGCTCACCTTGCCTTACTTTCTTCTTGGTGCTATCGTATTGTGATGATCTGTTTATCCTTCATCTCTTCTACAGACTGTAAGCCACATGCCATTGTAGGGGAGAAAAAGCAATGCCTTTTTTTCAACTAGCCCAAGAGTCATAGCCGACCCCCTTATAATCCTATCAGTTAACAGAGAACAGTATACCAAATTTATTTAACCAAAGTTTTATGTGACACAAAAGACTTCAGAAGTTACCCAGAGATCGTGGAAAAATGGTGATTTTTTTATGTTTCTGTTTAATAAAGAACGAAGAGTTGCATAGCACTGTGACTGGACAAAAGGAGGGTCTGACCTCATGATAATATAGTGGAGGAGGGGCTCAAAAAGGCCTGATTATTCAGGTGCTTCTTACATCTTCATTACTTTCCTCTTGGTAGAAGTGTACCTTTCAGATGAGGGTCTTATGACCTACTTTCAGAGGAGGAAGGTCTGAGAATTCCTTAATGGCCAATTCTCACATAGAAAGGTGGGAGAAGGTCAGAGACTGAACTTTTTGTGTCTCCTATTTTCTCAGTTTCCAAGGTGCCATATTTTGGGTAATATGTTCTGGGTCTTAGCAACAGCAAGAATTTGATCTTGATTTTGTTTATTCATTTTGTATTTTGGCTATCATCCTAGTGCCTGGCATATAGAAGGAGCTAACTGAATACGTATGGAGCAAAGGAATCTTTCTTGAGCCCAGAGCCATGATTTGAGCATAGAATACCATGACTACCACAACAAAAATGTCACATTTATAGTGTTACAGAATCAAAAAGTGTTGTTGGTTGAATTGTATCTCCCAAACTTTTGCTGTGAAAAGCTTTCCTAAATATGGGGTGGCATTAAATCCTTTTGCCCCTCTAACGCTCGCAGTGGCTTTGTTTTCTGGAATGAATCCACTTCCTGAACCCAAAACTGTGGCTGGGAAAAGGTTATCCCATCCTGGTGAATACAGTATTACATGGGGAAAAATTCAGATGCATACAATTAACTCTTCTGCGCATTTTAAATTTGAATTTAACATAGTCTCCACTATGAAAAATTCCAATAATGTTTTAAAATATAATTGAATAGAACTTTTCAACGTATATTATTTACAATCTCACTTCTTACTGGTCTTATTATATTAACTTAGAAAACATACATAAAACAAGAGTTACTGCTCTAGAATGTTAAAATTTTAATTCCAATATGGATTGACACGTGGTAAATGTATGGGATGAAGAGAGACCTGCCAGGGCTCTCTGAGGGCTCAGTGCTTTTCCATACTTTGCAAGGTGTATGGTCCTGGATCATGGACTTCATCACCTATGCAAAATAAAATTATGTTTTTATTGGACTTGTGTGACCTTTTCCTCCAACAATTTCAGGGCACCAAACTTTTAGCATGTCCATTCCTTAAGTAATTTTAACATGCAGAGAGGATGAGAAGGTCAAACAATTACAAGAAGTCTACTAGCCAATGTCAGCGGAATGCATTAGGTGTCAGTAGAGTTTCTATTTCAGATAATAACAAACAAGACATAACACTTCAGTGTAGCTGGGGCGAAGCAAAAGGCCTGCCGGAGAATATGCTAAATGACCCTCGGGAATTGAGCATTGCAACTAGCCTTCCTAAAGTATAGGAGAGAAAGCGGTAGAAAGGCAATGTTTTCCAAACTAAAAATGAAGATTTTTACCAGTAAAGATACCTCACATAAGTTCCTTACCTGCTTTAGAATATTTTGCTTGTGTGAATTTGGTCATTTGTAAGGGTAGGAAACTCTCTTTTCCACTTGCTCTGTTGGTTACTATTGTTTTTCTCCTTTCCCTGAAGAAATTTTTGCAAGATTTTATGAAACTTTTTTCTTGGTTAGACCTTCTGTAATAGCCACTCGTGGTTTTTAGTACTGGAAGTGGGTTCATTCCAGAAAACAAAACCACTGAGAGTGTTATAGGGGCAAAGGGATTTAAGGAAGGATTTAAGGCCATCACGTATTTAGGAAAGTCAATGGAAGGAGGTTCTGAACAGCTTCCAGTAAAGCATTAAAGAACTGTCCCCAAATGACTTCAGCCTGCAGAGCTGGAGCAGGGAGGGAAGATGTTCTCGTCACCACGTCCTCCTGAGAAGAATGGTTTAGCTTTCCAAATCCCATGCAAGTCCCTCTCATTGGCAAAAATCAAAAGGATTCTGGGAAACATGGTTCCCACCTTAGGGGTGAGAGCTGATATTGCTGAACTGACCAGAGACAATTCAGCACAGGCAACTGCACAATGAAAAGGGAGTTCTATTTATTGAAAATGGGCCTGCTTATTTTAACTAATAACTGATGTGTAGGCTAAAACTACAAGTTCAGTTCAGTACATTGCTCAGTTCTGAACAAAATGTTAACTTATGTATTTTAATTTTACCTGCAATTATTTCTATCAGATTTTAGACATGGTTTTGAAACCAAGGAAAGAACTATGGCAGCTCTCCACCCCTGCCTTATGGCCTTGGCAATGGAGTGATTGTGTTTTCATAAAGATACTAATTGCTGCCTATATTTCTGGTTCTAAATATAATTAGGTCTGAGGTATGAAAAAGTCTGTGGACTGTTAATTGCCCTAGAATTGAAACTGGATTATAATATAAGTTTGTGAAATAAATGAACCTTTAAACTATTTATCTGCAAACAGCCTAACTAGAGAAGGCATAAGGTAGTCCTCAAAGTGAAATTTAGAAAAAGAAGAAAAAGAAAACCACAAGCTTTGATTATAGATTCTGCAGCTTTGGCATTTAGTCCCAAATCATCAAGATTTCCAGAAGACAAAAGGGGCCTCTTGTGGTTAGAAAAGCCTTTGGGGTGAGGATATGAACGGTAGGAAGTGCCCCTGTGGTCTGGTTGCAGGGAAACCTGCAAAGGCTCTAATGGAGCAACGCAAGCTGTAAGTTGGCTAAGAGAACGACCCCATGACCAGGTTCTGTGAAAATCTGAATAGAAATCTGACTCATCTGGTACTAGTAATAAGGACTAGCAAGAGATTTCTCATTGCCTAATTTCTCCCCCACCCAACTCACTCAAGCATAGCTGTGTGGATAATACTTGTTTAACTTAATATAGGTTTTTAAGTCACTTTTAAAGGGAAACGACTATTCCTTGAACAGAAACCAATCACTATCTTTGTGTCTCATTTCATATTTAGGAGCACCTTTTTCTCCTGAATGGCATGGAACTCTGCTATCACCAGGTGGCAACTCACAACTTTGCATGTAAGAGAAAGAGTTGAAGAAAACTGCTCCTTTCAAGTACCAAACAGCACTGAACTTATGACCATCTTTGACATTATAGGTCATAACTCCCAGGAAAAAAAATGTGTTTCAGAATTTGGGTTGCTTTGACAGAACCTGAAAAATTCATTACTGACAGTTTCTTCTAGAGTTACTCTAAATAATTGCAAATGACAGATTCACTTATGACTAGAGCATTTTAAATGTTTTATTTTTCCCTTTAAAATTCCTGTCACTATTGAGAAAATTGACTCTCTTTCCGTATTGTTTTTATCAGATTGCATTGTAGAATCATGACCTCTTTGTTGAAAAGGGAATTAATTAGCATCTGTTTACAATGAGACAATCCCTTCCCTCAGCTCAGTGCATTTTCTACTAGGCTTTGCAATGTTGTCTCAGTTGCTGCCTTCTGTTTCCTATGACATAGAAGGCCATCTGTCTCCTAGGAATTGTGTAAGGATTAAGGAGATAATGCATGAAAGTGTCCACTACCATGCCCTGCCACATAGTAGATGCCATTTAAATGTCAGTTGCCTTCCTTCCATACCTGCAATTTTGATCACAGTAATAGGGATGGCTGCCAATTGCTGAGCTATGAAGTAGGTATTTTATCAACTAGTTTAATTCCTAAAACAACTCTATAAGGAAAATGAGGCTCAGATACTAACTTGTCTGAGAACATACAGTCAATATATGCGTGAAAAACCTTGGGACTTTCAATTCCTTTACTAGTATGCCTTCTTGGCTTTGATTCTTCCACCCAAACATGAAATCCCATAGACCTTCTGCAGCCTGTAAATCACTTGAGGAACTGCACTCCAATGGGAGAAAGATTCTTATAGTTTTAGTACCGTTAGCTTTTGAAACTACAGTACAGCACTGCCAAACTCTGCGGCTTGAGATTGACTCTGACAAAGCAGTCCTGAGAATGGGCCTGCAGAGACTTCTGAGGGTCAGGGATGTTCAGGCCATCCAGCCCTTTGTTTGGTGTACACTAGAATAAACAAACAAAAATAAAAATCTACAAAATACTCTTATTCAAAGACTTGATACGCAAACTCACATTTAACTTGTCCTTGACCATCTTGATTTTCCTTTAATCTACATGGTGCCTACTGTGGAATCTTGGTTCCTGTTCATTTCTCCCAGTGCTGTTAAATTCTGGTCATCTTCCAGGGTCCTGTCACTTCTAAATTGATGCTTTGTTTTAAAATGATTCACATTTTTAAAGAGCTCAGTGTTATGGTTTAGATATGGAGTGTCCACCAAAAGCCTATTTGTCAAACAATGTAAGAATTTTCAGTTGAAATGATCAGATTAAGAGAGGTGTGACCTAGTCAGTGGATGAATCCACTAACATGGATTAACTGGGTGGTAACCTTAGGCAAGCAGGCTTTGACTGGAGGAAGTAGGTCACAGTCCCTGCAGGCTTACCTTGAGAGGGTGATGCATGAAGATGTGAGAAGGAAGCCGAAGCTCAGGGGAAACCCCCAGGGTTAACAGATGCCAGTGATGAGGGACATCTGCCACATGAATGCTATAGGAATGGAGCAGAGACAGGCCAAGAGAGTGACCCTGTGGACTGCAACCAGCAAGGCCATAGGTGCAGAGCTACACAAGTCCTTTGGAGAGAACATCATGAGCCGTGTGTCCCAGATGCTGGATATGGATGGAGCTACAGAACTTGTTTGCCCACCTGGAATTCAGTCTTGCTTTGGTCCTATCCCTCATTTCTGTGCCCATTTTTCCCTTGTGGAATGGAAATGTTTACTCTGTGCCATTGTGTATTGAATATATGCAACTCATTTGATGTTTGCTGTCCCCGTTGAGTTTGCCTTGAATCTCAAGAGATTTTGAATTTGGACTTCCAGGCAATGCTAGAACTGTTAAGACTAGGAGGACTCTTGGAAATGGACTAAATGTATGTTGCATTATCAGATGGATATGAACTTTTGGGGGCCAGCAAGGAATATTATGGTTTAGATATAAGGTGTCCATCAAAAGCTCCTGTGTTGGACAATGTAAGAATTTTGAGGTGAAATGATCAGATTATGAGGGCTGTAACCTAGTCAATGGATTAACCCACTGATGTGGATTAACTGGGTGGTAACCTTGGGTAGGTAGAGCGTAGCTGGATGAAGTAGGTCACTGGGGGTGTGCCTTTTGGGTTTATATTTTGTCCCTGGTGAGCAAAGCTCTCTCTGCTTCCTGATTGCCATGTCCTGAGCTGCTTTTCTCTGCAGCGCCCTTCCACCATGACATTCTGCTTCACCTTGAACCCACAGCTAGGGAGTCGCTGACTGACCATGGACTGAACCTCTGACATTGTTAGCCAAAATCAACTTTTTCTCCTTTAAGTTATTTTCATCACAGCAATGAAAAGCTAATTAAAACGCTCAGTTTACAAAATTATCGAGTAAAAGGTGCTTAAATATCAGTGGATGTGTGGATGAGTTGAAAATTTAGAATACAGATACCTAGAATCTGTTCAGTGGCACCAAGTTCATCACCCCAGAACACCATTATAACCAATCTAGAAACACCAATGTCTGAATATTTCTTCATCCAAAATACTTTATAGCCATAACATTGGTGTTAGAACCTTGAAGCAAGGTTTTTAGATAAATTCTGATGGATTTGTACACATGTATGTCTTTAAATAGCTTTAGTAAGTGAAAATTTATTTGGATATGAATTCTATCTTGATTTTTCAGTGAAAAATTGAAGCCAGAATTGGGGACAGGCAGATAGTGTAGAAATAAGGAACCCAGTCAAATCGAGGAAATGGAGGCCATGAAAGCATCTGCCTCTGGAAGCTGGAGACTGCCCCTGGGAGAATGGAATGTCAAAGACCTCGGAGCCCATTGATTACCAAATCTACCTGTCCTTATGGAGACTATAGGCAGAGAGTTGCTAATTAATGCCCCCTGGGCCCTACCTGCCTGAATCCTCCCAGTGGCCCTTCTATCTTCTGCTCACCTTTTTTGCTAGGTCACTGGCAACTCCTGGGCCTAGTTGTGTAGGCAGGAAGGAGAGATAAGGGGGTGGGGGTGGGGATAAAAGAGACCCTAATCTATAAAAGATGTAGGGTGTGCTCACTTCTTGGGACTCCAGAACATCAGCCATGGCCTCCTTCTCCCTCTTGGGAGAAGTCTGTGTTACTCCTTTAAATGAAATCTGCTTAGTATATGCCTGCCTTGGTGTGCTTCTCTGGTTGTTATACTTCAACACCTGAGGAAGCAGAACTTGTCACCTGTAAACAGCGATATCAAAATGAATTTGAAGATTACCTTATGGATTACTTGCTTTGTTTTCTTTCATTACACAGAATGCTCTGTGTGAATTTTTGCCTCATATGATCATTTTCTGGTATTTACCTGTAATATATATGAGATTTCCAGAACTTTTGCATTTGTATATTAAGAATTAGAATATCTGGTATCTTTTAATCTCTTAAAAGGGTCCCCATAAAGAAGCTTGGGCCTAAAACAGAGGAATCGATTAGACCTTGCATTAAGAAGCACTCATCAATTGAACAGATTCCTCCATTACAGGATGGACCCCTGTGGATCTGTGCAAACTTCTTTGGTCAAAGAATATTAAGAGTAGTTTTCACTAAAAAAAAAAAAAAAAAAATCCTTTGCTTTTCTTCTTCTTCTTTTTTTATGTACATGTTTATTTGAAAGAAAAGATTTTCTTTGAAAGACTGCTTTCCAGAAAGCATATTTTTTTCTCCAAACTCTGTACTTTTTATTTTGTGATCTTTTCAAAGGCACCTTCTTTGATTTTATTATTTTTTTAAAAAATTCATTAACACATTTTAATTACTATTAATGAGTTCACCATGGTTATTCCATTACGTCCATTTGGAGTGAACTGATCAAATCCAACCTCCCTTTTTCCATCTTCCTCTCCCACATACCCTATTCTGCTTTCAACTTGACCTTTTTTGGCTTCCAAATAGGAGAAAGAATATGCAATACTTTTTTAACACTGTGCTTTAAATATATTACTAAATGCATTAAATTTATTATTAAATTTATTAATGTTAGGTCGGAATTTAGGCGACTGTAGGGGGCAGAGCAGAGCAGCTGAGACAAAGGCCAGCCCAGCAAACGGTGACAGATCAAGTAGGCTGGAAAATTCCACAGACCCTTAATATCCACCTGTCACTCAGCAGGACCCCCTCCCATTCTGTCCTATAAAAACCGTGGGTAGCCAGGGCCACGTGCGATTTTCTCTGGGTCCCTACTTGAGCTGTACCCTGGGGCTCTGGGAATTTTGCCTGAGAGCCAAATTCCAATAAAGCTTGCTTTGGCCGCTTTCTATTCGATTTTATTTGGCCACTAATTGTGCTCCCAAGCTTAGAATTAAGTGGACAAAATTAATCATTTTATTCTTACATATACTTGTGTAATGTCCTCCTCTTTTCCTTTCCTCATATTTACAAATCATACCATTATCTCCCAGTCTACTCCCTTTTTTCTCTCTTTAGGAAAATACAATAACAATCCCTACATTCCTATTAGAACAAAAATCACTTCAGTTATAAATGTGTTGAAACAATGCTATGGAGGACAAAGGACTCAGAGTGGAAGCACTTTTTTCAGGATCTTAGCCATCTTATAACAGTCAATCAAGGTACCTTTAAACTCCCAGAGCTGTGGTTTTCCTGCATATAAGAAGGGATATTCTTTTACTGAGATTTTGCAAGTGTCAATGTATGTGAAATTCTCAGTATGCATTACTAAAGTTTCTTGGCATGAATGTTTAGTTCATTTTATTTTTGAAAAGATTCCTTTACCTTTACTTCAAGTAAGTGTGAAGTGTTTCCTAAAAGGTTAAAGAAATGGTTTTTGCAATTGGATTTTCTTTTTTTTTTATTTTTATTTTTTGTAATTGGGTTTTCTATATATGAGTCATACCAGTCAATGGTAACTTGATATTTAATCAGAATGAATTATGTATGTGTTTATACTTATTTATTTTATTAAAAAGGATTGTTTCATGGTTTTATGAAGGCTGAGAAGTCCCCAAATCTGCAATCAGTAAAATAAAGACCAGAGAGAGCTGATGTTGTAGTTCCAGTTTAAAAGCAGATGATGTTTCACTTGGAGTCCAAAGACAGCAGACCAGTATCTCAGCTCAAAGCAGATAGGCAGAAAAGGTTCCCTCTTTGTCAGCCTTTTTGCTCAAATCAGGTCTTTCTTTGAGGTCATCCATTTAAGGAAAGGCAATCTGCTTTACCCAGGTTCAAATGTTAATCTCATCCAGAAACAACTTCACAGGCACATCCGGAATAATGTTTGACCAAATGTTTAAATACCCCATGGTGCACTCAAGTTGACACAAAATTAACCTTTGCAATATTCCATTACAATAACATTTAATTCATCTTAAACTTTGTTCTCAGTTTCTATTAAGGTCCATAAAAACATGACTATTTTTTTATAAATTTTAAATCTTCTTTGTTGACTATAATTCAGAAACACTATCAAAATACCTTTTATGTATGTTTTACTCAAATTTTTAAGAATAAAACCTTGGCTGATATCTGTATTTGTATATAGATACAGTTCTCTATATACAAATACAGATATAGATACAGATACTCCCCACACCCACCCCAGGGTTTAGGTTCTAGGCCATTACAAAGAGAAAAAAGTAGCTCTTGATATTCTGGGAGCTGGGTTGGTGCTGTACACTAACCCTTGTAGTTACTAAGAGCAGACTTTGGTGTTTCTCCCTTAAAAATAAAAACTTCACAGTTTATCCAAACCAAACAGGACTCAGTGACTATCATGGATCAATGCCGTGACCAGCATGACCAAACTCTCTGGTCCAACAAGGGGCAAAGAGGAATTGGAAAATAAAGATTCACAAACACAGATTTTGAAGATTAAGCTGGGATCAGGTGGAGCTCTGCTCTCTGTCGGAGATACAGATCTAAAACTAACGCCAGCAATCTTTATTTACATATGTCTCGTTATCAGTTTAAGACTATGCAACCATTATTCTTTGTATACAGGAAAGCTACAGAAACTAGTACATCTGTGTAGCTTTTCCACAGTTGCAATCTGCAGTTGTAAAGTGCAATGTTAGGAGCTTCGTGTAGCTCTCAAGAAAGTCCATTGTTTAAAGTTGCTGTAAAATGGGCAGGAACCCGAGAAGCAGAGCTGGGTGAAACTGTAGTTGTCTAGCATAAAAATTCCTTCCTCCCAAGGACCTGTGTGCCTGAGATCAAGGTCAGAGCTGATAGGACTCTTGAACAGAGCTTCCACATGCAGGGCATTGGCAAAGCAGTTAAGCCTCCTGTGCCCTTGCACAGAAACATTCCCAGGCAACAGGCATGCCACAGTCATGAGGGCATCAGAGACACCCAATCTCAGTCACTGCTTTCCCATCCTCTGTCACCACTCTCCACAGATCAAAACATAATAAGGACCCTCTCTTATACCTAATCATATTCAAGCAAAGACAATAACATGGACGTTGTTGGGTATTGTATTAACTTGTTTCATTCCTAAAACAGCCCTCTAAGAAAATGAGGCACAGAGACCAACTTGCCTAGCACACCTTATCCAAAAAATGATCCAAACCACAAAAATGTCCTGAATGTACCCCTATCCTGGCTAATGAGTGACTGCTGCTTTCTTTACCAATTACTGACTTAGCCTCACTCTGAGTTTCTCTCTTTCTAGAGAGCATTTATTAAGATACTCAATCATAGAATTAGCCCATTTCTGACAGCATTCAATCCAGAGTAAAGCTTCACTTCCTTAAACTTTTGATCAGATCTATAGTACGTTCTTTGTGACACTTCTAAATGAGATGCCCCTCGGTGTGTGTTCTCCCTCACTGTCATGAGTCATAATTCAATATATTCAGCTATAGATGTGTTCCTTGTAATCCTTGACAAGGATGGAACTTCAGTGAGATTCCTCTGAAGTCCTCATTAGCCAGGGCCTCAAATCAGTAATAGTATACACATTTGGAGCGTTTCTTCTCTCTTTTCTGTACTTGCCTCTGCTGAAAAGAGAACTCTGCTCTGACTTGAGCTCTGTTTATTCACTAAAGCTTTCCATAGCATGTTTATTTTGTATTCCTGGAAATAAGATCCCTTGCTTTTAGAAATTTTTTTGGGTCATTTTTAGCTTTCAGGATTTGTTGTTGTTGTTTGTTTGCTTGATTTTGCTTATTTGGTTGAATTTCAATTTTTCCTTGGTGCAATTATTTTCCAACTTTGTATCGCATGGCCCTTTGGCTTGTCTACTTGTCATGAGTATCTTGAGTGTTGTTTGCCAATAGGGAAAAAAGTCTCTTTAAGTACCGGATGGACATACATCTGACAAGTCTTCCTTGAGCCAGCCATGGGTGCTGAGGAGTTCAGAAGGTCTCCTAAGACTTGTGTTTGGACTACTTGCCTCAAGTCATCAGATTAAAACCTTTACAAGCACTTCTCTGTCACGTCTTTGTGTTCTTGAGAATGGCTTTGCTTAGATTTGTCTGTTACTAGGTGGCTTTGTCTGGTGCTTTTGGTCAAATTCTGGAGACACAAAGTTACACAGGCATCAAACTTATAGATACCATCAGTTCTTACGGAATCTTCTCAATTTAAAACAATACTTCTTCCAGCTAACATCTGCTTCCTTCATATCATTTCATCATTATGCTAACTTGTACACTGATGTTCTTACTGGAATTTCAGTGTCCATTTTTTGAAATTTTTGACAAGAACACGATTGTTCATTTGAGAGGTAGCTCAGCACAAAAAGCAAAGAAATCTTCAGATAATTGTTTTTCTAAGAGTCATTTTATTTAACATTGGTATTATCCTTTTGTTTCTATACTTCAAGAGTTAATAAGTGATGACTTTAAAATTTTATAACTTGACAACTTTGATAAAATTGTCAAGGGCTCAAATTCTGTCAAAACTAAATGTATGTCACATTTTTGTTCTATTTCCTTTCTCCTTTCTCACAAATTATAAAGAATAACTGAATAAAAATTATATATTTATTCTTCATGTATTGTAGGAATATTTTTTCTAGGATAATTAAACAGCAAGTATTTATAATAGAAAGAAGAAGTTATTATTTTTATAGGTACTAGAAAATATTTTCACACAATATTTGTTTTTACAGCTATGAAATAGTAAAAAAGATTTTAATTTCAAGATAAAAGAGGAATTTTTATATGATTTAGAGTCTTTAAAATTATTTTACACTATAAAAATACTGTTATCACAATATTATGATTTGTTCAAGACTAGTGTTAAATTTCTCATAAATCAAATTGTCCTACATTGGTTTTATGAGTTAAATGAACTATCACTATTTCTATAACTTGCTTAAAATTAAAAATTACTTATATTGTGTGTATGTTTATAATATTCAGCTAAATATAATATAATATATAATGATAAATACTTTTTAAAGATTTAATTTTATTAAAACTTGCAATGTTTTAAATAAAAAATATAATGTTGGCTAAATTATAATTTCCAGATATATCACTAAATTTAAGATCAAAGGAAAATTATTAAGTACTCTTAGAAATGATCTTTAAATACCTGAGCAGTTCAAATATAAAATTTTTAAAGATACAAGACACTAATTACTGAATGTAATTTGACCCTACTTCTTAAAATAATGATAGAGTAATTAAATATTTAGATAACTATATTTTGTGTATCTATAAAATATATATATATATAATATTGTGGATGTATGCATATAGATATACATACATATATGTCTATGTACGTATCTATCTGTATCTATCTATAATATAGAGAGATCATTTTTTGTTTCTAGAAATGGCCAAAACAATATGAAATTGTGCTCATAGAGCAATAAAAGACAAGAATAATCATTTTGTGTTAACTTTTCCAAACTTTACCTAAATTGTCATAAGAAACTTTATCAGATTAGTATTTAAAACTGACAAATTTAAAGAGAGATTATCTTCTTTGGTTAAATAACACAAATTAAATATTCTGATATAAATATCTTTCAATTATTGAACACTGTCAAGTTAAAAGGAATATCTCATGATTAAGAACAAAGACTAAAACAATAACTTTGTACCAAAAGTTTTCTAGAGTTCTGTGTTAACAAATAATTTTGTTCATAAAGGGTGTGAACATATTGAGGAATACTAACTGATGGGAATCATTAGACATCTCTTGTTTCTTCCAGTCTTTCATTATTAGCTCCACATGCATACTCTTCAAGAGCTGGCAATAGTAAAACATGTAAAAAATTCAATTAATTTAGTTCTAGAATCTCCACTAAACTTAATGATGCTCATGCTTTATAAACTCTTTTACTTATAAGTTTTCAGTTTTTTTGCTGGTCACCTACTCTCAGGACTTGCTCTTACTTTTTTCTTTATATATCACTGTCACCATACTTCAAATCCATTGCCCCTTCTTTCTTTACTTGTAGAAGAAAAAAATATTCTGTTGTTTCTTACTTCTTTTGGGAAACTAGCCATACTTTGCACAACCTTTCTAGAGACTCCCCTTTGATAATCCTTATTTAACTTTTGTTAATTATTTATGCTTAAAAAGAAAAAAAACTGAAACTTTCCAATCAGGTTATATTAATCAAAACTTAAATTTATACTTAAAATCTAAAGTCTCACTAAACTGAGTTAATAAACTGCTTTCCATGGTGACATACATTAAACAATTTTGATACTACCATACATGTACACTGGAAATGAAGAATTAAGTAAATGGATGGCAGTTGGTGGGAGCCAAGATTCTCACTATTGGAATGGGAGTTTACAAATAGCAAGGGAGGAGGTTAGAAGGATCCTTGGATAATAAATTAGAGTTGGAGACTTCTGTATGAACTCAGCTGAGTCTAGAAGCAACGATGCTCAGGTAACAATGTGTATACCTAGTCTTCAGATCTTGGTTTCCAGTAAAACGTACCAATGCTCCTTGGAGAAGAGGTTGATTCTAGAACTCCGGCAAGAAGTACACAAGATGAACCTGGAGCACTGTGTAGTGTCAGAAAGTAAGGAAGTGCTCAGAAAGAAAAAACAAAAAAGGTAGATCAATAGAGGCACATTGAAGAAACACAGGAACCAATCCAAATTTCCTGGAACAATTCAAAAAAATATTATTGGATTATAATCCAAAATATAAAATATGGGAGGTGATACACTGGAAATCTACCGGGACACTATAAGCCAATAGCGGAAAACTGCAATATCTCAGGGTCCCACTGACAACTGACCAATATGAGAAAACAAGGGAAGAAAATGTCCCAAACAAACCTAGATACTACATCAATAAAACCCAATGACAGCACAGCAGAAGAAATGTCAGAAAGGGAGTTCAGAATGTACGTAATTAAAACGATCAGGGAAGCAAATGAGGAGATGAAAGAGCAAATGCAGGCATTGAAGGAGGAGATGAAAGAGCAAATGCAGGCATTAAATGATCGCACCAATCAACAGTTAAAAGACCAAATACGGGAAGCAAGAGATCATTTCAATAAAGAGTTAGAGATACTGAAAAAAAACCAAACTGAAATACTTGAAATGAAGGAAACAATAAACCAAGTTAAAAACTCCATAGAAAGCATAACCAATAGGATAGAACACCTGGAAGACAGAACCTCAGACATTGAAGACAAATTATTTAATCTTGAAAGCAAAGTTGGCCAAACAGAAAAGATGGTAAGAAATCATGAACAGAATCTACAAGAATTATGGGATATCATGAAAAGGCCAAATTTAAGAATTATTGGGATTGAGGAAGGCTTAGAGAAACAAACCAAAGGAATGAACAACCTATTCAATGAAATAATATCAGAAAATTTCCCAAATCTGAAGAATGAAATGGAAAACCAAGTACAAGAGGCTTATAGAACTCCAAACATACAAAATTACAACAGACCCACACCAAGGCACATTATTATGAAAATACCTAACATACAAAATAAAGACAGAATATTAAAGGCCGCGAGAGAAAAGAATCAAATTACATTCAGAGGGAAACCAATAAGAATATCAGCAGATTTTTCAATCCAGACCCTAAAAGCCAGAAGGGCCTGGAACAACATTTACCAAGCCCTGAAAGAAAACGGATGCCAACCAAGAATCTTATACCCAGCAAAACTTACCTTCAAATTTGACGATGAAATAAGATCCTTCCATGATAAACAAAAGCTAAAGGAATTTACAAAAAGAAAGCCAGCATTACAGAACATTCTCAGCAAAATATTCCATGAGGAAGAGATGAAAAACAACGATGCAAATCAGCAACAGGAGGCGCTAGCCTAAAGGAATAGCCAAATAAAGGAGAAAGCAAATCATGCCAAAAACAAATATGAGTCAATTGACTGGGAATACAAATCATATCACAATAATAACCCTGAATGTTAATGGCCTGAATTCATCAATCAAAAGACACAGACTGGCAGATTGGATTAAAAAGAAAAATCCAACAATATGCTGCCTGCAAGAGACTCACCTCATAGAAAGAGACACCCATAGACTAAAGGTGAAAGGATGGGGAAAAACATACCATGCACACGGACACAGCAAAAAAGCTGGAGTATCCATCCTCATCTCAGATAATGTGGACTTCAAACCAAAACTAGTCAGAAGGGATAAAGAAGGACATTATATGCTGCTTAAGGGAAGCATAAATCAGCAAGACATAACAATCATAAATATCTATGCCCCGAACATTGGCTCATCCACGTACGTCAAACAAATCCTTCTCAATTACAGAAATCAAATAGACCACAACACAATCATACTAGGCGATTTTAACACACCTCTCTCACCACTGGATAGATTGTCCAAACAAAAATTGAATAAAGAAACTATAGATCTCAACAACACAATCAGCAATTTAGACTTAACGGACATATATAGAATATACCATCCAACAAAGAACGAATACACTTTCTTCTCAACAGCACATGGATCCTTCTCTAAAATAGACCATATTTTATGCCACAAAGCTACTGTTAGCAAATACAAGAAGATAGAGATACTACCTTGTACTCTATCAGATCATAATAGATTGAAATTAGAAATAAATGACAGAATAAAAAACAGAAACTTCTCCAATACTTGGAGACTAAATAATACACTATTATACGATGAATGGATAACAGAAGACATCAGGAGGGAAATAAAAAAATTCTTAGAAGTAAATGAGAACAAAGACACATCATATCAAAATCTCTGGGACACTATGAAAGCAGTACTTAGAGGAAGATTTATTTCATGGGGCGCATTCAAAAAAAGAAGTAGAAATCAACAAATAAACGACTTAACACTACAGCTCAAAGCGCTAGAAAAAGAAGAGCAGACCAATACCAAAAGTAGTAGAAGACAGGAAATAGTTAAAATCAGAGCCGAAATCAACGAAATCGAAACAAAAGAAACAATTGGAAAAATTAACAAAATAAATAGTTGGTTCTTTGAAAAAATAAATAAAATTGATAAACCCTTAGCCACACTAACAAAGAGAAAGAGGGAGAAAACTCAAATTACTAAAATTCGGAATGAACAAGGAAACATCACAACAGACACGAGTGAAATACAAAACATAATTAGAAGCTATTTCGAAAATCTATACTCCAACAAAACAGAAAACCTCAAAGACATCAACAAATTTCTAGAGACATATGAATTACCTAAACTGAACGAGGAGGACATACACAACTTAAATAAACCAATTGCAAGCAATGAAATAGAAGAGGTCATCAAAAGCCTACCAACAAAGAAAAGTCCAGGACCAGATGGGTTCTCAGCCGAGTTCTACAAAACCTTTAAAGAAGAGCTCATTCCAATACTCCTCAAACTATTCCATGAAATAGAAGAGGAGGGAACCCTCCCAAACTCGTTCTATGAAGCCAATATCACCCTGATACCTAAACCAGACAGAGACACATCGAGGAAGGAAAATTTCAGACCAATATCCTTAATGAACATCGATGCAAAAATTCTCAACAAAATTTTAGCAAATCGCATACAAATATATATTAAAAAGATAGTGCACCACGATCAAGTGGGTTTTATCCCAGGGATGCAAGGTTGGTTCAACATTCGGAAATCAATAAATGTCATTCACCATATCAACAGACTTAAAGTTAAGAATCACATGATTATTTCAATAGATGCAGAAAAAGCATTCGATAAAATACAGCATCCCTTCATGCTCAAAACACTAGAAAAAATTGGGGTAGTGGGAACATTCCTAAACATTATAAAGGCAATCTACGCTAAGCCCATGGCTAATATCATTCTAAATGGTGAAAAACTGAAAGCGTTCCCCCTAAAAACTGGAACAAGGCAGGGATGCCCTCTTTCACCACTTCTATTCAACATCGTCCTTGAGACTCTAGCCAGAGCAATCAGACAAACCAAAGAAATTAAAGGGATACGAATAGGAAAAGAAGAACTCAAACTATCCCTGTTCGCTGATGACATGATTATATATTTAGAGGAACCTGGAAATTCCACCAGAAAACTTTTAGAACTCATAAGTGAATTCAGTAAAGTAGCAGGTTACAAGATCAATGCTCATAAATCCAATGCATTTTTATACATAAGTGATGAATCTTCAGAAAGAGAAATTAGGAAAACTACCTCATTCACAATAGCATCGAAAAAAATAAAATACTTGGGAATCAATCTCACAAAAGAGGTGAAAGACCTCTACAATGAGAACTACAGAACACTAAAGAAAGAAATTCAAGAAAACCTTAGAAGATGGAAAGATCTCCCATGTTCCTGGATAGGCAGAATCAATATCGTCAAAATGGCTATACTACCTAAAGTGCTATACAGATTCAATGCAATTCCAATTAAAATCCCAATGATGTACCTTGCAGAAATAGAGCAAGCAATTATGAAATTCATCTGGAAGAATAAAAAACCTAGAATAGCTAAAGCAATCCTCAGTAGCAAGAGCGAAGCAGGGTGTATTGCAATACCAGATCTTCAACTCTACTACAAAGCAATAGTAACAAAAACGGCATGGTATTGGTACCAAAATAGACAGGTAGATCAATGGTACAGAATAGAGGACATGGACACAAACCCAAATAAATAGAATTTTCTCATACTAGACAAAGGTTCCAACAATATGCAATGGAGAAAAGATAGCCTCTTCAACAAATGGTGCTGGGAAAACTGGAAAACTATATGCAATAGAATGAAACTAAACCCCTATCTCTCACCCTACACAAAACTCAACTCAAAATGGATCAAGGACCTCGGAATCAGACCAGAGACCCTGCATCTTATAGAAGAAAAAGTAGGTCCAAATCTTCAACTTGTTGGCTCAGGATCAGATTTCCTTAACAGGACTCCCATAGCACAAGAAATAAAAGCAAGAATCAACAACTGGGATAGATTCAAACTAAAAAGCTTTCTCTCAGCAAAGGAAACTATGAGAAATGTGAAGAGAGAGCCTACAGAGTGGGAGAATATCTTTGCCAACCATACCTCAGATAGAGCGCTAATTTCCAGAATCTATAAAGAACTCAAAAAACTCTACACGAAGAATACAAATAATCCAATCAACAAATGGGCTAAGGAAATGAACAGACACTTCACAGAAGAAGATGTACAAGTAATCACCAGATATATGAAAAAATGTTCAACATCCCTAGTAATAAGGGAAATGCAAATCAAAACTACCCTAAGATTTCATCTCACCCCAATTAGAATGGCGATTATCAAGAATACAAGCAATAATAGGTGTTGGCGAGGATGTGGTGAAAAAGGAACACTCATACATTGCTGGTGGGGTTGTAAATTAGTGCAGCCACTCTGGAAAGCAGTGTGGAGATTCCTCAGAAAGCTTGGAATGGAAACACCATTTGACCCAGCTATCCCACTCCTTGGTCTATACCCAAAGGACTTAAAATCAGCATACTACAGAGATACAGCCACATCAATGTTCATTGCTGCTCAATTCACCATAGCCAGATTGTGGAACCAACCTAGATGCCCTTCAGTTGATGAATGGATAAAGAAACTGTGGCATATTTATACAATGGAATATTACTCCGCAATGAAGAATGATAAAATTATGGCATTTGTAGGCAAATGGTCGAAATTGGAGAATATCATGCTAAGTGAGATAAACCAATCTCAAAAAACTAAAGGACGAATGATCTCGCTGATAAGCGGATGAGGACATATAATGGGGGTGGGAGGGGTTAGCATTAGGTTTAGGGTTAGGTTTAGAGTTAGGCTAAGGAGAGCGGTAAGAATGAAGGAAAGAAGGACTGTATAAAGGGAAAAGGGTGGGAGGGGTGGGGGGGAAGGGAAAAAAAAGAAACATCATTACCCTATGTAAACGTAAAAAAATAAATTAAAAAAAAAATAGAACAATTTACAAATAATTGTCAAGTTAACAAAATGTCTGGGCTTACAAATTTAAACTGAATATTATAAAGTCTGATATTATATTGTCTAAAACATTTTTATGTACTGAATATGGTTTTTGTTTTTCATATCAATATTAAAATTCTCATTTTATTTTTCAAAAAAAAAAATAAAAAATAAAAAAAAAACAAAAAAAACCAAAATATAAAATAAATAACCATAAGTCCATATGGACAAAAATAAGTGATTGGATAAATACAAGAGTGAAAGGGGGAGAACAGACCAATGTCCCAAGAATATCAAATAATTTATGTAGAGCTTCTGTCTTAGAGGAGCGGGGACAAAAGTTCCTACTCCTATGTGTAGCCTATAGGTATTTGACTTTCTAAAGAATACGACATGGAAAGTGGGGGGAAAGTTAGCTTTAGAGTGAAGAAAACTGACAAGCACTACCTCAGTCAGTGATAGGGTTAATATCAATAGTAACAAATCAGGTTGATGGTGTTACCTCAATATGACATGATGCAAGTGGAGCTTCACCTCTGTGTGATTGCTCCCAAAACCCATAATACCAGTTTAAATGAGAGGAAATGTCTAATTCCAGTGGAGAGGCATCCCATAAAACACTTGACCATTACCCCTTAAACTGTCATTGGTGATCTGAAACAGTTTGAGAAATTGTAACACTCAAGAGTAGACTAAAATGCCATAATAATTAAACACAACATGGTATTTGGATGGGATTCTGGAATCAAAAAGGAATTAGTGGTTGGGGATGTAGCTCAGTGGTACAGCTCTTGTCTGGCATGTGTAAGGCCTTGGGTTTAATCGCCAACACTGAAAGAAGAGAAAAGGAAAAGGATATTAGGGGAAAAGCAAGGAAATCTGAATACGCTATGGACTTTAGTCAATAATAATGTATCGATGTTGATTCATTAATTTCATCAAATGCTCCATACTTCCAATCCAGAGCAAAGCCCCACTTCCTTAAACCTTGATGGCTACGTGTCCTTTTTGACACCCTCTACTGTTCTTCCTCACTGCAGAGTAAGTAACCCAACTTGTTCAACTTGGTGTATTTCTAGTGATCTTTAGCTGGAAGGCACTGGCAAACACATCATGACCATTAACATACTGATAGTGGCAAGCTGTAGATGCATATTTCCTGAGATTAATTATTGTTTTTACTTTGTATTAAGGATTTACTTTTAAAATTTCCCTCCCCCCAAATTGCGCTCTTTTTATATGGCATAGATTCTCCAAAGAGACTAAGTGTTTCTCTAATTGACCTCAAGATGGCAGGCTTGAATAAAAGATATTTCCATTTTTATATTTTGAGTTTCTGAAGAGTTCTCCTTGAAGTTGGGATTACAAATGGTCTTTTTCAAAATCTCGTTCCTTACAAGTTTTAAAAAACTTATCTATGTTTATTTTCTATTTGTTTTCATCTTTGTTTCTTAAAGGGTTAGGGGATTTTACTCAAGTTTTTTATTTTATTTCTTTTTCATAGAACATTAAAGCCAGTCATGACAAACTGAAGCCTCCCAAAGTGGAGATAAATGGAAAAAAACTTTTAGGTAATTATTGTATTAATCAGTGATGTGCACTCCTACACTGTCCCCTAAGAGTACCATGTTATTCTTGGTAACACCTTTATTGCCAACAGTCTTACAGTATTGGTTCTAAGTTACTATGACGCACTTACAGTACTTTTATACTAAATTTCCTTTTGGATGAGTTTATCTGCTATACCAGCTTGTCACTGAAAACTCAGACTGACATAGAACTCCAACCAGTGGTTTAGTATAATCATGGTCTAAAGTTCTACCAAAGTAAGTAAAATAATGTTTTGATTTGACTTAGTTTTTAAAAAAAGGTATATTATTTCTTCCCTTCTCCTAATTTTATTAGAAAAAGCAAGAGAGCATGGTAATTAATAGGTTTTAGAATCAGATAAACTAAAATTCAGATGTAATTCTGACTCTTATGGGCACACTATTTAACTTTTTTGAACTTCATCTGCAAAATATGGAAAATAATATCTCTCACAGGTTTGATGTGAGGGTCAATACAGACTGAATACAAAGCACAGCACAGTTCAATAAAGACAGGCAATATTTTTATTTGGGGGAGAGAGGGAAAGGTAAGGAGAGTCACAAAACATGAAAAACAGAATATAGTATGAATTGTGAGTTCAACTCCAAAAAGATTAATAAAAATAACCTGATTCTCTAAAAATATGTGAGTTTTTGCCTGCTTCAGTGGCACCCGCCTATAATTTCAATTATACAGGAGGCTGAGACAGGAAGATCACAAGTTTAAAACCAGTCTGGGCATTTTAGTGAGACCCTGTCTCAAAATAAAATAAGAAAGACTGGGAATGGAGCTCAGTGGTAAAGTGCCCTGGGTTTAATACCCAGTACTGAAATAAAAAAAAAAAAGAAAAGAAATTTTCCAGGAGAGGTCAGAAGACCCAACTTTTTGCAATGTTCTACTAAGTATTTTCTGTGAATTCAAAGCAAATTACTTAATGGTGTGTTATGATTCATTTTCCTCATCCATTCCCACAGCATGTCTATGATCACAGATTTGCATCAGAGACCAGAAGGATTTTTCTGAATGTTCTATTCCTTAGACACTCAGGCAATTCTGGGACTATAGTAGGAGTGGGAATTACTGGAAATCCCAATAATAAGCCCCATTCAAATCCCCAGCAGCCTAATAGAAGAGGAGCTCAGAAAAGATTAATTTAGAACATATATGTTTACACATATACACATATATAATATTTACACACCTAATTATTGTACATTCATGCCCATACATACAGATACAGATTTCTTTTCCAGTCTTTTTTTTACAGCCTTTTCTGTTGATAAGGAGTAAGGAAGGACATTGGTTTGTTGAGTGTCTTGGTGATTCAGCATAGTTGAAGGGGTGTGTGCAAAGAAGTATGACACTTTTCCACCTAACCTGTATCTTTGGGCAATAATTAGTGTCAAAAATTGACACAGAGTCACAGGAATCTAAAGAAATACCTAATTATTGTTTAGATCTATGTTACTTTTTTTTTAATAGGTACTTTTGGTGAGTGCAGCGCACCCTCTGCCCCCACCAGATCTCTCACCAGAGATGCTAACTAGTGATCAATCCATGGACCTTTAATAGTTTTTGTCAACTCCCGGGACAGAAAAATGCTAAGAAAGGATCAAGAGTCATGTACCCAGAGAAGAAACACAGTTAGACCTTCGTTACAGAATAGTGCCTGAGTAGTTTTCACAGGGATGCTTTTTCCTTTTCAAATAGTGTCAGTTTTGGAAACCCCAACAAGGCTTAGCATCCAGAGCAACCCCTTGAGTTATCCAGTTCCCAGGTGTGTTTTGTTGAGTTGTTGTTACTGTTGTTGCCTCAATTTGTAGACTCACTATTCTGAATACTAAATTCCAACCTAGAAAGACAATGAGAATTTATTGAACATTGAACAAAACAAGCCATCTTCATCAAAATTAAAAGGAAAGTCAAGAAGGCTTTACTAGAGTGCTATTTATTCTTTTAACATAAAATACACTGGTCACCAGGCGTGGTGTGCATGCCTCTATTCCCATCTACTTGAAAGGCTGAGGAAGAGGATATTTGAGCATAGGAGTTAAGATTGGACTACAGTCTTAACCTGGACTACACAGTTAGATCTTTGTTTAAAAAAAAGAAAAAAGAAACAGAAAGAAAAAGAGAGACATATCAATAATGGCAATGAACACTGGGGGGCAGTAATACATAACACATCCACCATTTTTTTTTTTTTTTTTTTTTTTGGGGTGCTGGGGATTGAACCCAGGGCCTTATGCTTACAAGGCAAGCACTCTACCGACTGAACTATCTCCCCAGCCCTGATTCTTTTCTTTAAAAGAAAATATTTTTCTAAATCTTCACTTTGAAAAGGAATGTTCTCAGTAATTTCTGTTGTCCAAAAGGTCATATACAATGGTCTGTGGGCCAAAGTGCTCCTCTGGATCTTAAGTGAATCAGAAGATCTTCAGTTTGTGGATTCAATAGTTATCCCCACAGTGGATCAGACTTTGTAAATTAAGTAATAAAGTTGTTTGCCTTTTTACTTCTTAAAGTTGCAAAATTAGGAAAGACTTTCCTAATTGGTTTTTGCCGGTTTGTCTCATTTCATGGTGAATGACCAAATACTTCGTTTAATTGCTTATATCTGGTCTGGAAGTCAGACCGTCCTGGTTTGCGGCGGACAGGATGGACTGGGTCTGGGATTGTGCTCAGATGCTTTCCCTGTGGGTGGTGATGGGCTTGGGTGCAGAGGGGAAGGGGATGAGGCTTCTGCTTGACAACTGTTTTAGGGTTGTGGTCACCCTGTGGCAGGTGTGGCACAGGCATCATGCAGAGGAGAGGTAAAGAGACCTGGAGATGCCTGTGGTTTGTGAACAGATGGAGGGCAGAAAAACTCTGGAGCTTGCCATCCTTGGAGCTTGAACAAGGAGGAAGGGCAAAGGGTCCCTGTGAAGAGCTGGCTCTGGCAGGACCTGCGAGGGCATCCGTGTCTGGCCTTCCTATTGTGGTCAAGCCCTGGATATTTCAGTTATTCTCAAACCCAACTGCTACCTTCATCACTCTACCGATTGCTGGCTTAGCTTTTCAGACTCCGAAGCCCCAGAAGAGGGAATATCACCAAAGACCAACCAGAAGAAAAAAGAAGATGAAGGCACCAATCTTTTGGAAAGCCTTTGACTTTTCAGAGTACAGATGAGAAAGAAATTCCCAAGTATCTGATACTGTTTGAAAATTAGCATAAACTGTAATTTTATCCTTGAAAATAGCTACATACTAATGATTGCCTGTACAGAGTGCTTAATGGGGGTGAGGCACTGTTCAAAACTTAGATTTGAACCCAGCCATTATGGTTCAACGTAGCTGTTGGTACCAGACTGTATGGGTTCAAATCTAAGCTCTGGTGCGCAACAGCTAGTGTGTCCTTAACTGAGGCATTTAATATCTGTATACTCTAACTTCCCCAAGTTAAAAAAGGGGGATAATTATGGCACATACCCCATAGGGCCATTATAAGGCAGGAAGGATTCACCTCAAGTTCAAAAGCCAGCTGACTTCCATGTATACCCCACTGGCAAAAACAGAGCTGAGAAGGAGAACGGTGAGGGTCAGGAAGTCAGTGAACGGTTTCTCCAGCCACGTCTTGTTTTGATAGTGAATTCCTCAGGTTATCTCGGTGGAGTCCTGCAGAAATGACGAAGCAGCTGCTCATCTTTAGGGGTGTATCTTTATCAAGAGCTGAGCTCCTGGGGGAGACTGGGCTACCTGGGCACCCTTGCTCCTGCCAGAAACAGTCTTGTGCCTGTGTCACAGACAGACCATGCAGTTAAATGCTGCTACCCCTTTTTGTATGCTTCCTAGCAAGTTCCATGTCTATAGCGGTAAAACAATGGCTGCTGGGCTTTTCTTTTATCTGATTTTTGGTTTTGAGTGGCCTGGAGAGAGCATCAGGCAAGGAGTCAGAAGACTTGGGTTCTAGTCCAACTTTACTGTCTCCCAAGAGACCTGGGATAAATCCTTAAGCCCCAGGAGCTCTTATTTTATTTATTTTATCTGTACAAGGTGGTGCTAATTTTCTCACTTGTTTATCAAGGTTGCAGATTTTACCAGTAAGCACTGTGAGGTTGCTGAGCTCTTATATAAAGTAAAGTGTCATTAAGAATGGCAGGTGCAAAGGGACCTTCTGGATCCAAGGATTGTGGCGCCTCTTGGATCATGAGACTTGGATTGTGAGGCTGGATCAGCGTTGTCTTTATCTTTGTCTCTGCAGAACTAGCACAATGCTTAAGTTTCCAATGGTGATAACATCTTACTATGGTATATTTTCCATCCAGTGAACCAGTATTTATAAGCTTAATTTTCACCTAATTTTTACTGTTGTTGTTGAAGGATCCTATCCAGGAGATCACATTATGTTCAGTTATTCTCTCTCCTTTGTGATGGTTTAGTAAGAATTTAATAAGTGTTATTCAACAAATGGATGAGTGAGTTAATGACTAGATGAATAAAAAAAAAAAAAGAATAAAAAATAGGACAACCAAATTCTGACCCTTTGGCTCTGTCTTCACTCTTGCAGTCTCCCTGCCCATTGGGGGTCCCCTCCTGGATGTCCTGTAACACACCCAAGAAAGGTAGCTCTTGTTTTCTGCTCAAAACTATAGGTCTTTCTGTTATTGCTACCAGCATCTCTCTTCTTCAGCCCTTGGGTGGGCAACTCCAGATTTATACTTATCTATTTCCTCTTATTCTCAACATTGTATCATTTGGAAAGTCTGTATTCTACTTCTGTGCCATCTAGGCATGTGATAAACCTCAGCCACCACACCATATGGCCAGAGCTTTTCCTGATGATGAGACTTGATCTTCTTTCATAAAGTATTGATGGCGGTGCTGTCCTCCCTTATTTTTGTTACTGGGTTGGTTTGGTCAAGATCTTGCTCTGAGGCAGGGATGGGGCTGGTGCTCTCAAGTCGTTCCTCTCTCAGGTGTTCCTGTCTATGTGGCTTTAATATATTACAATAAAGTATTGCCAGTGGCAGGCTTGAAAATTTGCATTTTATGAAGTAAAGACCTGGTGGATTAGATGATTTGAACAAGGTTCAAATAAAGCACTGAAAAATAATGCGCTTGGTTTGGATTAGGGATGCCTTTTCACTCTCACCATTTAGAAATGTCATCTTTATTGAGGTAATTCATATATACCATTCAGGTCACCTGTGAAAATGGACAATCTCGACTTTTCACAGAGTGTATTCACAGAGCTGTGCAACCATCACCATAATAAAGTTGAGAACCCTTAAATCACCTTACCTTTCCATTAAAAACTTCCTCATGAGCCTCCTCTTTCCTTTCTCCTTCTCATCTCATTGCTCCCCCTACTTTAGCCATAGAGAATGTCTAATCTACTTTTTGTTTCTATAAATTCGTATATTCTGGACACTTACTATAAATGGAATTGCATAATACGTGGTCTTTTGTGATTGGCTTCTTTTACTTGTCATGATGTTTTCAAGGCTT
This sequence comes from Sciurus carolinensis, assembly GCF_902686445.1. Lineage (NCBI taxonomy): Eukaryota > Metazoa > Chordata > Mammalia > Rodentia > Sciuridae > Sciurus > Sciurus carolinensis. Next base: position 53,225,077 of record NC_062226.1, on the reverse strand, counting down.
GTGTATGTGGTAGCATGTATTAGTAATTTGTTCTTTTTATTGCTGAGTAATATTCCATTGTATGAACATATACAATTTTATATACATTTTATTTGTCTATTTATTGGTTGATGAATATTTAGGTCGTTTCTATTTGGGGCTATTATGAACAATGCTGCTGTGAATGTTGGTGTGCAAGTTTCATGTGAACATATGTTTTTATTTCTCTTGGGTAGATAACTATGAATAGAATTATTGGATCACATGGCAATTCTATGTTTAATCTTCTGTTGAACTGCCAGACTGTTTTGCAAAGCAGATGTACCATTGTACAGTCTTTTTTAACTTGGGATCATTTTTAGTGTCAAAATAGAGATGAGCATGGGAAGTAAAGGTGGTAATTGGCTTAAGATGTAGACATGTCAAAAGAAACACAATTTTATCTTGTTTTTAAATAGGGTGCATCTATAACTCATGTCCAATTCACCATCAGCAAATCTTTCAGGAGACAGGACTACTGGGTGCCAACTGGTTTGCTCATAGTAGAGATAAGATTCCTTGCAATTAAAGTTGCCTTCACCAGAATGTTGTCTTGAGCCAGCATCACCCTCTGCCAACTGTCATGTTCTTTGTGAGAAGTTCCAAGGATAGTGATGACCTGACTCGGCCCAGCCACTTGTGAGGCCCTGCTTTGTTCTTCTGCCTCTGGAGTCCATGCTCAGCCCAGTTCTATGCTCATTGATTTTTTTCCCATAGTGAATGACTATGGTAGTGAATTAAGTCACAGGGAAGAGAGAGAAAGAGAGACAGACAGACAGACTATGCCAGGCATAGGGCACCTTCTTCCATTTCCACAACTTAAAGGTTTTGGATCTCTGAATATATAAATTATAAATGTAAAATTCTGGGTTTCATTTGTTGACTTGCTTTCATAATTAAAAAAAATGGAGAGAGAAGAAAGAAAGAAAAAGATATCATTGTCATTTTAAGCTTCATCTTTTTTTAGCCTCTATATATCTCACCTCTGAGGATACTGAAATTGGATGAATTGCTTATTTTAGTAAAGAGGAGAAAGTGTTTTTCTGACAGTTCTGTCTCCTTAATAGTATGGGAAGCTACTCCCTACCTATTTCTTCTTATAAAGAGTTAGGATTAAATGGACACATCTTAGGAAACTAATAATAATATATTTTAAGATCTTCAGAATGTTAGAAGTAGAGGTGAGGCAACTTAACTCCCAGGGAAATTAAGCATGTTGTCCAAAGCCTCCTGGGCAGTAGCCCCTCTGGAACCACGTCCAGAGCTTTGACTGTCGGGCCCAGCTGTCACTGACCCTGACTGTGTATGGAGAGTGGCAAGAAAGAAGCCTGCCAGGTAGAGTGTGTGTGAACCTCTGTCCTCCAGTGTTGGTCATTGTGTCCACACAAGGTGGGGCCCCCAGCAGCCATGTAGTGCAGAGAGGCGGGGTAGGGGTTCCAGGCTCCCATATCTCACCCACTAATTTGGGGCCACTACAAGCACAGACAGAAAACCTCATCATTCCTTAGAGTGGGTAAAGTCCTGAGCTACTTAGTCTACTACGCTACTTAGTCTCAGTATAGAGAGATTCTTAGTAGGTATCTCAGGAAAAGATAAAGAACAAAATGAAGTCATTTCCCTAAATGTGTTTTTTTTTTTTTTTTTTTTTTTTTCCCAGACCTAAGTGCAAATTAGAATACTCTGGAAAATTAAAAAGCACCCAGATCTCAACCCAGAGATTCTGAATCAGTTTATTTGGTGGGTATTAGGGATAGAGTTGGGTACTCGGAAGGGATTCTGAGGCATACCCAGGATTGAGAACCAACATTCACTGCCCATTTTGCTATCAACAGCCAAATTCAGTTTTCTCCTGATGCTGCCTGAAGTCTGACCTGCCATCCTGTGATTAGGTGTGATTAGATGATAAACTTAGATTCACAATTAAATAAGGGGCCAGGTGTCATTTTGGATTTTAGTGATTGATATCTGAAAAGACCATTAAAGCCACTGTTTTAGTTTGCTAGGGCTACCATAACAAATACCACAGATTTGGTTGCTTCAACCACAGAGATTTATTTTCCCACGTTCTGGAGGCTGGAAGACCCTTGACCAAGGTGCTGGCAGACATGGTTTCTCAGGCCCCTCTCCTTATTTCTTAAATCGTCACCCTCTTTCTGCTTTTTCACATGGTCAACCCTCTGTGCTGGAGCACCCCCGGTGTCCTTTTTTTTATGTCAAGTTTCCTTTTCTTATAAGGACACCAATTGGATTGAATTAGTTCACCTCACAGACTCATTTTGACTTATTACCTCTTTAAAGAGCTTATCTCCAAATACAGTCACATTCTAAGACACCAGAGGTTAGGGTTTCAACACAGAATTTGGAGGGTCACACTCAACCTGTAATAGTAACCCAAATAAACTGGTGTTTCAGGGACAGGAGAGTCCCATTTTGCACCCCCAACCAGAGCAGGAGTAGAGGGGACAGTTAAAAATAGATTTAAAAAAAGGAAATGATTTAGAAAACAGTAATAAAACAAAGATGACCTATTTTAGAAGACTGAATTTACGTATATTTTCTTCTACAAGGAGAAGCAGAGAACTGGTGCCATTTCAGTAGGTTCTCTGCTTGCCTGAAAATGATGACTTTGGAGTATCATTTACCCAAAATGCTAATCAGAAAACAGGACATCAAAGCTAGTCATTTTTCCCCTCATGGAAAGTAATACCCAAATATATCATGGTGCTATTTATTATTACCATTCCTTGACTGAGATATCGATGTGGGTAGGGTGGATCTTATTGTGTCCTTCCTGTCTCTCCTTTCCTTCCTCAGGGATGACCCTTTCTGCACTTTCCACACATCCTCATCTGACCCTGCTCATGACTTGACAGGGTACAGAAAGCTGAGCTAAGTAATGTTACCTGGAAGTCCCCCCTGTAATCATCCAGGGAAGGAGGAGAAAGAGGAAAGAGAAAGTGAAGCTAAGCATAGAAATAAACACCACTGACCAGAAGAGACTAAGAGATAGGTCCAGAGAAAAGATAAAGCTGAAGAGCTACACAGCTCATCTTCCTAGGTGGGCTTTGCTATGTTTCAGGTTCGTATTACTTAAGGAACCTGGAGAATGAGATACCCCTTTCCCTAGTGTCTGACTTAATCAGGTTGTAACTTGGCTTTTCAGTTCCCTTGACATCTCACATTTCTTTCCCTTCTCACTAGACCTTAATCACATCTTTCACCTTCCCCAAAAAAGTTAAGATTTTTTTCTTCTTCCTAAATGTGGTCTCCATTCTTAAGGAATTAAAATTCTGATGGGGAAAGAAAGTACACTTGTAAATAATGTGGTAACTATTGATACTAATTAGGGGAATACGGACCAAAGGCTGTAAGTTCAGGCATCTACATGGTAAGACAAATGAGCTATTTTGGAGAAGTGGGTTTGGTAGGGTACTGTCATATGGATAAAAACTCAATGTGGCACAGAAACACCTGGAGAATTTTCTTTCACATCAAAGTTAAATGCAAAGTTGGTTTAATCAAGAACATGCTAATAAGAAGGCCTTGATATTGGCACTGTTCTTGGGAAGCATTTTGTAATTTATATAATGCAGACATTGGATTTTCAGGACACTTCATCTAGTAAGTGTTAACAAAATATAGTCGTGGTTGCAATGTGGCAGCAAGGATACCAAGGAGAAGGTGAGAGGGTTGAATCTGTTGGGGCTCAGCTTGTTCAGCTTAGGTAGAATTGCTGGAGTCTCAGTGGTTCATTCTGTTTGGCAACTTAGAGAGCCATTCAAGTTCAGAACTAAAAATATGTGGACTGAGGAGAAGGTGACAGGGGAGAGGTACCAATTGGGAAAGCCAAAGCCTGGAAACTTCCACATGTATCTCTTTATGTGATTCTTGGCTAGATTCAAATTCAAAAACAAAAGTCTTTTCTCTCATGTTTCTTAATGTCATTTTGTCTAAGAATCACCTGGTGCTTGTTAAAGTACATATTCCTGCCCCTTCCCAGTGACTGACATGCTGCTTCCTCGGGATGGGCCCAGGTACCTGCATTTTACTAGCAGACCGGGTATTCAGAGTAAGATAGTCTGTGGACCACATTTTCAGAAATGTTGCCTTGAAGTCTTCCATGTGCTCAGCTGTCTAATAGCTGTGTGAGGGGCCATGATTTAATCTATTTCCAAGGAATGGGGTCTGGAAGGAGTTGCTCTCCTCCCACATGCCATCTGTCATCTCCTTCTGCTGCACTGATATAACATTTTCTTATGTTCATACCCTCTCCTCAGACTCCTCACCCAAAATCATTATCTACATGGCATTTCACATGGGGCTCTGTGAGTCACTGCTCAGCTCAGTCGGCCTCCTCTCTACAGGACAGAGTTGTAGCAGGGACCTGGGCAATACTCCTCTGGTGACCTCAGTTTCTGCGTCATTCATTTTGCCAGAGGAGCCAACATGATGAGCAAAAGCTGAGTCTTACACACATCTTCTTTTGTTTCTAACACATGAATTTCTTGCCAATATTTAAAATTATGAGAACTATCCCCCAAACATCCAGATCTCTGGCTATTCTTAAATTATCAGAAGATCCGGCCAGTGTGACCACTTTCCCTAAGGGCAGCTGAAGTTGAGGAGAGGCTGCCCCCGACTCTGCACGTGCTCCACCCAGCAGAGGAGGCGTATGGTAAATATAAGGGGCCTAATACAGCAAGGCCGCTCTACCAAGGCCTGCTGCCTAATTTCCTATTTGCAATTTTGTGAGGCTTTTTTAAAGAGTTTCTCAGAATTGTCTTAAGTTTGAGATTCACCCCTTCCACTCTGTTCCATGTACTTCCCACACTGAGGTTGAGGTTTGGTTACCATTTATCATCGGTCTTGTCAGAAGATTTTCTTAAAGTAGAGGAACTAGTTCTCTGAACTCATGGGTCTATAAAAACAGAAGACAAATAGAGAGGGTCTCGTATTTCAGAAAGAAAGAGAGTCTATCTCGGAGGATGTGATCTGGCCCACATCCCTGGCATTTATTTCATGATCCTTGGCTGCATCTAGTCCTCCTTCTACAACTTGTGATTCCTTAAATTCCCCAGAGCTGGAACCACTTTTGTACATAGTCATCATGTTTGCTTTCTTCTCCATTTCTTCAAAGACATATTAAATCCTATCAATTTAATCCTCATGATAGAGAAAAGCTGCTATGAATCCCCATGTTAAAGGAAAAAACATAATATCTGTCCATAGAAAGAGAGTGAGCTATATATACATCTTGGTCTTCGGAATGGAATGTCCTAGGGGGAAAGACTGAATCTTTCTTCATTTTTTACTGCAAGTGTTTGCAGGCATGACTAAATGCTAACTCAATAAATATTCATTGACACTGATGATAAGAAATGTATGGAACAGAACATATGTTCTCCAGTTACCTTCTAGAATATGTGTTTTCTGTGTTGGTCACTGTTTGGAACAGATCCTTTGATCTCATAGTATTAGAGCTCTGTGGAAATATAAATATTTTTGTTGTAATAACATGCTGTGATAGGGAATTTGGTCATTACATTTCTCCCTTCCAAGATACTCTTTGCTTGACTTTGATATTTCTTGTGTTGTTCATGATGCATTTTATAGCCTCATTTTTCACTCTCAAGATTGTGAAGGATTTGGTGATGTTTTCGGTGACTGTATTTATTACTCAGCAGACCAATGCCTCTGCTTCTCCCCAGGAATGGGCTGGGGGGCAGGGGAGACATGGATTATAGATCATCTGGTAGGGAGTTTTCCAGAACCATTTATTTGAAGCTTAACATTCTCCATTGCAGACTGTTAGTCTTCTCCTCATTTTAGATAACATCTTATTAAAAAGAAACACCTGTTTGAAGATGCACAGATAAGACTAAATACAAACAATAGGGCATTTTTTTGAATGTGGCTCTTGCCTTATCTATTTTCTAATTCTTCCTGGGTAGGAAGCAGAATGGGGGGAATGTGACATATTACTCTAAGTCTAATCCATTAGCTATTATTATTATTATTATTATTATTAATTTACAAAGTAATAGATTGATAGCCATGCGCACCAGGCCATTGTGCACATTTGTGGGTTGTAACTATGGAGATAGTAAAGGATGGAATATTTTAATGTTATTAATCAGGTGAGCCTAATTTTTCAGAAATTTACCACTTTACTTATACTTTGCCCACGCAAATATCAATCTAATGTTTGTCTCTAGTTAGCCTAGTGCCCTCAGTAACAGCTACCCAGTTTGAAAACATCTCTAATCCTAAAATTGAATTAAGATGATTCCAGAATACATGTATCCTCTGATATCTGAAATAATTCAACAAAAATTCTGAAAAGGGTATTATAAGAAAAGAAACTGATTGACCAATTATTCTTATAAACATATATGCAAAAATCCTAAACAAAATATTACCAAATCTAATCAATTTATAAAAACTGGATATACAATATGATCAAGTTGTGGTTTTCCCAAGACTGCAAGGTAATTTAGCATTTGAAGATCAATAAACCACAGAGTAAAGAAGAAATGATGATTATTTCAATAAATGTAGTAAAAACATTTGATGAGATTCAACCAAGTTCATAATAAACTCTTAGCAAACAATTAATAGGGCTTTCTTAAACAGAATAAAAATATATACAAAACAGTATAAACAAACTCAACTTGCTGAAAATCTCCTGACATCAGGAAAAAGAAAGAATGCTTGCTATAGCTACTACTCCTGGACATTGCATTGAAGGTTTTAATGCTGCAGGTCAAGAAAAAGAAGTAAGATATTGGAAAGGAATTGCCAATCACATGACACTCGTTTGCATATGTTTGCATTCATAATCCAAAAGAGTCGTCAGACCATTATAATTAGTATATAAATTTATAAAGGTCACTTCATAGAAGCACAATATAAAAAACATTGTATTTTATATATTAACTCAAACAACTAAATAATGAAAACTTGAACATACATAAGAATATAGCTAAGAAATATATAAACCAAAAAGAAACCTAGAGAGATGGAGTGAAGAATACAAAGCAGAAGGTAAATATACAGAGGAAATAGTGTGAAAAGGCCTAAGGCATGAATAATTGCAGTCCCAGAGAGAATGTGGCAGAAGTAATGATTGATGAGATAATGGCTAAGAAATTTCCAACGCTGATGGAAAAACATCAAGGTACAGATTAAAAAGACTTGCAAACTACCAACAACATAAATAAGAAGAAATACATACCTATGCCCATCACATGCCAAAAATAAGTGACAAAGACAAAATCAGACAGGAGATGGAGTGAAGGAGGACGGAAGACATATTACCTTAGAATTACAAAAATTAGACTATGAACCTGACTTCATAAGAGAAATAATGGGAGCTAGAATAAAATGGGAAAATATAAAGTGCTTAAAAAAAACCTGACAATTTAAAATTATATTTTCATATTTAAAGAATTCAATTGAAAGAAGACATTTTAAGAGGAAGGAAAACAGGATTTATCACCAGCACACCTATTTTCATGGAAATCCCAAAGAGCATTTTTTTTAGGCAGAATAAAAATGTTCCCAGATGGGAGAAGCAGGAAGTCAGAACAAGCAATAGAAAGATAAATTTATGAATATATCTAAATGAATATATGGCTACATAAAAATATAATAAAATTGTCTTATGATTATAAATCAGGAGTGAGGTAAATGGAATTAAAATATTCTAGGGTCCTTGCATTATCCAAGAGTCGGGTAGAGTATCAATAAACACTGTATTCTAACAAGTTAAGAATGCATGTTGTAATCGCAAGGGTAACTAAATATTAAAGAAATTGAAGAGGGTTTATAATTTTGAAACTAAATAGTAAGGGAAAAATGGGATAATAAACACCAAATAAATCCAAATCAAGTTTAGAAATCAGAGACAGGGAACACAAAGAAGGTAGAACAGGTAGAAAATGAAGTGTAATTTTATTGTTTGAAATACAAATACACCATCATGTAATGGTTAGCATATGGACTCTGAAATACAAACACATCAGCAATTAAATGCTTCAATTAGTAGGTAGGAAAAAATTTCAGAATAAAGAGATTTATGAGGTATATATGAGACACACCTAAAACATAAGGGTTTTAAAGGCTGAACCGCAAACTTTGCCAAAAGAACATTGAATCCATTTTTTTATTGTAATTCACCATATGCTGGTCCCTGAAGCAAATTTTAGTGAGCATCAAAAGATTCACATCAGAGTATGTGCTAGTTCCACACTGCAATTAAGTTAGAAGTTAACTACTAAAAGATACATAAAAAAAATTCATACACTTTTTGTATAATCCTTGGTCAAAGTAGAAATAATAATAGAAACTAGAAAATATTTTGCACAGAATAATTAAATTATTATGACTTAAAACTTGTAGGATAGAGCTCAAATTGTTTTTATGGACAGATTACAACTTCATATGCAGTGAATAATGTCTGATCATTGATACGCTAAGCATTCATCTCTAGAAATTTGCTATGGTTTGAACGTGTCCCCTAAAATTCATGTGTTCCCAATGCAACAGTGTTAGGAGGTAGGGCCTGAGAAGTGATTAAGTCATGAGGGCTCTGCCCTCACGGTGGATTAATGTCATTGTTAGTGAGTGGCTTCCTTATGAAGAGAGTGGAATTGTTACAAGAGCAAGTCCAGCACCCTCTTGCTTGCTCAATCTCCCATATGCCCTCTTGCCCTTCCACCTTCCAACTGGATAATGTAGCCTAAAAGCCTCCACCAGAAGCCAGCACCTGAATATTGGACTTCTCAGTCTTCAGAACTGAGAGAGATAAGTATCTTGTCTGTATAATTATCCAGTCTGTGGTATTCTGTTATAGTGACACAAATGAACTAAGGAAGACAAAGTTAGTAAAAATATCAAGTTAAATTTAATGAAAACCATAAAGATGGAAAAAATTAATGAAACAGAAAACAGATAATAAAAAGCATTAGCAAGCCAAAAATTACTCCTTTGAAGAAACTAATAAAATAATAAACCCCTCTGATACCAACTAAGGAAAGAAATAAAAAAAATAACCAATGTCAGGAATGAAGCTGGCAACACCATTATAATTCTTAAAGACAATAAATATATAAGAGAATATAATGAACAACTTTATGCCAAAATCCTTGAAAATTTAGGTGGAATTTATACATACCTTGAAAAAGCAGAATAGACTTAATACGAGAAAAAAATACAATAGTTCTGAAAATATTGAAGATATAAAATCTATAAGTCTGTAAGATACAGTCAGCCTCAGTGAAAACTTTGGGCATTAGTGGCATCAGCAGTGAATTCTACTAACCACACAAGGAAGAAATAAGACTGATATTACAAAACTTTTTAAGGGAATAGAACAACAACAAAAAAATGCCCAACATAATTTATGAAGCCTGCACAATCTTGATACCCAAACCTAAAAGGACACTATGAGAAAGGAAAACTATAATCCGGTCTCATTTTTGAAAAAAAAGTCAAGTAGACTAATGAAGTAGAGAAAAATTTCCTGTGACATATATCACTGACAAAGAAGTTAGTTGATTCTGAAATATATAGAAATTGTCTACAAATTGACAGGAAAAGAAACCTGACAGGAATATAGGCAATGACTTTGAATGGTCACTTCACAATATAGAATATTCCAATGGTTAATAAAAAATATGAAAAAAATGCTCACAACTTCACTGAGAAATACAAATTAGAGTCACAAGGAGAAATTACTACCTATTATGGAGGATGATGAATCCAAATAAATGATGGCACCCAGCGTCACACACGCTGGTCAAAGTGTGAATCAGTACAACCAGTTTGTGGAACTATTTGATGTTATAGGCAAAAGCTTAACCTGGAATTGTGATTGAGTGATTCTGTTCCTGGGTAAATACCTGACAGGTGTGTGTGCATAAGGGTGCCAAAGTGTCACATACAAGGACGTCAGCAGCATTATTCAGAGACTCCCAAAGTGAAAGCAACTCAAATGTTTATCAGTAAGACAGTAGAAAATATCAATTTATTGAATACCTAAGAAATAGAATTATCTGAGTACAAGTCTTTTATTTCTGAAGATTTGTTCTTTATAAAATTGCCACTGTGTAACAAAATATTGTTACATGTAAATCAGCAGTAGATTTGGAATAAATCAATACAAGAATGTAATCCTATGAAAGTTATAGTTATGCAGAAAGTTTTTCTGGGATATTACCTTAAGCTTAAGATATAACCATAATCACATTCGTACATCTTTTATATGGAAACTATTTTGGTTGTATAGATTTCTCACTGCAGATACAGAATTTAGATAATACCATAAATATAAACAGGATAAAAATCATACATAAAGCTTGCCACTCACAGATAAACACTTGTCATATTTTTAAATACTTTGAGCCATTCTTTTTTCTATGCCTGTGTATACATATGTTACTATGTGATTGGAATCATAGTAACTTTTGACTTTTAGACTAATCTTATTGTCAATTATTACATTCTGAAAACTTTCATTTAAAAACATTTTAATTACCCCAAAAGAAAAGTCTACTCCCTTTAGTAATCAACCCCCCTTCCCCCAGTCCAGGACTAGGCAACAAATAACCTATTTCCTATGTCTACAGGCTTGCCTATTTAGGAAACCTAATATAGATGGAGTTATACAGTATGTAGTCCTTTGCAATAGACTTCTTTCATTTAGCATGTTTTTAAAGTATGAGCCAAAATGTAACATGCATCAATACTTTATTCCTTTTGTTAAAATATCTTTTTAGTTATATATGGACACAATACCTTTATTTAATTTATTTATCTTTATGTGGTGCTGATGGAACCCAGTGCCTCACACTTGCTAGGCAAGTGCTCTACCACTGAGCCACGACCCTAGCCCACTTCATTTCTTTTATTGCAAAATAATATCACCTGTGTGTTGATACCATGTATTATAAATCCATTAATCAGTTGAGGGACATTTGGGTTGTTTCTACTTTGAACTATTCTGAATAATGTTAATGTAAACATTCATGGAAGTTAGTGTGGACATTTGCTTTCATTTCTCTTGGATACATAATTGGAGTGGAAATTGCTGAATCATATGGTAACTCTGTGTAATCATTTCAGAATGGTCAGACTGGTTTCCAAATGACTTCACCATTTTATACCAGCAATGAACTTCCAGTTTTTCTACATCCTTACCAACACTTGTTATAATCTACTTTAAACAAAATTATAGCCGTCCTTTTGGGTATGAAGTACCATGTCTTTATGGTTTTGATTTGCGTTTCCCTAATGGCTGATTGCCTGAAATTCTATTTGATAAGGTTGTATTTTGGATATAAAATTACTGAATTAAGGAAACAATTTTTAAAGGTTGAGATATAGGGCCAAACTGCTTTTAAATAATTACATGATTTTACTCTGCCTAGAAGTATGTAGTATACTCATTCTATAAAATTTCTATTAAAATAGATATTAAATCCTTGCCAATGTAGTAAATTGATAGTATTGTAGTTCCATTTCTTGTGACACTGGGCCTTTTTATACACATGATAGTTATTTATATAACTTCAGTGAGCAGCTTAAACTCTTTGTCCATTTTTCTATTGGGTCTAAGTTTTTTCTTTTATTGAGTTGTATAGGCTTCTTATATTAGTCATATTTTTCATAAGCTACTTTTAAAATACCTTGGTTTTAGAAATCATTTTTAAAATAGCTTATGTTCATTTTAAATGATTTTTTGTTAAATTTGGAAACTTTGAGTAAATTAGTATAAAATACCTTGAGAAAAATTAATATTTTAGAGTCCTTGTTTTAACCAACCTGAGTAACTATTTTCAAAGTTTTAAAAGAGATTAAGAAAACTTTCAAAATTATATTTACTTGTTTAAATAATGAAAAATACTAGGCAAGTGGAGATTAAGGGAGAACATTTTGGTTACATAAGACATATTAATGCTTCTTCCAGAATCTAATTGAAAACTAGATCATAGTTTATGTTCAAAGAAATGTAGAAAATTAGAAGTGGTAATTATTTGGGGGTTTATACTTTTCATTTAGTTTCTTAGGCACTTTCATTATATCCATAGAAATAACCAGAGGCTTTCTTATACAGCCCAGTGTCAAACTCTGTTTTTACTTGTATTTAAAAGAATTTCATGACAAAAATCTAGGTCTGAGCACTCTATCACTTTCTGGTTTGTGACATTTTTAAGCAGAAACCACTAAAGTTGAAGTGCATCCTCAGTCATTGGTTCCTCCAGAAGGCTGAGTGTGAGAAATGAGCAGATACTGAATTCAGGTCCATCTTCCCCTCTGGTTGTTTATGCTCAGGGGTCAGAATCACTCATAAACTGATTACAAACATTGTCAATGTTTCTTTAGGAAGTTCTGTAAACCTAAAGGGGTTATCAAAATTGTAGAGTAGTTCTGAATTTATAATCTTCTGAATTTAAGTTCTATCTTATCGGTCCTAATAAGTCTCCCCTTCTAACCAGTTGGTTGTAGGTGACTTAAGCCAGAAGGGGCAAAGAGTGACATATAAGAAGTGCCAAATATTATGTTCTTTTCTTTAAACTGTGTGTTTAAATGGCTGGATGCTGATTAAGGCAATAGGAAAATCCTATTATATTTAAATGTCAGAATGGAGAAGAAAGGTCCCAGAAAATGTTGTAAGTTAATGTATGTAATCATCATTGCTTGAGGGAGGGGCACACCACGTGAAGGAAGTAATTCATTCTTCCTTGTTAGTTTTATCACCAGTGGCATGAAAGACAGAAAAGTGTGGAGTATTCTCCTGTTGTTGTCTTTGGCAAGGTGACTTATGAATGCTAAGGAATGAGAAGTACAGATACTCTTCCACCTGATGGGGGTTGCTCCCTCACAGACTGACTATAACTTGAGAACATCACAAGTAGAAAATGCATTTTACACAACTAACCTACTGAACATCAGAACTTAACCTAGCCTACCTGAAACATGCCCAGATACACACAGAGAATGAAGACTGCTGGAAGACAGAGGCAGAGATGCATCTGTAAACCAAGGAATGTCACAGATCACCAGATGCTAGGGGAGAATCATGGGACAGATTTTCCCTTGGAACATGCAGAAGGAACCAACCCTGCAGACACTTTGAGTTCCAACTTCCAGGTTCTAGAACTTTGAAGTAATAAATTTCCGTTGTTTCAAGTCATCTTGTAACAAAAGTCCTAGCAAAATAATATACTCCCCAAATCTCTTAATAACCAAACTGCTTAATAACCTTTTTTCAACTGCTTTAAGTGTGAAAAAGAAATAACCCCAGCCCATTGTAGGATCCACAGCTTCTACACAGGGACAGTTTTTATGTTTGGCTTCCTGATGCTTCTGGTACACTATTTCCTCTCAGAGCAACCACGGCACTTTAGGGGCCTATGGTTCTTGAACCAGAGTATACCTGAATCACCTGGAGGTTACTCTGCCTAGAGGTTAGCAAAGCCTGGAGGGCTATTAAAACAGACTGGTGGCTCCTCCTCCAAAGCATGGTCATTCTGTAGGTCTGGTGGGGCCTTGATAATAATTTGTTAATCTAACATGTTCTAAGGTGCTGCTGGTCTGGGGACCACATCTTGAGCACCATGGAATCAGACTTGGAGAACATTTATAGGGGAAAAGTAAGAAAACAAGTTTTAGAGGTAGCCCTGAAAATCTGGATAACCCTTAAAATGCATCATCAAAATGAGTCCCAACTACCCAACCCGTCATCTATATAATCTAACACCTGGAAGTCTTATACTATCTTATTTTCATAGGTTCTTTGTCTTCATTCTGAATTTGGAAGTTATTTCCTTTTACATTCTGGGATTGGATTTGAATGTCTACCTATTGTGTCATCTTGAGTTTCCCTAAGTGATGAGATTTGAGATGTGATCCAGAGTGAATTTCAGTATCCCTCTTCTCATCTTCCTATGAAGACTTTTCATCCTGACTCCTCCTTTGGGTTCATAACCCATACTTTCCATATTACTTATGAGGTTTTTAAAAAATTCTTTTTATAGATGTTTTTTAGTTGTAGATGGACATGATACTTTTATTTTATTTATTTCTATGTGGTGCTGAAAATTGAACCCAGTGCCTCACATGTGCTCGGCAAGCGCTCTACCACTGAGTCACAACCCCAGTCCCGCTTATTAAGTTTTTAACCATACATTTCCTTGGTGGATTCAGTTTTCATGTAGTGGTCACTGAGTGACTTTCTTGTTGATTGTGGGGCTCCAAATAATATTTTGAAGGTTTAGAAAGCCATACTATTAGTGTTCCTCAGAACCACCTGACATTTAGGTTTTACTAAATTTGCCAAAATTCATTAAATCATTTAATGCCCCATGGAACATGTGCTGTATGCCAGACTCTTGGTTTCTGCTGAACATGCAGTAGTCAACAAAATCCAACTCTGGGCGCCCCTATGGGGTTTGCAGAATAGTGTTGGGGTTGGGGGAAACATTGAAAAAATCTTAGTAATACATGCACAATCACAGCTGTGATAAGTACATCAGAGGACAACAGTACTTAGCTCTAACACACTGTAATGGTGAGACTTGACCCTATTAGGGAGATGAGAGAAGACTTATGAGCAGAATTGAGCTGAAGAATGTGCACGAATTAGCCAGGTGTATGTAAAGCAGAAACTAGTAGTCAGAGAGAACAGTAGTGTGAAGGCTGGATCAGATGAAGGGGTGCAACAAGGACTGATCTTTGCAGGCATCAGTGCTGGGGAGGGGCAGTAGGGAAGCAGCCAGAGGGCATGAGGTATGTGTTCTCAGTCTGAGTAGGTATGGGTCATCAGGCATCTCCCTCGTTTCCACCAACTGCACCCCACCTGTCACCAGAAGACCTCCCCTCGTAACTGCAGCTCCATCCCTCTACACCTTGCACCCATATTCTGTCTCCAGGGACATCCTTTTCCCTTTACCAGGTGACTTCTCCCTTTGGCTTTTCTTCCTTCCTTCCTGCATCCTCCAGTGACTGAGTTAAGTGAGCCTCTAAAGTCTCCAGCATAACTCATATCTGCTATTAAATTGGCTCCTTTCTAGGTTTCTTAACATACCCAAATCTCTCTAGTTGAAAACAGAAAGAAAGAAAGAAAGAGAAAGAGAGAGAGAGAGAGAAAGAGAGAGAGAGAAAGAGAGAGAGAGAAAGAGGGTTATCTGTCACATTCCTCGCTATACCTGATTTAACAATTGAGTTGCCTCTTCTCAATGGAGCTGGAGGCCAGGAGCATCTGCCTTTGCTCTCTCCTCTTCCTTCCCATCTTAGTCGGTTCTACTCTTTTCACTGGTGTGACCAATGGTCTTGCCCTTGTAGGCTGAGATGGGATTTCCTCCCTGTTCACTGTAATACACCTTTAGAATTCAGGGAATCTTAAGATTTGCTGTTCAAAGTTCCCCAATTTAACTCAATTCCATCCACAGGGAACTAAAAATATTTTCAAGGTCTTTTTTTTAGGATTGGAGGAGTTATGGGAGATTAAACTCAGGGGCACTCAACCACTGAGCCACATCCCCAGTCCTACTTTTTGTATTTTATTTTAGAGACAGGGTCTCACTGAGTTGCTTAGCAATTCACTTTTGCTGAGGCTGGCTTTGAATTCTCAATCCTCCTTCCTAAGCCTCCCAAGATGCTGGGATTACAACCCTGCACCACCGCATCTGGCTACAAGATCTTTATTTAAGAAATTCCCCTACTTGGTAAACTTCCCGTGATTGGACCTTGGAGAAAAAAATGGTATTCCTTACAAGAGGGAGTGTCAATGCTAATTTAAATGTTGGAAATGTGTTTTTAAAATGGTGAGTTATATCAGATTTGTTGTCAATGAAGCCACCTTTATATGTGTGGAGAAAATGCAAGATGAGCACATTTAATAAAACAGCCTATCTAAAAAATAGTTGGAAAGGAAAAACAAAAACTCAAACCAATCAAGGATAAATGATCTATTTAAATAATTGTAAATTGTGTATCATCTCATCATTTTAAAGTATTTTTTGCATTTTTAAAAACATGGTAAAGTAGAATAAATACGTTATTATTTCCATATATGAAGCAGACAGTGACAGAATAGTGAAAGGCTATACTCTAAGTTCTTAGTTTTGTTGACAGGTTTGTTATAAACTAAATCATCTCTCCTTCCTCATCTGGACATTTCTGTAATCCAGAGAATGTAACCTTGACATGATGGGACAAAATGCATACTGTGACTAAGAAATAGATTTCCTGTGCATAGCCAACTAGTTACTAAAATAGCAATAGAAGTTGTCCTCTTTAACAAAATACTTTAATAGACTAATCTCACGTTCAAGGTTAACAGCATGTCTTCTGCATCTTTAATGGTAATATATTCATGCAAGACTCAAATAGATAAGCCAATGGTATGGATGCCCTAACAACTTGCCCCTAATTAAGGCTATTCTCATTCCAGGAGTGGTACTGTCATGTCAGAGTTCAGTTGCTTGGCATTTATTTACAAGCAATCAGCTGTAATTCCCAGGGGCTGGGGAGGTTCAGGCCCTGGCAACCTGACACATACTAATCAAATAAACAAAAGGTTCTGTTTGTAAATCAGAATGTCAATGTCTTACAGGGAGAATTGACACTTGCTAAATGACTGTATTCCTTGTCACTCAATCTGCCCATCCTTGTCTGAGAGGGAAGTCTAACACAGTGGTTAGTTAGCAGGAACAATAGTTTCCTAAATCTCTGTGGTTAGCCAAATGGGAAATAGAGCTGAAATTACAATATTGTTGCAAGGAGGGAGATGGGATGCATCACTAAGAATTAGTTGATTGCAGACAACAGAAAGGAATATTGCCTGATTGAAACAAAGGGGAATTTATAAGAAGGACATCAGGAACTCTCAAAATTGACAGGGTCCTGAAGATGCAGGCTTGGATACTGAGAGAGTATCAATGAGAACTATTGAACAATTTGCACAGTTGGAGAGAAGTCAAATCAGTTTCACTCTTTTCTTCTGCTGGACTACCTTTTTTTTTAATTTTAAGAATTTAACCTTTATTTTTTTATATATTTGTTCTTTATGTGGCATTGAGGATTGAATCCAGTGCCTCACCCATGCGCTACCACTGAGTTACAACGCCAGCCTTGGGCTAGCTTTTAAAAGTTCATTAGGCTTTTCAAATTTCAATTGGTCTATAATGAGTGGGTATCTGTATTATCTGCTAAGAGTTAAAAAAAAAAATAAAAATTAAGGGACTGGCGCTGTAGTGTAGTGGTAGAGTACTCAGCTAGCAAGTATGAGGCATTGGGTTCGATCCTCAACACCATAAATAAATAAATAAATAAAGCAAGCAAAGGTTAAAAAAATCCTTAAAAAAAAGTAAAGATAAGATCCTGCACTCAAAGAGGTAAGAATCTAAGACTATATATAAATTCTACAATACACATTAGACTTAGTTCACAGCACAGGTGCCCAATTGGGGTGTTGGGGCTCCAAAAGTGAAGACTAAATGGGGAAGGATTTCATAGCAAAGGTACTGGAGGTGGGTATTAGAGATGGCAGGGCTTTGCTAGGGAAGTTGGAAGTATTTCAAAATGGGATGTAAGTAATGAGTATAGCCCACGTGTAAGAAGCTGTAAGTCACTCATTTAGCTAAGTCCCCTCTTCTCCCTCTGTGACTGGGTTAATAGGGTTTAGCTAAGCTTTTTTTTTAGGAAGCTTTTGCAGGAAGAAGTCCCTGTGCTTTGGAGGGAGGCTGCCTATGAGAGAGGTAAAGAAAGAAAGAGCACATTACCAGGAAAAAGACCTACATATTCTATCTCAAAAAGAAAAAATAATATATCACTCTCTATGTATCTGTTGCAATGTGGGCGATAGGTGATAAACCTGGAAGCAGAGAAACTGAGGTGGTGTTTCCTTTGATTTCTCACCTCTAGGAAAGGGCTTAATATCCCTGCCCATGCTGGTTAGGAGCCAGCGCTCCTGGTTGCATCCAGAGGCACAAAGTGTTAAGTGCCACTCACCACAGAGTAAGTGTTTGGTTCCTGCACAATCCAAGTTTCAATACAGGATAATCTGATGAGGTTTTGGACATGAGATCCGATGCGGTAGGAAGACAACACTGGTGACATGGATGTATTGTGCGTCCATCTATCCATTCATTCATTCATTCAAATCTACATTTATTAACACTGACTAGAGGCTGTCCTGAGATGAAACTAGAGGCTGGAGTATAAAAAGGAAGGATGAATAAGTCACCTCCTTGAACTACCTTTCTTTAGTCATCTCTAAAATAGGTTGGGATGAAATGCCTTTGCTTCGCTGTTTCCTGTGCTTGTGGAGCCTAGACACGAGGTCTAGAGCAGTTTCCCCGTACCAGGCAGAGGTGTGGTCCTGATGGGCAGAAAGACCGGTGCTGCTGCTTTTTCTCTGCCTCCTTGGAACTAGGGGTCATCTGAAAGGTATCAGGGATACAGCAGCTCTGTGAAAACTAATGATCTGGTATTTGCCAGAAGCTTTGGCATAATGCAAGGAGAAATAGTGCATGAATGATGTGATGGAATTATTGCTGACCATGAATTTACTGCCCAATTAGCAAGGTGGTGCTGTGTAGGGGTTTCATTTAATTGGGACTTTTTTTTTTTTAAGCAGATCTAGGTTTATTTACCATTTTACATTGATTTTATCTCAGGAGACTATAGGGCAATATGTTGAATCACAACAAGCTTTTGTCAAAGTTCTTCCTCATTGACCTTTGATTCCCCTTTCCCTGCACTGTGCTTCTGGATTTCTCTGAAGTCTCTATTGCAGATTGTTTGTAACCAAAAGGGCACCTGTGTTTGGGAATTTTTTAGCGTCTGCTGTATTTGTATTCCAGTCACAATAAATATTCATAAAAAGGGTTTTCATTTGAATTATTGGCCAGGAAATTCCCTGGGACTCAAAGTCTAATCTTGCTCTACCATCCCCCAACACCTCTTACTATGATGCCTACTGGTAATAAAAGCCTAACAAATCTCTTCAAAGGTAATATCTCAAAGATCTTTATTGGTATAAATTGCAGCTTCAATAGAAATGCTGAATTTAGATGAGATCTAGGAGACACCAGCAGAATTAACAGTGGTTACAAAAGGATTCAAGGCTCTTTAAGTAGTTCTTTCTCCCAAGGTAGTTCCTTTGAAGTTTAGAAGCATAAGCCTTCTAAGTTGGTGGATGAAGAACCAGGGAAAGGGAGAGACCAGCTTTTGTTTCATTTCGGTTCAGTCAGGTATTAAAAGTTCTGAGGAGACTCTTCAGGTTCCCATTTCACACCTTTCATAGTCAGAGATAAGAGCTCCTGAATCCCAGGCTCTTCACTTTGTAGATTAATTGTTCTAACAACTTCAATCAAGACCCATCCTTATATGAAAATGCTCTGCTGTTCAGATCTGGGACTACATGGTAAAATCTAACTATAAAATTCTTTTTCAATTGGATAAGTAGTGGGCAAACTTGAAAATTGGAAAAATAGAGAAGACTAATTTCTACGAACCCCAGCCTCAGGGGATTAACATTACTCAGGTTTATTTCTCATTCATGTTAATGCCCATTGAACGTTAACTGGGGACTTTGCCCTCATTTGTCTTCATTTTGAGTCCTGGTTGACAAACCACAACCATGTAAAATATTGTTGCAGTGGGAAAAGAGGGCTTTGTGTATTTTATGCCAACAGTTAAATTCTCTGCCAAGAGCAATAGGTTTTTTTCTTTCTTTACCCACTAGCTGGAATTTGTCATAGTGCCTCCACTTAAAGGTTTTGGAAAGTGCACTGGAAGATGTATGCACATCAGTAAAAACTAACACACAGTTGGTCTACCTGTCTGCTGTTCTCAGCAAAGTAGGCACATTAACTCTGCTTTAGTGTCTGCCACTATCTTCTGGACTTGGCCTTTGTGTGTTTCAACTTTTAATAGCAAGGACTATGACTGAAGGATAGGATCCCCTTGGAACACCAGGTGTTCACCCTGAGCCCAAGCAGCAGTGGTTAGGTTGATGGTAGAAAGAGGTAAAGGTATTTCTAGGACTCCCATTCTGCCATGTTTTCTTTACTCATCCTTGGCTTCTGTCACTCTGGCTTCTTTTTCTATCACATTGGTCCCTATGTGGAGTTAATATTCAAGTTCTTTCTCATGAGCTCTTAAGTACTAGAAAACCTAGAGGAAATGGCTAATGTCAAGAGCATGGAAGGCATCTGATGAGGCTCTGCTCTCTTCACCTAATTCCATCAGTTTCCCTTAGTCCAGATATGTATACTTAATTCCATATTTAGCATTTGTACAATTTAATATGAAGATTTTTCACATATATAAAAATTACTTCAAAATGGAAACCCTAAATCCACTACCATAATTGCACCAACGCCAACTTCACACTTTGGGCCTTTCCATTTCTGTAAACAGAAGATTAAATGTTATTACTGTAATAACACCTCAATTCTATTTACCTGTTCAGCTGTGCTTTTCTTCTGAAGTCATTAAATTCTATCAGACCAGAAAAAAAGCGTTGGTGGTGTTCCCTAAGGTAAACCATACAGGCTTAAGGGATATTGAAACCAGGGCAGATAAATGTTCTCTGTGACAAACCAAGCGGGGGCAAGGCATAAAAGGAGCAATGACTTATTCATTACCCCAGATAGACTGCCACTCCTCCTTTTCAGGCTGCTGAAAGGCCGGGCTCAAAGGGCAGGCGGGCTGTCTGCAGGCAGCGCCGCTGCGGCTACCTGGAAGCCCAGCAAGTCACCTGAGTCCTTCCTGTGCCTGGACTGCGGAGCTGCAGCAGCCTGTCCGCAGTTCGTCCGGGGCACTAACGAACTCCCCCGGGGGGGTACACGCTCAGTCCTCAGCCCACCGAGGTGCCGAGGAGTCATCAGCCTGCGGCGGTCAGCGCCCAGGTACTGTGCGCCGCACCACCTGCCTGACCAGTCCCGCGCCTGGGCGGGGCTTCCCGCGTCCCCTTTAAGAGGCCGCATCACCCGCCCCTGACGTCAGGGTGTCTCTCCGCACGAGCCCGCGTCCCGCTCCGCTCCGCGCCCCCGCGCCCACAGCCCCGGCGGCTGCAGGACGAGCGGCGGCCTGGCGACCGTGCCGCCCCGCTGGGTCCACCGGTCCCGCTCCATCGCCGTCTCCTTTCCGCACTTGCAGCTGCCCCGCCGGCGCGACCTCTTGCACCATGTCGGTGGCCGGGCTTAAGAAGCAATTCCACAAAGCCACTCAGGTAAGGCGCGTGACAGGTGCGTCGAGGAGCGGTCCCTGGCTGAGCCGCGAGGGGCGCTTGGGAGCTTGGGGACCCCGGCCCAGCGCTGAGTCCGCGTTGGCCGCGCCCCGAATCTCCCGCTCCTCTCGCAGCAGCTGCGGGACGGTTGGTGCGGGAACCCGCTCCCCACCGCGCCCCGGGCTCGGTGCGGCGCTGCAGGCGCCCGCGGGTCCCTGGCGTCCCGCCTAGTCTCCCTGCTCGCCGCCCCCGCACCGCCACTCGCCCGCGCTGCGGGGAGTGGACCGTGGCTGCACCGACGCGGCGGGAGATTATGTAAAGTCGCTCCTTCTTCGGTGACCTTGCGGTGTCGGTGCGCCCGACTGTCCTGGGATGCGCTGGCATGAGTGGTTGTCCGCACCCGGGTGACTTCGGAGGTGCCCGCGGTCTGCGCTCTTCTGAATCCCACCCCCGCCGGCGTCCTCAGGCTCCAGGGCAGTGGAGGATGGGGGCTTTCTTCAGTGAAGCACACTCATTAACTTTCTCTTGGAGAACTCCTTCGTGAAACTTCTTTGAGGCCTAGACTTGACCAACCGTGTGCGTGTCTTGTAAAAATTTCCCATGAATTTTGCTGCCATGGCATAACCTAACTGATGAAAACTTAAAATCAAATATTTTGAAGTATTATTTTTAGTGAGCCTTTTACATTTCAGGTGTGTCTCTTTTAATTAGTTGTGATTATAGTCAAACTTAACCAATTCAGACTGTAATAATTTAAATTATGGGCTGGGGATATAGCTCAGTTAGTAGAGTGCTTGCACAAGGCCCTGGGTTCTTTCCCAGCACTGCAAAAGAAGGAAAAAAAAAAAAAAAAAAAAAAAAAAAAATTAAGTCACCTTGGGCCCAGCTGAAGAATTTTACAAAAGGAAAAATAAGGGAATATTTATTTGATGTGACCTATTTTTTTTTGCATAATGTATAGGATTACCCTTAAAAAATTCTTCTGAAACAGTCAAGTTTAAGGAATCTTTAAGGACTTCTTTGATTTAGAAAATATTTTCCATGCCTTAAATGCGTTTTCATAGTAAATTAATTAATAGTAAATTTCTTAGAAGGAAAGAGTTTTTTTCCCAGCCTACCATAATAGCAGTGTAAGTAGAAACCATATACAGAAAAGATGAGTGTTGTGTTTTGTAGAGTCAAATTGGTTAAGTAGGGTGACAGATGAAGCATGAAATTCATCAGGCAAACGTGTGTTTGCATTTTTGCATGCAAGGTGTTATCTCTGTTATCACTGCCTTTATAAAATTGCCTTTATAAAATTAACTTTGTCAATTTTAGGAAGTCAGGAAAATACCCCTTGTTTTTGCTTTTCTAAGGAAGCTTTCTGTGACCTCTCTGCCAGAAATGTTTGTAAGCCTAAGTGCGTTGATGATTTAGATAGGAAGACTTCTAAGCTTTATATTTTAACTCCCTTCAGATTTACAGTACCAGCATATGTGCTGTGCATGTTATCCTTCTGGCAAGACTTCTTTGATGTTAGTAACCTTTTTGAAATTAAGGTACTTGTCACTTCTCCTAGTCAGACCTCAGAAACACTTTGTTCCCTGAAGGCAGTTAGAAGTCTTGGCTTTGGAGTGGGTCAGGCTAAGGTTTTTGTATCTCAACTCTGTTGTCTCTGACCTTGAATGAGTTAACTTCTGAATCTGTCCTTCCTAAAATGAGGATAATAGTCATTGCTCAAGGTTGATTTGAGTATAAATGAGTTTGTAGAACACATACAAAAGTGCCTGATAAATAGCTGTTAACCTTGAGGATAATTTCATGAGTATAAAATACTAACCCTTATACCAATAATGAGACATGAGAAAATTGAAGCTATAATTTTCAGCTTTGTTACCTTACAAAATAATCATACGAGACTCCATTTCAGCCAAATCCTGCAGTTGTATGTAGCTCTAAAATTTGGAATAAAAAGTTTGAATTACAATACATAAGAACTTTTTACATGTTTGGAGAAGGTCTGTTAAGATTACTATTTTATTATGCTGAATCCAAGTGCAGAATTACTGCATTATTTTCTTCTTTTTGCTGAAGAGCCTGTATTTCAAAATTGAAGCAGCATAGTCTCTTGTTCATAACTTGATGGAGAACTATGTTAGAAAACTTAAGGCCAAGATTACTCTTTCTGTGCATTTTTGAGGATGTGTACAGATAGTGCTAATATTTGTATGTAACAAGGATATTAGGGAAATAGTCATGTCTTACTTTTGTAGCCATTTTTCCCATATAGATTAGTGAACTTGATCTTGCCTATGAAGGAATCTTTAGACCTAGAATTATTTTCTTTTGAGAACTGACATGCTCAATTATGTAACCTATAGTATAAATAGAAGGCACACGTTTCTTATTTTTACAGAATTGAACTTTTTGCCTAGTGAGAATGGTATTTGTACTAATCAAGCAGTATACCTTTAGTGTTTGAACTATTATTTTGGAACTTTTTTACTAAAATTTCTCATAACTATGTCCTTACATTAAAACTGATTATTTGTCTTGTTGCCGGTAGTCATTTTAATACCTTTATCATTTGGAGATGAAAAAATGCTTTTGCCAAATATTTTTGTATGAGAATATACTAAAATAACAAAAATGATCATCTTTTCATATGCCTTATTAAGTTCTCATAAAGATATAACTTATCATGTAATTAAACTAACTTTTAAACTATAAAATAGGGCAAATCAGCATTTTGTTACTGTTTATTCATTTTGAGATTTCATTTTTTCAAGCGTAATGTCAGTTTTTTTAATGTGTTTTAAACCAGCAGTTTAGGGGGAAAAAAGCTCAATTAACATGCTGCTTTTACAAAATCTGTGCTTTTTTTCCCCTCTTTATTAACTTCACTATACCATGCATTTGATGTTATGTATCTGTGCATGTATCTTACTTTATAGCAACATATGAAATTCTGTTATAGAGTAAACATAATTTGTTCATTGCATTAGTTTGCTAGAATACCCCATACTGAGTGGCTTAAGTAATAGAAATGTACTGCCTCACACTTCCTGACAGTGGGATGCTAGATGTCTAAGATCAAGGTGTGGGTAGGGCTACGCTCCTTATGAAAGCACTGGGCAGAATCTGCTCTAGGCCTCCCTCCTAACTTCTAGTCAGTCTTTGGCCTTCCTTGTCTTTTAGATACATCACCTTGATCTTTCCTTTATGTTCATATGGCATTCTCTCTGTATCTGGCTCCTTTACATATTTTATAAAAACATCAGTCATATTGGATTTTTGGCCCACTGTTCTTCATAAACCTCATTTTAACTTCAGTAATTACATCTGCAGTGTCCTTCTAAATAAAGTCACATTCTGAGGTACTGGGTTAAGATTTTGACATATACATGTTTTGAGAGAGATAATTCATAACATTTTCTTGCACTAAAGGATTCATTACAGTATTCTGAATACTTCATCTGATTCAACATTTAGAAGGATGAGTCAGTCCATAAATATTACATAACTTTATTGCATTGAATGCAGTATGCTTTCTTTTAAAAAATGAGTTTGGTAGGAATATTGTTGTGGTTTGAATTTGTCTCCATCCCAGATTCTTATTTTGAACCTTAATTTCTCATGAGGTAGTATCTTAAGAGGTGGGGTCTTTAGGAGGTGATTCAGTCCTGAGGGCTCTGCCCTCGTGAGTGTCACTGGTGCTCTTAAAAAAAGGTTGAAGGGAGTGCCCCTGCCCCCTTTTGCCATCTTTGAAACAGAGTGAACCTTCACTAGACATGAAGTCAGCTGGTGCCTGGATCTTGGACTTCTCAGACTCTAGAACTGTGGGAAATAAATTTCTGTTATCTGTGAATTATCCAGCCTAAGGTATTCAGTTATGGCAGCCTGAACTAAGACAGAAATACACCTACCCGTCTTAGTACATTTTCTGTTGTTATAACAGAATACCTGAGACTGGGAAATTAATGAAGAGGTTTAGTTTGGCTTATGAGTCTGGAGACTGGGAAGTCCAAGATTGGGTGACCAACACTGAGGGCTTTGTCCCACTTCAGCTCAGAATGGCGAGTGTGTGGTGTGTGTAAGAGGCAAGGGTGGACTTGCTTTTTAACAATCCAAAGTCCAGAAACTGTTCAGTCTCTGGAGAAAGACAACTCACTCCTGTGAGGAAGACATTAATCCAATCATGAGGCTTCCATAACCTTGACCCAAACATCTCCCCTAGACCCCACCTTCCGACACTGCTGTATTGAGGAAATAAACTTTCAACACGCGAACTTCAGGGGGACACACTGAAACCATAGCACCTATTGTACGCTGTATCTCCTGATTTTTTAAAATGATAAAACTCATTTGGGTAGATTGTATTTTATGATACAGTTTGTTACATGCTTATTATCACATTCAGTTTCTATACCTGGGAAAATGTAATTACGTTGATGTTCTATGCCTTTCTGTTTTAACTAATTTCTTCAGCTTTCATTCCTTTAAAATGCTGTATTTTCTCTAGATATTTTGCTCAGGAGAATGTGATATAAATCTATTCATGCATTTGTTGATAATTAAGGTATTAAATGAAATATATAATTAGTTCTGACTGAGTCAAGTTCTCAGTTCCTTGACTGCATGCTCTGAGCACTAATAGCTCCTGTCCCTTTAAAATCTTGAAGTGTGGCTTCTTGCTTGACAGTTCCTATGCCTGTTTCCTTTGTCAGGTCTGACAGTAGGCTTCAGGGCCCTATATATTTTCCAAAATTATATGCCACATTTCACATATGCATTTTTCTGAGGGAGAGGGTCTGTAGTCTGTCACCAGGTTCTTAAAGGAATTTCTAATCCCTGCTCTCCCCCATCAAGTGAAAATGTCGTACAAGCAATTGATCATGTTGTCTGGAGGGAATGGCGTGATTCTTACAATAACTGTCACTCCAACCATTCTGTTACTGGGCTTGAGAATGTTTCATCAAAATGCAGCCTTCTCTGAACTATATTTAAGGGCAATCAAATATTTAAAAACCTTTCCAGAGGTGTGAGGATTGAATGAGAACGCTTCTGAGAGTACCATTCGTGTATGACGAGATTAGCTTGAACCATGTTTTAAAAAGTTGTTAAGATGCTAGCTCACTGATGCACTTGGCAGTGGAGTGGGGGTGCATGAAAGTAAGCTAGTGACAGAAAATAATTTTCCTCCCAGCTGAGATTCTTCTCGACTGAAGTTTTGGTTGTTGACGCAATTATATTTTTGCAAACAACCCACAGCCCCCAATTCTTTAATGTTTTAAATTGTTTCAATGAATTTTGGTTTTAATTTAGTTGGAACATTTTAATATATCTTCTGAATTAGTTAGAGATGTCGTTGAAAATGGCAAGATGTGGTTGGGGAAAATGGTGACTGTTTTGAAGACCAATGTCATGGAGGGAGATAGGGACTTAATATTCAGATGAAGAGGCCTGAATCTTGCAGAGATGATTCTATTCTTTTAAACCTCTGTACTGCATATAGAGTCCCCAAACATCAGGCAACCCTAGAACTTCCTTTAGAGTGGTAGCCTGAGGAAGTAGGCTGAGATGGATAGTGAGAATTGGGCAAGGAAGGTGGTGTTTAAGGACTGCATAAAGTGGATTCTTGCTAGGACTTCCTGGGTTTGTCTTCATAATTTAAGACCAGATAGGCAAGATACTAGGTGGGTAAGAAATCAGTGAGTTTCTTTGAGCTCCCTTTTCTCGTAAGTTTTTCTTTTTGTTTTTTGAACCCTTTTTTATCCTGTTCTGTGCTGTTATAAGGTGGTCCGTCAGGCACGACCACGGGAGGGTACATAGGATAGACTCAGGAAAACAAATTTCGTTATATTCTCAGGTCCTAGGAAGACAGAATCACTGTATCCTGGAGAGTGGGGAGGCACATGTGGAGCAGCAGGGGAGCAGCTCCACTGAGTAAGGAAGACTCCTGGGCAAGTGTCTTTATAGGGGATCATGGTGGAGTACATAAGAAAAGGCAGGAGGGAATTTCTTTTCTTTTTTTCATTGAGGATTAACTTAAACGCACGCTACCACTGAGCTGCATTCCCAGCCTTTTTTCTTTTCTTTTTTTTCTTTTTAATTTTGAGATGGGGCCTTGCTAAATTGCTCAGACTGGCTTTGAGCTTGTGATCCTCCTGAGTCACTGGGATTACAGGTGTGTGCCTCTGTGCCTAGCACTGGAGGGAATTTCTTTGGTGTGTTTGTTATCTGGTCAGGGAGGGTGGGCTGGAAACTTGTGGAAGGGGCCAACTTTATCACATTTGTGTACCTGGTCACCTAGATAGATTCTTACAGCTTATTATGTGTGTGGTGATGTTGAGACAACAGCAGAAAAAAAAATAAAGTTTTAAAAGTCCATATCCATAGCACAGCACTTTTCAATGTTTGTTTGTCTAGATTTTCTTTGTTTCACTAATGGTTTTGAGAGCTAAAATACTTGAGGTGATTTACATGGTCTTTATGATAAAGCCTAAGAAAAGAGCTATAGCTATTTAAAAATGTCATAGTGGTGAGACTCAGTTATCTTACAGACAATAAAATGTTTAGTTAGGATACTAAATTATTAGCTGAAGACCAATGGTTCAGGAAACAACATTTTACACTGAATATAACTTCTAAATTCCAAACATGATGTAGTAGCTCTGTCCCAGTATCTGTGTCTGATGGCATGTTGTCTACATGAGTATGGAGACTCTCACTGCCTCTAATACTTCAGGAGAACACACAGCTCCTAGCAGGTTTGCTTAATGTTCTGAGGCCTCTGCAAGATCTTAAGGCAATATGTTCAGACCTCTTTTCAATTGTGATATATGAAAAAAATATATTTTTTCTAATAATTCATATTGAACTTTCCTTAGCTGGCACCTTTCCTATAGATTCTGACTGGAGCAGTTTTAGATAGCTAAGAAGTATCTCAGTACCAGTTATAATGCCTATTAGTGCATGTAGCACATAATCTGTTCATACTTTAAAGTGAAATGTAAAAGAAATGTTCATAGAAACATCACAGTGAAAGGCAAGATTGGGAGTCATAGCAGTTATTGTCCCTTAGAGTTCTGCCATCTTGCTGGGTAGGCATTGTGGAGTCCCAAACCCCTAGAGTAAAGGAAGTTCCTTTATTTGATCCTGGCTCTGCAATCTGGGTAGAACTCTTGTTCTTATAGTTGGCCAAATCTAATGAGAGTGACAGGGAAGTGTGGGCTCTTTGGGAGCTACGTAACATTTGCATTCAACTTCTCATTTAAGTTCAAGAATTGGTTTATAGTCACAGGCTTCTAATTACTCACAGCTTAAGACTGACTTGGGCAATAATATTCTTTCAAAAAGGCTTCTGCACCGTTTTCTTCTTGTCAGTACTATTAACCAGTTATCACAGTGGAAATTCTATTTTAGATCTAGTTTTCAACTGATAGACTTGGTTGTGTTAATGTAAACTTTGCTCAACTTAGTTGTAGTAATTTATACTTCTTGGTTTAACCAAAAAGTCTTAGTAGAACTTTGTTGCTCAAAGTTCTTTTCATTCTTAATTATTGTTATTTGTGTCAGGCATCTAGGATGAACCTGAATGTGTTATGCTTCCTTTAGCACTTAGTTTTCAAGGTTGCTAAAGGAAGAGAGTATTCTGGGATAGTATGAGAGATTTTCATGCACTAGTCTGGAAGAATGTGTAGGCAGAATACGAAGACCCCCAGTGACTCACTCTTTTACAGTCCCCTGCTCTTTGAGTGTGGGTGCTACCTTCAGTATGAAAAGATGTCATTCCTGAGATTGTTACTTTACATGCAGAAGAGAGATCATATAGTTGTATGAGTTCTTTAAAAGCAGGGGATTTTCGCTGGCAGATAGCAGGAGAGGAAGTCAGAGAGGTTGGATGAGTGACAGAGTGGTCACACTGTGGTTACCAGCCTGTAGGGGGCTATAGGACAGAGAGCTGCTCTTGGACAGTGCCTCCAAGGGAAGTAGGGACCTTAGACTCACAGCTTTAAAAAGACTGGATTCTGCCAACAACCTGGGTGGAAAAGGATGCTTCCCCAGTGTCTCCAGACAGCAGCCCACTCTAGCCAATGCCATGATTTTGGCACTGTGAGAACCTGAACATAGAGCCTTGTTGAGCTGGCCCAGATTTCTGATTTGTAGAACTGTGTGCTAATAAATGGATATTGTTTTAAGCTGGTAATTTTGATAATGTTACACAACAGCAGAAAATAGTCACTTCTATTTGTTTCATTAGTTGGTTCTTATAACATGGCCGTTGTCTGACTCTCACAAGTACAAAGGAATAAGGTGGGAGAAGCCCAGCAATTTGCTCAGAACATAGAAGTGGGGCTGAGTGTACACACATACTTGTATGTGCAACAAGAATATATACACCTCTATGAATCTTAAGTCCATTTTGCTGGATCAACCTTATATATAAGGTTCAGTGTTCCATTTATATTTTTAAATATATCTTATATATATTATATATTTTTTTCATACAATGCTTAAGTTTTTTTTTTTTTTTTAATATGTAGATGCTTGTCTTTAGTGAAACACAAATATATTCTTTGCTCCCTGATCAGTTTTAAACAGTAGCACTGCTGAGTTCTCTATGGGAAGCCCCTTAGCTTGGTGGACTGGTAGTAGTACAGTGACAGCCTCATTACCTTGGGACGGAGATACTGAGGAACTGCAAAGAGGTTTTTTGAGTTATTAGTCTCCAACAGTACACAGGAGATTTTTACCAGGGAGGGTAGAGTGGTTGCCTGTTCACTGTACCTCTGCTTTTGTGCTTGAGGAAGGCTGATGCCAACACAGACACATGCAATGCGCTTGTACTGGACTACCAAAGGGCTGCGTGGCAATTCAACATTGCTCATGATGCTGTTGAAGATACAGATCTGTGCAGCATACTTGAACAGTGAGGTGTCTAAGCACAAGAGGTGACTGCAAGAGTGAGCTCTGTAGCAGGTGGGTGTTACTGCCATGCTCTGTGGCATGATTTGTGGCGCAATAGTTCTGAATGGTTTTCTGGATGCAGCTGGTGGACAGTGCTGGACATAATTCTGAAAGGATGAGGTCTGGTACTCTGAGATGTCTTGTAAGGATTTGGAGACTGTTGAATAGTGCAGCCAGGAAGAGAATAGTCAGGCATGGTCTGTGTCTGAGTACTAAGCAACCTGAAGGTGAGGTGTCCTCTGGAAATTGATTACAGGGTGGGTACAGCTTTCACCCCTGTCATTTTCTGCATATACTGCTCACTGGAGGTGACCCTGGGGTGCCCCTTCTCTTAAGTAATGCCATGTCCAGTGGCTTGATGGTCATATTTATACCACTCATAACTGCTTAAGTGGCTGCATCTGGGCAAGAGAAACCTACAAGGCCAAACCCTTTGCTGTGGCCATCCCCCATCCTTGTACATCAGCTGGAGGCAGTGTTTTCTGTAGATGTTCATCATTAGTATTGCCATCAAGATTTTACTTATGAATGTTAATATCCTTTTATCCAGAGATACAATTCTCCTCCCAACCTAGCTCTTGGTTGTCTCCAGGTTCACTTTTTATAAGTTTAACAAGCATAAAATGGTTTTCCATTAAGCTCTTTTCCATTCATCTTATCCAGTATTCTCTATCTTTTAGGCCCTTTGAAGCTCACAAATCTCAAATCTTTGATTTTTTAATTTTATATGGTCATTATATGCACCTTAAATCCAGTCCAGATTTTCCAGAGAGATACAGTGCCTTTAATCTGTTTCATCTCCAAACTTCTTAATATAGATGTGGATAACTTCTTTTTCCTAGCTTCAACAGAAGCTTCTTATTGTTTATAAAACTTGTAATGTTCAGCAAGTTTTTAAGATGCATTCACTTTCTTTCACTGGTTCTTTCAGATACTTTCTGAGTCTCAAAGTATATAGATTTCAATAATGTTGATGTATTTTTATCAACTACCTTACATGAAAGGACTTTCCTTTTTTGTTGTTAGAGGATGTGCCTTAAATAGAAAACTTATAAAACCTGTCAATTTTTTGTCTAAATTTGATGACTAATACCCCTCCACTCTTATGAGGTGGTAAGTTATGCTGATACCATGTGATATGTACTAGTTACCTTTTATAACGTGTAGATTCTTGGTGTCTAGTGATATTTTTCCTGTTTTTTGCTGCTATGAGTGATTAAAGTGAACATAGGCAGTCAGTTTCTGTAGGCTGTTTCCATATGGTGAAGTAATTGGACTGTTTCCCAAATCTGTCACTCAGTTCTGTCTTCATGACTTTTTGGACTCCTATATTCATTTTTTTTTTTTTTTTTTTTATTACTGACTGTATTACTCAGGGTTCTTCAGCAAAAAAGAAACCTTTTAGGATATAGGTATGAAAGAGTATTTATTATGGGAATTGGCTCATTCTCTGAAAACTGGAGAACCAGGAAAGCTGGTGGTGTAATTTGATCTGTGTCCAAAGACCTAAGATGCAGGGGAGCAGAACGTGTAACTTTCAATCCATGGCTGAAGACCTGAGAACCTGGGGGCTGCTGGATTTAAGTCCTGGAGTCCAGAGGCTCAAGAACCTGGGGTTCTGATGTTTGCAGGCAGCTGAAGATGCAAGTCCCAGCTCAAGAGAAGCTGCTCACCCTTCCTCTGCTTTTTTGTTCTGCCCACACCCTCAGTGGATTGGATCTTTGATTAACCTGTTGATTCAAATACTAATCTCTTCTGGACCCCCCCCCCCCCCAGAAAATTGTAATGTTTTGCTAGCTGAGTGTCTCTTAATTCAGTTAATTTAACATAAAATTAACTGTTTTAGTTTAAAATCATTGTCTCATTTTCCTAAGTGGAAAAACCACAAGCATTTATACAAAAAAGATTAAAGTTCTAGCTGCTCTTGCTTGAGTTAAGGTTTATTCTGTCTTTGTTAAATTCACAAGTAGATGAGTGGTAGATGTATCAATGGTACCATGAGACTTTTAAGGAGAAAGAAAAGGCAGAAGATAAGGTGAACACTATCCTCTGCGAGAGATCTAGTGTTATTGAGGACCGAAGATATTGTAAAATATGTATTTTGTCCTAATCCCAGTTTCCTGGCAAAATAGACTCCTAGGACTCTTGAAATTTCTGCATAGTAGGAGTGTCTCTTGTCTGTTAATGAGATGACTGGTGACTGGGGGCCCTAGGTGTCAGGATGGGGACTGGTCCAAGGCCTGATTAGAGGGTTGGGATTTTCAGTGGTAACCCAAACCGCCAGGGAGGAGAAAGGGATTGAATGTTAAGCTGATCACCAGTGGCCAGTGGTTTAATCAATGATGCCTACTTAATGAAGCCTCCATAAAACCATAAAATCTCAGGGCTTAGGAAGACTTCCTGACAACTAGACAAGTGGATATTACTGGAGCATGTTGGGAGAGGGACTGGATGCTTGCCTGTGCCCCTTCTGCCATATCTGACCATGTACATCTCTTCCATGTTCCTGCTCATCTGCATCCTTTGTAGTGTTCTTTATAATAAGTGGATAAATGTAAGTACAATTGTTCCCTGAGTTAGAGGCTCTAAGCCAATCTATCAAGTTAATCGAACCCAAGGAGAAAGTAGTGGGAATTCTGATTTATAGTTGACTGGCCAGAAGCACAGCCATCATCCGAGTTTGTGGTTGGCTTCTGAAGAGGGGGCAGTTTAGTGGGACTGTGTCTTCAACCTCTGAGATCTGATGCTATTTCCATGTAGATGGTGTCAGAATTGAATTAGGGGGCATCCAGCTGGTGCCTGCTGTAGAATCAACTGCAGAACTGCTTCTTGGTGGTCAGAAATCCCCATAAATTTTGGTGACCAGAGATTACAAAAATATTCTGTTTGGTGCTGTAAGAGTATGGTAGGAGAAACTGTTTGCTTTTCTTATATCCTTATAAGGACACACGTGTGTCTAAACTGTTGTTAAAAACATGCCCCTTTTGCTGTTTGTATAAATGATCAACCATTTTCTGACCATCAAGGAGGCTCATAATGGAATTTGATTAACTTTTGTAAAAGGGAAGGTTGTTTGTTTAGAGCAGCACTGAGTTATCTGTTCAATGCCTCCTGTTTAGAAGGGAGGTAGGTACTTCAAGAGAAACTCTTGGAATAATGAGGAAATGGAGCCAGGCCATCGATCATCAGGCTGTGCAGAACCTCATCAGTAGGAGCCCAGACTCGGAAGCCCAGAGGCCAGATCTCCTCCTAGTCTTCCTGTTCTGAGCACCTGTGGGGCCATAGAAAAGCATAGTCTCTTGATTTCAACTCTTCTCTCCTGTACTTCCTTAGTTCCTTTGTTCTATTACTGAGGTATATTTAGGGGCTTGATTTCGGTTCAGATGTGTTATGCTTCAGACACTATTCCTCTCTGATTTATTATCTAAGTGCAGTTGTAATAATCTTGGGTTTTTTTTTTTTTTTTTTTTTTTGGTGCTGAAGATGGAACCCAGGGCCTCAAACATGCTAGCAAGTACTCTACCACTGAGCCACATCCCCAGCCCAGTAATGATCTTTCTAAAGAACAAACCTAATATTGTTCTTCTTTTAAACTCTTCAGTGACTATAGCTCCCAACCCTGAGCCTTCATAAGCCCTCTTAAGGAGATTGACATTGAGCATCTCATCTCTCACAGCTCCAGGTTATAACTCTACTATGTCTTGGACATCTTTGCCCAGTGAGGTTTATTGTGCCTGAATGAACATTCCTGCATTGGAACCTTTGAGCCCTGTTCTTTCATCTGTGTGGAAATTCCCCTCCTTTCTTTCCCCTTTATGCTTGACTAATCTATGCTTCTTAAAGGTCTCAGCTTCGTATTTCTGAGGGATAGATTTACACTTCCTTCTTTTTGGTGTGGGTCACATGCCCATCCATGTACAATGAAAATCGCCTATTGTAGCTCTCCAAGCATAGCACTTGGCCCACTTCTGTGTTTCCTTCTTATCCTCCAGGACAGATATAAAGAGAGGGACCTCATCTTTCTGTACTTCATTTTTTCCTAGTGCCTGGGCATTCAGTTGATGCCTGCTGAATGAGTACATATTTCCTGTTTCTTGTGTACATGTGTGTGTGTGTGTATGTGTGTATGCATGTGCATGCACATGTGTGCGCACATGTGTGTGTATAATATCCTAGGCATATATTTTTGAAGTTTATGTTTACTGAGAAACATATATTTTAAAAAAATATCACTTTTAAATTAGCAGTTAAAGCATTTTTGTATAGAATTGTAAGTTTATAAGTATAAAATAAACACCCTTAATTGTAAAAATGACTGGTTGACTAGGCACTGTTTTAACTTGTTTGCTACCCACAATAACCCCATGAGGCCACAGCATTATTATCCCCACTTTTCAGATGAGGAAACTGAAGCACAGAGAAGTTAAGTTGCACAAGGTTACATGGCTATGGTGGCATGGTCGGGATTTGAAACCAATCCAGCTGGTTTCAGATCTAACACCTTCCAGTAATATTCAACCATGACTTCTGTTCTAGCCTTAAACCAAGAAATATCCAAAAGCTCTTAGCAATCAGTAAGAAAAAGATTAACATCTTGTAGAAAAATCAACCCAAGAATATGGAAAGGCAAGCCGGGCATGGTGGTGCACGCCTGCGATCCCAGCAGCTCAGGAAACTGAGGCAGGAGGATCACTAGTTCAAAGCCAGCCTCAGCAATGGTGAGGAGCTGAGCAACTCAGTGAGACCCTGTCTTTAAAAAATAAAATACAAAATGGGACTGGGAATATGTCTCAATGGTTGAGTGCCCCTGAGTTCAATTAAAAAAAATATATAGAAAGGTAATATGTAAAAGAACTATGGAACACAAATGTAAACACCATGGAAATCAAACAGCAATGTGTTACTTTTTTGATTACTTAGATAGGCAGAGATTAAGAGGATGATTACATTGTATGTTAACAAGATAGTCAGAATGTGGGTTCTCATTCGAAGTATCAGTTTACTTCCCTGTAATTCTCTTTTTAGCAATCTGTCCACATAAAATAATTGTATAAGCATGCAAAGGTCATGTAGAAGATTGTCCTCTTTAATAGTTACTGTGGTAAAAAATTAGAGACCACCTAATGTCAAACATTTAGGGGATGGGAATTAAATCATGGCAAGTCTACATAATGGAATCTCCATAGCCATTTTACACATAGAGTAATATTTATTGATATAGGAAATATTTATGATTATTGCTAAATGAAAGAAAGGGCAAAAACATATGCAATATGTCTAATGTTATAAAAATATAGCTATAAAAGTAACTAAAATACATGGAGAATTGATATGCCAGATAGTGTGCTGTATTGCTACAATAAGAATCTTTTTAAATGAATATTTAGTGATTGTTCTTGGTCAGTGGGTACATGTGTGAGCAGTTTGTTTCTACATGTTTTTCCTTGTCTTTGGTAATTAGATAGATCTATCACTAAGTTTTCTTCCCAGTTCATTATCTTCTCATTCCTGCCCCCACTTTCCCATGTTAAGTTGAAAACAGGAGTAGAAGAATTTTAGGAGCCACCACAGAGACGGGGAGCAAACCCAGTTTCTAGCCAAGTTTTAGAACTGTAAATAGATGTAGGTTTGCTCCATTATTTAGCATTTAACTTAAGGCTACTGGAACACCTGCCATGTCCTTTGTAGAATCCTGAGTTAAACTGTGCTATTGAAGTTTCTTCTGAATGCATGGCTGCTTTTCCTGTTTCTCTAAGAAATGTAGAAGCATTATAAATAAGAAGCTACTAATGGCTTTTGCTGGCTTTTAAAGATTTTCTTTTCCAGATCTGTAGTCTTATCCTGAGGAAAAAGTGTCACAAAATTGACTCTGTGCTTTGCATATAGTGTAGGAGGGCAGCTGGGACCTGCATAGTGTAGAGCAGTGCTTCTGTGAGATTGTAAGATACTGGGGACTTGGGGTGGGCTGTTCCACCTCATTCTTTTGTTCTTGGACAGGAGTCTCCTGGGCATCTGTCATGTCTAGCTTCTCTGCAAAAGAGCTATCGGCACTCCCTATCAGCAAAGAAGAGTGAAGTGAGGTGGAGACACTGAAAAGAAGATAGGAGATATTCCCAGTGATCCCCTTTGAGCGTGAATGTAAAGTATTCTTAGTAGCCTTTATGGGCTTCTATTTAGAATATGCGAAGTTTAGTGAACCATGAATGGAAAAATACTACCCCTTCTCTGCACCTCAAACCAAATGGAAAAATCACTACAATGAAACACAGCCTTGGTAATGAGATAGGCAGCCACTTTCAACTTCCACCCAGGGAGGACACATCTGGCAAAGTCACCCAGAACACTGAGGGTGCTACTTGCTGGGCACAAGTGTGCCTCTATAGTGACTGGCTTTCTCTGGGGCGTCAGTGACTTCAGTGACAAGTGCTTTGAACTCCAAGACAAATAATTATGAAGTTGTTTCTGGAGTAAAGTTGTTTCTGCCCCCACTTTCCCTTGTTAAGTTGAAAACAGCTTCTGGAGAATCTCTTTAAATTTTTGGAGCCAGTGTTCACTTGTAAGTTGAGAAAGAGTTGGAGACTCTATTTTAAGAATTTTGTTTTCCTGAATAGTAATCTGCTGGAAGCTTATATTAAACTGATGCTTTATTTCCTACAAAACTTAAGGTTTTTGATCCTTTAAAAGTATTGGAAAATAATCCAGCATTTTAAATAATCACTATGTCAGAGTGATTTTTGAATTAAGGTAGAGGTGGCATACTGGGACATTGTTGCCTACAGACTCTGCCTTGTGTGCTTCTTAGATGGCTCCTGTGACAGTGGGAGGGCTGCGTGGGATGCTTCTCCTGTTATTGGCATTGCTGGTGGGAGGTGAAGTGTGAGTTAGTTTGAGTTGTTTCTTTTAACAGGTTATTTAAGTATGCCTTAATGAGCTACTTTATAAACTATTTTGATTTAAAAACTCTGCTTATGAAAGATGGAGTCATAAATGTCTCTTTGTTTTAGTCTCCTCTTGCTCTGGAGTTGACTGTGGAATCATAAAGTCTGTTTTGATTTGTGGTATTCATACAGGCTGGGAAAAGGCATATGATTGTGTTTCTGTGGATTAAACTCCTTCACTTTTCTTGCATTATAACTTTAAATATGTTTTACCTTCTTCTCATCATTTGGCAGGGGCTCAGACCCCAGCCCAGCATCTCTGCTAGTAGCTTAAAACCACGTGAGCTGATTCAGGGACACCCGAACGTGGCAGTACATCACAAGACATTACACAGACAAAGACCCAGCTCCTCAGCCTCAGGGACTGCTGTCCAAAGAGCCTTCTATTAATAGATAGAGTATGGGGGAGATACGTGAACAGAGGCCAGATAGGTTTGCGAAATACTAGAGTAGGCAAAGTTCTGTACTTCAGGACTTTCAGGAGCCTAAACATAAAATGTTCAGAATTCTTCAAGCAGGGTATAATTGTGTACAGTTTCCCAGATGTAATTGGTTGGTAAATCCTCCTTAAACGCTCTCCTTCCTTCTCTTCTCTTCCTCCCTTCTTTTCCATTCATTTTTCCTCCCTCATTCATCTTTTTAAAAAAACTTTTGTAACAGGTTTATTATAGATCACCTATATATCAAATGAAGAGTGATTCTCTCTCAGAAGTTTTTAAATCTGGGTTTTTACATGTGTTTCTTTAAGTGGGGGCATTACCCTTATTTTGAAAGTCTTAGGATCTTTTTGTTGTTGTTTTTTGGTTTTGGTGCAGGGGTTTGAACCCAGGACTGCGCGTGCTAAGTACACATTCTGCCATCCCCAGTCCCACTATTTGGGTCTTCTGAGTAATGTGTCCTGCCAAATAGAAATTCCTTATTAAAAATGTCAAATAATTAGAACATGATGATTTCACTCTACCCAGGGGATGCTGGGAATGCTTCTCTGATACTTGTTTCACACAGGAAACTCAGTTAACCACTCTCTCTTTGTTGATGAATGTGGAGTGACACTATAGTGTCTTATGGTGTGTATACGGTTAGCTTGCTGCCATGGCACCTATCTAGGGAGAATATTAAATCATCGAACCTGTGGGAAAAGAGAAGCTGAGCAACTTGGCTGAAGTTTTTACAAAGGTGATGGAATTGTGAGAGTCTGGAAACATCGTGTATGTTCTTCTTGGACCTGAAGATTACCAGCAGAGCCTGACATGCTGGTATGGCAGCTGTGAGGGACAGGGAAGGAAAGAAGTGCAGTGCATGAGTGTGGTGGTGTGTTTGATATTGTCCCCTAGATGCTACACCTGGCAAGGGTGTTAGGTTGTCTCTCCCTGCCCAACAAACCACTCACAAATAGAAATTTGTGCCCTACTCCTATTAGAACTCAATATGCAGTATCCTTTAGCCCTTAATCCAGATGTTACTTCTTGGAGTTCCCTTCTCTGACCTGCTGGGTGGGATCAGGTTCCTTTTGATAATGCTTGTCCTGCTTTCCGATTGAGTGTTAATTTTGTGGCTATTAGATTAAATGTCTGTTTCCTTCTTGGTTTCTATTTCCTGAAGGCAGGGCTCAAGTCTGTACCTACTTTTGGGTATGATGATAAGAATAAGTAACACTTATGTAGTACTGACCATTTAGCTTGATCCTTGTGGTAACCTGTGGAGAAAGTACCATTATTCCCATTTTACTGATGAGGAATCAAAGGCTCAGAAAAGAGCCTCATCCTGAGTAACACAGCAGTTTGTTACTGTGTTGACAGAGGCAAAATGTGACACTGGCAGTGGATGCTAGGGTAGGCTTTAAATGAATCTTTTAATCATTACCTCAGTGTAACAAAATTGAGAGTCCAGTAATAAGTAATAGCAGTATACTTGTGGTGATTTGGTATATGATAAAGGCAGCATTGCAGATCAGAGGAAAAAATGGATTATTGAGTAAATGTTGTGTGAATCTATCCATTGGGAAATAACTCTGGATCTTTTATCATACCTTTTACCAAAAAAAAATTTTTATGGGTTGGAAAAACATGAAAGTAAAAGGTTATAAGGTAGTCAAAGGAAAATATGGGTTCTCTTGAGCTGGAGAAATACTTTCTGAACTTGACTTCGGGTACAGGGACTATAAAATATAGATGGCGATTTTGATACTTAAAAATGAAGAACTGGTGACTAGCCAGAACATCCTAAAGGTGTTGGAAATGACTAATGGAATTTAGGGCTTTCCATGTAAAACTGAAAAGTAAACCATTAAAAAAAAACAGCTTTGCCAAGAGGTCAGAGGGTGTTCTCTGTCCTGCAGGTCCCTTCTCTCTGGGTAGGCAGTGCATGTGATCTGTAGGTTCCCTTTGATTAAGTCACCTGTTGGCCTTTATCACAAGTGGGATACCCAGAGGTGTGTGCAAAGACATGTTCAGTATCCATTGCTGTGTTAATTGTGCAGTGTTTTCTGCTAACAGAATGGTATTCTGTGAGACCATTAAAGTGATGTAATCTATATCCCTATAGAAGCCTTTGCTGGATATAGTTGGGTAGGGGACAGTAAATTTTACCGAGGCATTTATAATGTTACTTGGATGTAATATCATGGGTGTGGCCTGTATCTGACCTTAAGCCCTGTGTATCTTTATTTTTTCCTAATTGGAACAGTTATCTTGCTCATGAAGTACAAAAACTAAGATGTCTTGTTGTCCTTTTGTAAGTGTTTACATTCCTTATTTTTTAATTTTTTGCAGTGCACGGATTTTGAACCCAGGGACTTGCTCACACTGGCAGAGCACTTTACACTGAGCTGCACTCCCAGCCCCAGTATTTACATTCTCATAAAACTTATTTTTGGCTCCTAAAAATGCTATTCTCACTTTTGGCCTTCTTAGTCACCGTGTTAGGGATGTTTGAAATATTCAGGACACTGAGCAGCAGTTTAAACACAAAGAAGGGAATGAGGTGCCAGGGCATGATCATTAAAATTGCATGAGTGCTGGAGTTTATTCCATAGCACAAAGCCTTCCTCGATGAACTGGATCAATGTTTAATAGAAACACAGCCTTTTCAGCATGGCTGTTCTTTAACTCTTTTGTTTTTAATTAAATGTCCTATGTTATTCAGCCTTAAAAGAGTAACAAAGACAAAGGAGGGGGGAAGAAAAGAAACCCGAAAGCATCAATGATAGTATAATGTTGAAGAATTTCACATAACCCACCTCCACACACACCTCCCTGGAAGCATTAAGCAGCACAGCCGGCTCAGATTCACATCTTTTCTCATCAGCTCTTCAGAGAACAGTTTAATAAAGAACTAATTATGGAGCAGTCCTACATGCACCGTAGACAGGGTAATCTAGCTGCATAATTGTGCTGAGGATATATGTGCGGGATGTGATTTCTATCCTGTTTTAAGGTATTTGTTCTGTATTACTAGGGGAAGGCTGATTTCAGAATTACAAATAGCATTTAATATTCAGCACATTAACTGGGTCCATGAATATGTACCACTATTTTGGATTTTTTGGAGAATGGACTTTAAGATTAGTTTCATGGAAATCCACAATGTGGGGACTCACTGGGATTTAAAACAACCTCTTGGCCTAGTGTTATAGATGAGATTTTTGGAAGGCTCAACAGAAACAAGAAGGACATGAAGTTTATGTAGATGTGAAAGGTGAAGTGAATTTGGAATTTAGGGTCTAGGGTTTGGTGATTGTAACAAGAACTGGAGCTGCAGTAGGCAATGGAGCACTATAAATTTTGAGGTTATTTTTCCTCTTTCATTAGCTCTGTGACAACGACTGTGATCCACCCCACTTGGTCCACGTGACCTCAGCATTCCTAATCATGTGCACACGTGCTGCCCAGGCCTTTCCTTGGATGCCTCCTATTCTCTCCTTGTGGTTCCTGATTGCATGGCTCAGCATCTTCATGCCACAACTCCGGTCCTGTTGGGTCTGGATATGCCTGTCATGGACAGGTTCATCTTTCCTTGCTTGTTGAAGCTCCCATTGTCTTAAGTGACGTCTTGTTCTTTAATTAGGAGAGATGTGTTGCCAAAAGGACTTAAAGCTAAATGGAGAAAGGTGGAAAAAATAAACACAGGGCTCAATGTTCAGAGGGTATTTTTAGACTTATAAGCAGCTTGCTGCTTTCCATGAAATAGCTGAGTGTAATTAATGACTCACATCTCCTATTTTGGTGGTTTTCCCTAAAGGGTGAAATACTGGTTTCAGCGTGTTGTATACGTGTGTTTCTTCAGGTTCACAGGAGTGTTTGTTTTGTTTAGTGACCATGTGGATGGTATTCCCTTAGTCCCTTGTAAAATGTCTTCTTTAGTCATTATAGAAATCAAATAGTCTTCCCAAGTGTACTTTAGAAAAGGTGAAGTTATAATTCAAAACAAACTATGACAGTAACTGAATTTTTGTATTTCAGAGGAAGAAGGAGAGGGAGTTAGTGAGTGGTTAAATGAGATTATAAGTTTTCAGTCTCATGGAATGCTCAAGTGGAACCAGAAGTGATTTTTAGGCCATTTTGAGTTGCTATACTTGATCAGGCAACTGATTGAATTCCCCCTGGGAACTTGGGATGTGGCCATTAAAGAGAGAATCTTAGTGGTGGGAAATCTTCATCTGTGGTGGATTTGATTCTGTCAAATCATGAAGTAATTACAGTTGTAGTAGTTATAAAAGAGAAATGGTCAAACTTGGGAGAAATCTTACAGATTGTTCCCATCTATAATCACCGTTTTTAAAGGCATTACAGAAAGCCTGGTGTAAGCTAATATATGACTTTTCGTCCCCAGACTACTTTTCTTACCTCTTGAAAACCACATGGGCACTCTTTATAAAACGTCCAGAAAATGATCATTTCTATTTATGGGACAGGTAGATTTAAAATAGGAAAAGACTGAATGGTGTCAATCAGACATTCTTCTTGTTTGTTCTCCTTTGAACTCAAGGCAGGATCCCATTGGCTCCCCAGGGCCTGACAGAAGTGATCTTAATTCATGGGACCATACCTGGAATGGGACCTTTGGGCTCCCATCCCCATGCTTTTTATTTTTTAAGTTATTTGCAGTGTCTTTGAATTTTAGCTCGGTGTGCTATCTAAACAAGCCAGCCCTGTTCTCTGTCCCTCTGGCTGAGGTCTGGCTTGCTTACAGGCTGCTTGGGAACAAGGAGACCATTAGAAGTGGTCCTGTACTTGATGGGC
Organism: Sciurus carolinensis; assembly: GCF_902686445.1. Classification (NCBI taxonomy): domain Eukaryota; kingdom Metazoa; phylum Chordata; class Mammalia; order Rodentia; family Sciuridae; genus Sciurus; species Sciurus carolinensis. Next base: position 53,182,688 of record NC_062226.1, on the reverse strand, counting down.
CTGTCTCCCCAAGGATTCTGCATCATATGCAGGGTTATTTTTTACTTTTGCTTATGTACCTCAAAATTCTAGACAATGAAGTATAATTTTAATTGCTATTGTCTAAACTCTTCTCTTAGGAAACTGCAGTCTTTTAATGGCTGTGTTATCATGAAACATATATAGAACTATATTACCTGGCACACTTTAGCTAGAACATTTTTGTAAGGTGTTTGCTTCTCATTTTGCAAATGTTTTATAGCACATTCCAAATGTAGAGACTGCAAGCCACCTTACCCTTTCCACCCGTCTCTGGGAGATGTGAATTTTGCCTTCCAGGTGAGACTTACTCCTAAATGTGATAAGTGGACAGGTCCTCTGTAGGCCTAGCAGTGAAAAAAAATTTCTGCATTATTGATTTGCAAGAGAAGCGTTAAATTTTTAAATGTTAACAAGACATTTGATTGTGAATTTTTATTATTCTGTTTTTTGGGGAGATAAGGGGGTGGGAAAAAGGAAAATTTTACCAAAATGGAAAAATTTCTTTGTAAGAATAACAAAGCATTTTAAAAAATGCTTGAACTAACTACAGGATGGTTAAAAGAAGTGCTACAATTATCTAGAAAATTGATGTACTGTCAAGAAAAGTCCAACTTAAATTCCATGCATCCAAATCTTCCTCCTTGTGGTAATTTTTAAAGAGATGATTTTCTTTAGGTTGCGTGTTTTTATTGTATTCTTTAGTCACAAAGAACCCAACTTAGAGGAGCCTGGTCCTGGGAAGGGAGCAGTGCTGTGTGTGCCTGTGTGCCATGCTATGTGACTTTGAGGATGTGCCATCAATAAGTCTCCAGGCCTGTGCTCAGGGAGGCCAGCTGAATTCTGGAATGGCAGGTTTTGATTTGTTTATGATAAATATTCCTTTAAGCATGAATTGAATCCATTTTGCTTCCTTCATTACCCAGAGGTATTTGACACCTGTGTTCTCAGCAGCATCATTATTCCCGAAAACCAAAAGGTGGAAGCAGCTCAGGTGTGTCCACACATGAATGGATAGACTGTGATGTAGACATACAGTGGAATATTATTCAGCCTTAAAAAAAGAGGGAGATCTTGAAATTTAGCTCAGTGGGCCTTAAAAACATAAAAAGCTAAAAAAAAAAAAAAGTTTTGGAGATGAGTGTTGGTGATGCACAAAATGTGAATGTACTTTTTGCCAATGACCCGTATATGCCAGCGAATGGTTAAGATGGCAGATTTTATGCCATGTATATTTTACTACAATTTAAAAATTTAAAAAAGCAAACCTATCTGAGTGAGTCTGATTTAAAAAAAATTTTAAATTTATTGAAAATATTTTTAAAAATTGGCATCTTTTAATTGTGGGTAAAAATTACATAATGTAGACTTTACCATTTTAATCATTTCTAAGTGTGTGATTCAGTATCAGTTTCCATTTCTGGAACTTTTTCATCATCCCAAACTAACTCTGTACCCATTAAACATGAACTCCCTTTCTTCCACTCCCTAGCCTTTGGTAACTCGTGTTCTACTTTGCATGAATTTTTATATTCTGGCTGACTCATGGAAGTGCAGTTGTATAACATTTGTCATTTTGTGTCCAGCGTACTTCACCTGGCATGATTGTAAAGTTTTTATGTGCCATATCATGGGCCAGAATTTCATTCCTTATTATGACTGAATAATATTCCATTGTATGGATATATACCACATTTCATCTATCCATTTACTTTTCATTGGGTATTTGGATGGTTTCTACCTTTTGACTATTAGGAATAATGTTACTAACAACAGTAATGTACAAATATCTGCTTAAGCCCTTGTTTTCAATTACTCTAGGAGTGAGATTTCTGGATTACATGGTAATTCTTTTTTCATTTTACTATTATTATATGTATTAACATATTGATTGTCCAAATCAGTGGGTTTCCCTGAGGCACTCCGTACATGCATATATCATGCTTTAATCATGAACTCCCTTCTCCTATGCTCCGTTGCCGTATCCCCTTCCCCTTTCCCCATCATGCCCTTCTTAGAGTCTGAGTCCATCTTTTACTTCAGGTAATCTTTTTTTTTTTTAAATTTTTTCAATTTCCATATGAGACAAAACATGTGATTCTTGTCTTTCCTTTGACTTATTTCACTTAACATGATGTCTTCCTCTTTCATCCATTTTTCCTGCAAATGACAGAATTTCATTCTTTTTTATGTATGAATAATACTCCATTGTGTGTAAATACCATATTTTCTTTATTCATCAGTTGAGGGGCACCTGGGCTGATTCCATAGCTTGGCTATTGTGAATAGTGCTGCAGTAAACATAGACATGCTGATATCTCTTTTGTATACTGTCTCGATTTCCTTGGAGATATGCTAAGGCGTGGGATAGTTGGATCATTTGGTGGTTGTGCATACTGCTCTCCAGAGTAGCTGTACTCATTTACCTTCCTTTCAACAATGAAGAAGGGTTCCTTTGTTCTCCACAACCTCCTCCAGTGTTTGTTATTTTTTGGTTTTGTTTGTTATTTTTTGGTTTGTTTAGCTATTCTAACTGGGGTGAGATGGGATCTCAATGTAGTTTTCATTTTCATTTCTCTGATGGCTAAGGATTTTGAGCATTTTTTCTTACATTTTTTGGTCACTTGTACTTCCTCTTTTGTGAAGTATCTGTCAGATCATTCACCCATTTACTGACTGGATGATTTATTTTCATTGTAAAGTTTTGTGAGTTCTTTATATATTCTCAATATTAATTCACTCTCAGATGAATAGCTGGTAGATTTTCTCCCATCCTGTGGGTTGTGGGTTGTCCCATTACTCTGTTGATTGTTTCCTTTGCCGTATAAAAGTTTTTTTTTTTTAATGTCTTCAGGTAATAGCTCTTTTCCCTTGTTTATTCTGATTGTGGATTCATTTGTGTTTTTTAATAGTGTTCTTAAGATCTTGTATGTTTTGTTCCCTCTTTCTTATTTTTTTTTCTTTATTGCAGTCTGAATGTGCTATTTCACCAGACTTGTTTTCAAACCCTAATATTATTTCTTCTTCTTGATCCATTCTATTGGTGAAATTTTCAACAGTTTCTTAAAAATCTGACTCTTGATTTTTTTTAATTTCCAAGATTTCTGTTTAGTTCTTTTTCAAAGACTCTGTCTTCTTATTGAATTACTCACTCATAATCCTGCATTGTCTTCCTTAGTTAATTCAACTTTTTTTTGTATTCTCTTGAATGTCATTGAGCCTTCTAGAAATCATTCTTTTGAATTATTTTTCCATCATTTTATCCACTTTGATATCTTTGGAATCCATTACTATGAAGTTATGAACTTTAGGAGGTGACATATTACCTTGCTTTTTTGTAGTTCTCATTTTTCTATGTTGAGATTTGCCCATCTTTTTGGATGGCTGTCTCTTCTGCTTTTGGTGGCTTTCATACTACTATGTGGTTTTCTTCTGCCAGTGACTTGGAGTATTAATTTGTTGTGTAATGTAGAGTTTATTTCCTGCTGGACTCCATAGTTTAATCTCTCTGTAGCTTCTTTGGTTCTAATTTGTGATTTGGTCTTAGTGTACCATCTTGGGATTAGAGTGCCCCACTGTCTCTGTAAATTTGCGAAGAGTGGGGACACTCTGATGTTTCAGGCGGATGTGTAGGAAAGGTATGTAGGGTGTGCCTTCTGTGATTACTCTTATCATGGAGTGGCATCAGGAGTTGGGATTTCCACAGGCTGTTGATAGTAGCTGTGTTTCTTGAAAGAAATTCTGATGCTAGTTGCTCCAGTCATTTTGAAGGGCCTGAAACTTTTGTCTTCTGATTGGAGACAGGTGCAAATCTAGGTACTCCACAGGGAGAGGCAGAGACTGGAGTCATACCTCCCTGCTGTAGGACTCCCTTTCAGACTTACCAGCCCTTGGTGATCTGACCTGGTGCCGCTGCGATCACTGTATGGGACCTGCATAGATGTGGTGTCCTCACCATGAGGTCCTTCTGCTCTGCTGCTTCTGAGGGGTTATCTTCCCAGAAGCTGGACCTCAGCATCCTGCGGTCTGTGCCACCTGGGGATCAGTTAACAACTGAGAGCTTGTGTTCCCCCTTTAAATGTGGCAAATTTCCAAGCCTGGATTTATCCCCAGAATGCCTTTGAGGGTGGTGGGAGCACTCAGACCACAGGGTTCTGAACTGGAGGATCAGTCGCAGGGATCAAATCATTTGTAGTCTCAATCCCTGCACCTCGAGACCTGGCCCCAAATGAAACCACCTGTGACTGGTGTTGCTTCACAACATGGAAGGCAGGATCGTTGAACCACTGATGTGCCCTCCTTCCCAACCCCACCACAGCCTGTGCTTCTTCAAGCATAAACCCCTCAGCAAGTTTGTGTAAGAGACATGCCCCGAGACTCGCCTGTCTCATGCGTCTGCCTTCTAAGCAGTTGGTGCAGCAGGATTTACACAGGAACCCTGAGACCTTATTAAGCCAGATTTTCTGATTCTCAGAGCATTGTAGTTCCTAACAATAGGACCCTTTCCAAGATGGCACCTGGCTATATCAGGCTCTGTGTTAGCTCAGAGGTGTACTGAATTTCTTCTCTAAAGCTAGCCTGTTGTCCAGACCAGGTCACCTATTTATTTAGGCTTTTTTATCTTCAGGATACATCATTCTGTGCCAAGCTATGACTTCATTTTTACCCTCCTGGAAAGGGTAGTCCTCCTGAGTGAGGTGCCAGGAGCTGGGATATTTTACTTCTTTTGCTGTGTTCTTCTCCCTAGTCTCTGAAATCCCCAGCTTTTCTTTTGTATGCCATTTGTTTTGAGTGCTACCAACAGCCACTTGCCTTTAGGAGCAGTTACACACCTCTAGCTTTGTTTCTATTCTATAAAGAAAAAAACTTGTGCTGGGAGTGTCTGCCATCTTGAGCTTCTCCTCATTTAAAAATTTTTACTTTTTAAAAGCTTCTCGGGCTGGGGATATAGCTCAGTTGGTAGAGTGCTTGCCTTGCAAGCACAAAGCCCTGGGTTTGATCCCCAGCACTGCAAAAACAAAAACAAAACAAAACAACAACAACAACAAAAAACCTTCTCATTACAGTGGAATGAGGCTTTCTTGGTCCTATGCATGATAAAAAAAAAAAAAAATAAAACAAACAAACTATTGTTTGGAAGGGATCAACTGCTCCAGTGCCTTCATTTTGGAGATGAGAAAATTGATGTGAGCAGTGCCCACACTGGGCTCATCCAGTTTTCTGTAGAGGCAGTGCAGGCTGCAGTAAGAGGTTCTGCCTGGGCTCCACTGTGGATCTGCTTCTTGCTTGTCAAATTAACACATAGGTTAACTTCTTTCGCCTGCTTCCCCATCTGTAAGATAGGAACAATATCAGTATCCCGTGGGGGTTGTTAAGAGAATGAATTGAGCTGATCCATGTCTGATACCTAGCACAGTGTTTTCACATACGATAACTAAAGAATGTTAGTGATTTTCATTATTGTATTTGTTATTGTTGCTGTTCCTGGCATGGGCTGCAAGCAGGACTTGGGGACAGATGTCTTGGAATTTTGAGGCTCAGTCGCAATCCCTTATTAGCTCTCTGTCTTGAGCTGCATGCTCTTCTCCCTGTTAACCAGGTGTGGTACAAGGGTGGGCACCTGTCTTGGTGTGGTGGTTGTAAGGAAGAGAGTGAAGTAGCCGGCATAGGTCTTGCTTAGGAGTCAGTTTTAAAGGGTCAGGGGAGGTCCCTGCAGGGAGGAGGCCAGGCATCTGTGAAGGTACAGTGTTCTCGAGCAGTGCCAAGAACAGAAATGCTGGACTCTGGTCTCTGACTGCAGGCGAGGGTATGTTCTCCTGCATCTGAGGAATAGGTCACCTGTCTTCTTTAGGTCAGTTGTCCCCAGAAGCCAGTTGGGGGTCTGCAGGTAGAGCTTGGCTTAGTTTGAGGTAGGGACAGAGGTGTTAGTGTTATTTCACAAGGACCTTTTTTCCCCGTGGACTCCAGATAGTAAATATCCCTTCCCTGCTGAATCACTCTCTTTTTGGCTCTTTTCTGTTTGCTCTTACCAGTATCTGGAGGAAGACCTCATCCTGTTGACATTGCCAGGGAGGTCGTGTGTGCTCAAGGAATATTCATATAGCCAACGTGTACTGAGCAATGTGCCTGATGGAGTAGGAGACTGGAGGTCTGAGGAGGGGTGAAAAGATCTTGTCCTGCAGGGGCTCAGCATCCTTCAGTATGCACTCCCAAATCTATTAGCCTGTCCTTTGCTCGAGTAGCATCTGCTTTCTGTTGTGATTGGTGTGAACTCTGCCAATCTTCATGTCTCTACCAGTTGGGTATCTTTTCTGCCATCCTGAGAGGTTTGAACTAGGAAATAAAAAGCTAAGTCAGTTTAAAAAGCTTTTATCAGATTTAATTGATGCTCTCTGGTGAAGTGAAAGCTTGATGTCCTCCCCACATCTGAGCTGCCTAACAGTTTCTGTTTGACATTTTCCCGGGCTCCTGGTATGGGAGTGAAGGAGGAATTTAGTGTCAGGCATTCCCCACTCATGTCCCAGAATGCAGGAAACACCACAACAGATGAATAACATGATTTGTCTCCAGATTTAAGCAGTATCTTGAGTAGTTCCGTTTCTTGTCAAGGCAGCTCCTTGTCTAGTGGTGAAATGGTGATTTAGAAGCAGAGGGTCGGCAGTCGAGAAGGGGCCTCCTGTGATTCCCCATGAGTTCAGGTGGAAGATGGAGACACCCCACATTCAGCAGTGCATGTTCTCTGGTGGGAGCCCCTTCTCTGTCTCCTTACAGGGGCTGCTAGAGAGGAGGATTGTGTGTCCAGGCAAGAACTACTTTATGATGGTATATTTAGCTAACAAATAATGATTAAATTACAGTATTTTTTTTTTTTCGCAAAGTATTGTTTTCTTTTACAGGTTTACTGTTTTGTTTACATCACATATTTACATCACATGCACATAGAACACATACGTGTATTTTTGACTTGTTTCTTCAAATTTTGAGGGGCTAAAACTTCCAGCAGGTTCCAGGACCTTATCTTCTGTGTGTTTTTCATCCATCACAGAATCGTCTAAATTGAAACTAAATGAAAATAATTTGTGATGACAGCCTAATCAGACTCATGAATCAAATGCAGTTAATATTATGATTTACTGAAGATTTTCATACCAAATACTAGTGCCCATGCTGGACATATGATGATATGAAATGTTAATTAGTTTGGAGAAGTTTAAGATTTTTCTTACCTTTTAGCTCTTCTATTGACATTAAAGTGGAATCTTTGTGCTTGAGAGACCAATTTGCACTTGCATGTAAACTACTGAGGAAGTTAAATATTTAGGAATCTCTCTTTTGAATTTGGAATTTGTAGGCTGCCCTCTTTATGATCAATGTTATTACTAACAAAAACTTATTAATGGAAATTCTGATGAATAAAATTGACAGACTTGATTCCTTCTCACCCAATAAGTTGGGAGCAACAAGTATTTTGGTTTTGACTCAAGTGAAGTTACAATTTGTTGATTCAGAAGCACCATGATATTTTAAGCTGCTTTGACATTCTCTAGGCAGAGTGTTGTCAGGAACAGAGCCCTGAAATTTGAGAGAGCTGCAAGTGCTTTTGATTTTTTTTACTATCTCCCCTTACATTATTGTTTCAAGAAAGCAAATGAAATTTTCCCCCAAGGCTCAAAGCAAGGAGTTGTCAACTAGATTTGAGGTTGAAATTAGGTCGGGGAAAACATGAATTAATTTCAGTAACAAATGGAAATGTGATTTACTTAGTCCTTTTTAGTTCTAGTTAATATGGACATAAAATTCCATTATAGATGGCTGCATTACTCTTTTGATAAATTAAAGTTTTTGAATAAAGCAGCTCTGGTTGGAGATCCATGTATGTATAGGAGATCTGCTGTCAGTCTTCATGCACAGTGGTAAACTTGAGCACTTAATGAGCAGCAATTCTCACAGCCCAGTGAAATGGTTATTTCTGGCATTCCCATTTGTAGGTGAGGAAATGGAGGAGGTGTAATAGCTTGCTGAAGATCACTGTTTGTAAGAGGGAGAATTAGAGCTTGAACCCAACTACTCAGGGCTGTTCAGTACAATCACTAGATAAGCAAAGGTTGAAATTTTCCTGGGGATGTTGCCAAGGAGAGTTGGGACGAAAGAGAAGGAAAGAGCAAAGATGCTCAGTCTTGTTCAAGAAGATCATCAGAGGCTGTTTGGTTTATGGTCTCTGTACCCATAAAACTCTGGCAAGTTCAGGGCAGTAAATTAGATGCTTGTGTAAACTGAGCAAGTAGAGAGAAGCCTGCCAGACAAGATAGACTGGGGAGAGTTGGGGACCTTGATGGGAAGCTAGAGCCAGTGGGAAGAGGAGCCCAGGGTGGATGTTTAGTAAAGGCCTGAAAATACCTATGTGTCCTAAATGGATCTTCAGGTCATAGCAGGTCTGTGAATACCTAATGGGCACCACTTGGTAAGGGTTTGGGGAGAATTATTGAGACTGTGGGCTCTGAAAAAATGTTGTAAATCACATTACAGAGCCACTGTGGAGCAGAGGCTGCCTCTAGAGAAGGGCCCCCAGCTCATACCTGACGAGGCACATAAATGAGCAGAGTGGGGTGGTGTGTTCTTGGAAGCCCCAGCAAGATGCACCATACCTGTGCTTTTATGGAATCATGTTTGTGACCTGTGAGAGTTCCAGACATCTGATTGGCGACTGTCAAAGGCACTTTCTAACGTAGGTACGTTGCTGAGGTATTGATTTGCTACATTAAGGGCGGAGTCCTTGGTACCACCAATTTGTGTTTCCCTAAATTGGTCAGTCTGTAAAATATCACCTGTAAGCAATTTAAACTCTGTGGGCCTGAGTTTGAATCAAGGACCAGACTTACTCTGGTTGTGCAATTGTGGGCAAGTTCTACCTTGTCCTGATTCATCTTCCCCAAGGTATTGTAAGGATTAAATACTCAAATGAATGCAGGTTAAGAGTCTGGCATACAGCAAATGACAGCTTCCTTTCTTTTCCTCATTTTAATTGATGATTTAATTGTAAGGAACTGATAACAATGAGTTTTCTGGAGATCAGTGCTGTGTGCACGCATAGGGCTCAGATTCCTTTCGTGTATTCAGTGAACAGTATTAAATAGGCACCCGCTCTAGGGCATTAGGGTGTTGAAGACCTGTTCTCTGTTCTCAAGGAGTTTATGGTTTAGTTCCAGAAACATGGAAAAGCTGATATCTGAATGTTAGGTTGGTTTAGGTGGTTAATACATTTGGAATGAATGTTTAGTGTAGATGAGTGCTTACTGCAAGAGGAACTTAAAACTTAGGGAAATTCATATTTTTAAAAAGCACAGTGGTTGAATTGTGTTTTGGATTATTTTGTTTTAGTGTGAAACAAAACTTTTTGAAGCAAAGTCTAAGAAGTTTAGTAAGTTTTCTAAGTTTCTTTGGAAACAAACAAACAAACAATCTCTCTTCTATAAGCTAGTTTTTGCTGATCCAGAGGCAGAATAAAAAATAGAGCAGTGTCCCCTCAAAGTGAGGTTTTCTCTTATGTTGTAGGGATACTTTTTGATGAACATATTATACTTATTTATTTTACTTTTTAGGTTGTAGATTCTCTACACTAAAGCTAATATAGTTGAAAAATTACTGCCTGAATAAAGAGAAGAAAGATGTCAAAGCCAGGTTGTTAATAAGGCTCTCATTACTTTGTAGTGGAAGTTCTTTTTTGAATTGGTAATTAAAATTGTATTTTCTCTGTTTCTGTAAGATTTATTTATTTTGACAAATTTCATTTTCCTGAAAGATGTCTTAAATTCTTGATGTTCATATAATAATAACCTTGCAAATTAGGAAGATACCGCATAAGTTTTTAAAAAAAATTTTTTTAGTTGTCAATGGACCTTTATTTTATTTATTTATATGCTGTGCTGAGAATCGAACCCAGTGCCTCACACATGCTAGGCAAGCACTCTACCACTGAGTCACAACCACAGCCCCTCATAAGTTTATTTTGTAAAATTTAAGTTTTCTGTAAGAAAATGTTTTAGTGAGCTTTTACACTGTTGTGACCAAAAGACCTGACAAGAACTGTGTAGAGGAGGAAAAATTTGTTTGAACTCAGTTTCAGAGATCTCAGTTCATAGGCAGCCCGACCAGGGACAAAATATAAACCTCAAAAGCATGTCCCCAGTGTGACCTACCTCCTCCAGCCACTCTTCACCTGCCTGTGGTTACCCATACCAATGCATTAATCCATTGGTTGGTTACAACTCTCGCAATCCAATCATTCCACCACCAAACAATTCCTTTGTTGTCTTACAACTGAGCTTTTGGGGGACACCTCATATATAAACTACAATAGGAAATATATAGGTAGAGTAATGCTATCTGATTTTTTTTCTTTTTTACAGACTACATTTTGATTCATTGTGCACAAATGGTGTACATCTTTTTGTTTCTGTGGTTGTGCATGATGTAGATTTATACCATTTATGTAATCATACATGTACATAGGGTAATGATGACTGTCTCATTCCATCATTTTTCATATGCCCCTTCTCCCTCTCATTTCCCTCTACATAGTCTAAAGTTTCTCCATTCTTCTCTCACCCCACCCTCCACCCCCAATATATGTCATCATCCACTTATCAGGGAAAACATTCGACCTTTGGTTTTTTGGGATTGGATTATTTCACTTAGCACGATATTCTCCAGTTCCATCCATTTACGCTATCTGATTTTAAAACTGTCCTATAATATTTAAATGGGTCATTATCTTTTTATACAAGTCTCCTAAACCTTTTTTTAGAGAAATCTAAGTTCCATATTTTTTGACTAGTCATGTTTTTTAAAGTAACTTCCTTTTTCATGGGATAAACATGGGTACATAATAGATGTATAGTGCATTTTGGTTTCTTTTTTCTTATTTTTGTTGAAATTGTTCATGGAAACTAAAATTTATTCTATATTCTACAGGGAAATGAACTATTCTGTTATCTTTAGAGTACTACAACTTAATAAAAAGTGAAGCTTTTGGTAGTATGGCCATTTTGATATTAATTCTGCCTATTCAAGAACATGGGAGATCTTTCCATCTTCTATGATTTTCTTTAATTTCTTTCTTTAGCGTTCTGTAGTTCTCATTGTAGAGGTCTTTCACCTCTTTTGAGAGATTTATTCCCAAGTATCTTATTTTTTTCGAGGCTATTGTGAATGGGGTAGTTTTCCTGACTTCTCTTTCTGAAGATTCATCACTTATGTATAAAAATGCATTGGAGGGCTGGGGAGGTAGCTCAGCTGGTAGAGCGCTTGCCTCGAAAGCACAAGGCCCTGAGTTCGATCCCCAGTACCGCAAAAAAAAATAAAATAAAATAAAAAATGCATTGGATTTATGAGCGTTGATCTTGTAACCTGCTACTTTACTGAATTCACTTATGAGTTCTACAAGTTTTCTGGTAGAATTTCTGGGTTCCTCTAAATATATAATCATGTACTACAGAGATACAGCCACATCAATGTTCATAGCTGCTCAATTTACAATAGTCAGATTGTGGAACCAACCTAGATGTCCTTCAATTGATGAATGGATAAAGAAACTGTGATACACACACACACACACACACACACACACACACACACACACTGGAATATTACTCAGTCATAAAGAATGATAAAATTATGGCATTTGCAGGCAAATGGATGAAACTGGAGAATATCATGCTAAGTGAGATAAGCCAATCTCAAAAAACCAAAGGACGAATGATCTCGCTGATAAGCGGATGAGGACACATAATGGGGGGTGGGAGGGGTTAGGGTTAGGGTTAGTGTTAGGGTTAGGGTTAGGGAGGGGGGCAAGAATGGAGGAAGGAAGGACTGTATAGAGGGAAAAGAGGGGTGGGAGGGGTGGGGGGAAGGGAAAAAATAACAGAATGAATCAAACAACATTACCCTATGTAAATGTATGATTACACAAATGGTATGCCTTTACTCCATGTACAAACAGAGAAACAACATGGATCCCATTTGTTTACAATTAAAAAAAAAGTGAAGCTTGGGGCTGGGTTTGTAACTCAGTGGTAGAGCACTTGCCTAGCGTGTGAGAGGCACAGGGCTCAATTCTCAGCACCACATATAAATACATGAATGAAATAAAGGTCTGTCCACATCTAAAAAACATTAAAAAAAAAAAAAGAAAGTGAAGCTTATGTAGATCTTTATTGGCTTCAGTTCATTCTGGCTACAGCATAATTCTTGACCTGAGTTTTCCTGGCTTCAGTTCATTCTGGCTACAGCATAATTCTTGACCTGAGTTTTCCTGTCAGTTTGGTAGTGTGCTTCGTCTGTGTGTGAGTGGAGTGTGGACTTGTCTGAGACTCTGGCTGGTAACAGAAGCTTCTCATCTTTAACTTCATGATCTCACAGTGACTTTGACCCAGATTTCAGTGGATCCCTGAGACATGCATTAAAGCTTTTATTATTGCCTTTCAGAAGGTGCTTGTTAGCTTTGGCCACCGAAATCTTCCTCCTCTGAAAACTGGACTTATTCTCACTAAACCCTGCAGTGAGGCCCATTGCTGTGGTCTCCACCTTCAGTGCCACAAAAGGAGGCATTGGGAACTGCCCTGCAGAGTCTGCCCAGCTGCTTTGTCTTTCGTGTCCATCAGGGAATGTCTTGAAAACTTGCCTTTGTGGACACTCTTCCCTCACTGCAAAGCAGCATACTTCTTTGTGGTTCTTTAAGCTCTTTTGCTTCTTTTTTTCACACAGGAAACAACTCTATGACATCAGTAGCTTAAGAGTATTGAGTCAGGTTGTACATCTGAGGACATTCTCAAAGGGACAGGTTCCTGGTGGAAAGCCTCTTAGCGGCTGAGCTGGTATAGAAGGCCAGTCTGGGACCTGCCTGGGTGTGGGAAGTCTGGCTTCCCAGAGTAGCATTGCCTCTCTCCAGTTCTGTGCTTGGGGGAACAGGGAGGAAAGACCTTCCCAACAGTAGCCTAGGTGAGACTTGTGGGTAGTAGCTCTGCTCAGTGCTCAGCACTTAGGATTTGTCATGAACCCTGTATGTGGGACAACCTTTAGGTGTGGGACTGATCCACAGCGAGGAATGCAGACTCTCAGGCTCCACCTCTGACATAAAGAATCTTCATCTGCTCTTCAACAAAATGCACAGGTGATTCTTAATATAGCACATTTTCAAAGACCAGTTCTAGAATTATAGAGAACAAGCAATCCTAGAGAACAAGGTGAGGAGAGAAAGGGGAACTGGTGTGTATATAGGAGAATGACTAAAAGAATGTATTTCATTTGTGTGTTTAAGTAGACAAGTATGTTATTTTTCCGAAAACCCCAGTTTTATTGAGACATAATTCATACACCATACAGTTCACACTTAGGGTGCTGTTTGAAAGTAAACCATTCTGTGACTTTAAGTGTATTCACACACAAATGTACAAATGACCACAGTCAGTTTTCGGAGTGTTCAGTCACATGAGAAGAAACTCATTAGCAGTCACTTGTCATTTTGCCCCCAGACCCACCCACCTCCTAGAAGCTCTTGACCACCACTGATGTACTTCTGCCTCTGCGAATTGGCATCGTCTATTCTGGACATTTCTTGTATGAATGAAATCACACAGTATATGGTCTTTTCTGTCAGAATTTTTCAACTATCATAACATCTTCAAGGTCCATACTTGTTTTATTTTTTTCTCTGCTGAAACTAAAAGACCTGACAAGGACAATTTTAGAGGAGGAAAAATTTATCTGGGAGCTCATGGTTTAGAAGTCTCAGTCTATAGACAGTCCAAGTGAGTTAGAACATCATGGCAGAAGAATGTGGCAGAGCCAAGTGACTGGGAACACGATGCCAGGAAGCAGAGAGAGAGCTTCCCTCATGGACGAAATATAAACCCTAAGGCCATGTCCTCATTGACCCACCTCCTCCAGCCACACCTACCTGTCTACAGTTACCACCCAGTTAATCCCTATCAGGAGATAACACATTGATTATGTTAATGCTTAATGCTTTCATAACCCAATCATTTCACCTCCAAACTTTCTTGCATCGTCTCACACACGAGCTTTTGGGGGCACCTAATATCTAAACTGTAACAATTCTAAGCCTGAATCAAGGCCTCATTTATTTTCTCTGCTGGCATTTTACTTGTCTTATGTTTATTTTGAAAAAGAGTAAAGGAGCTTTTGCCCTTTTTATTAGCTTTGATGAAATCAAGACAGTCTTTCACTGTACAGTAATATTAAATAAGAGCAGTCACTTTTCTAATGCCACATGCTTTAGGCTCTGAGAACTGAGTCGCAGTAATGGAGTAATGGCAATATTAATTCCATTCAATTGAAGAAATACAACATTGGTATTTTCCATTTTCTTTGCATGAGAAGTTTCAACAACTTAATTTTTTTTTAAAAGAAACGTGTTTATTTTCTATAACCTTATTTCCATTTTGAGCTCAAGACCACTGGGTGGTAGTTCCTACCCACTCAGTGGCCTGAGCAGTGGAACCTGGAGACCAGTCTTCACTGGCCAACTGGCTACTCCTGTCTTCTGTAGGGAACTGCTGGATAAGCACAGAGGGCACCTCTACTCCCTCAGACTCTCTGCAGCGTCAGGTTGAGTAGAGGTGAACTCAGGAGCTGGAGCAGTTCATTCACCCTGATATTCCTCCTTGGTCACTGCTTTTTCAACAGCAGCCTGCTTTACCTGTTCAGCCTCCTCAGGATCTCTGTAGAAGTAGAGATCAGGCATGACCTCCCTTGGCGTTCATGGGAAATGGTACCACACATGTGCAGAACTTCTTGGGCCAGCATCCACCACATTAGAACCATAGAATGAGCTCCCTTATTGCATGGAATGGCAGTGTCCACATAGCGCAGAGGAGAGTCTGTGTTACACACAGCAATGGTAGGCATATTGACATAGATGCTTCTGTAAGAGGCTGACCAGCCCTGGGATCAGTAGCCACCAGAAGACATGGCTCCTGGAAGGGTGCCTGGAGCTACTTAGTGAGGTTCCCAGAGTGAAGTGGCCAGCAATAGGAGTGGCAACACTTCAGCGCAGCCTGCTGGCCAGTATTCCTAGAGGATATGACCCTAACATCAATAGGGTGTTCGATGACAGCAATGGCATGAGCTGCCAGCAGGAGCTTCTTCCAGCTCCTCTTCAGATTTATGATGTATATACCATCACTTTTCCTTTTGCAGATACGTTGTTCCATCTGGAAATCAAGGTTGGTGTCACCTAAGTGGGTTCCTGCTGCAAGGAATTTGAGGACATCCTCCTCCTTCATTTGCAGGATGTCAAGGGCTCCAGACATTGTGACAGTTTCTGTTTAAGTTACTATAGGAATCAAGAATAGCGCTGTATGGAGCCTTCCCTGGGTAGCACAGAAAGGCCCAACAACCTAATTTTTAACCACTTTTTTCATAAAAGCAGTGGTGTGCCATCCAAGCTCTGGCTGACAACTATGCCTGCCTTTACCAAATATCCAGCTGATATTGCTGAAAATTTAAATGACAAAATATTGTGTTCAGATAAATAACAACAATTGCTATATTTTTGACAACAAACCACATGATTATCCCTCCCCCAGCAGTCTGTTCCCTGCAGTTCTGAATATTTGTTAATTTAATTTGTTAAAGCCGCCCCAGAGGAAGGCTGCATTCTTTGCTTTGCTGAGCTCTCAGATTTTTATTGGTCAAATAAAGAACAAATTGGTTTTCTTCTAGATATTTAAGTCCTTTCTAAAAAAAGAAAAAACAAATCTGATCTGCAGAACACCTTTCTGATGGGAGAAAATCTTGGCTTGTTTCTTGGGCTTCCCAGTTGTACTTTGTAATGCATGTAATGTGAGGTGAGCAGGAAAAGAATGGTCAGTTAGCAGATGTTTTCCTGTACACAGAAGTCCTTTTAGCATTTCCCTGCTTTAATGGTGTTGACATGGTCATTTGAAAATTCTTATTTTGGTTTTAGCAACATGAAAAGCTT
The DNA here is from genome assembly GCF_902686445.1 of Sciurus carolinensis. Classification (NCBI taxonomy): domain Eukaryota; kingdom Metazoa; phylum Chordata; class Mammalia; order Rodentia; family Sciuridae; genus Sciurus; species Sciurus carolinensis. The sequence goes on along the minus strand of NC_062226.1, from coordinate 53,166,670 downwards.
TCCTTTTCCCTATTCTCTCCTTGCCAATGAAGCTCATCTTAATGCCACTAAATTGCTGGCGCCTTATTTGGCAGGCTGCCTGGTAAATCAAATGAATGACGACAATACTGGAGATCTGTGTGGTCACTTTCTAAAGCGTTTTTGTGCTTCTTTTACACTCTTGCCTCCTCCCTCTTTGGTGGGCAAACTCAGTTATTTGACTCTTTTTGAGAAAGCTCTGGGCAAAATGCCATTTATGTTTCTTTTCAACTTAAGGGGACATGCTTTCTTAACAGATTTCTTTGGGAAATCTGTAACCTGATTACTGGTTTTTTAGGTGCTGTAAAGTGCTGTGCATTCTTAGCAAATCTCAAGCATTCTGTTCTTTCTCAAAGTCCTGATTAAGTTGCTATTGTGTGTGGTGTGTGTGTGTGTGTGTGTGTGTGTGTATAAAGAGAGAGAGAGAGAGAGAGAGAGAGAGAGAGAGAGAGAGAGAGAGAGAGAGATAAAGAGAGATGGAAAATGCATGGTTTCTGAAAAGAGAAAAAAAATAAAAATCCTTGCCCCTTTTAGACTTGGAAATTTGACTGGTCTAGCCAGATCTCTCAGTTGGAGGAAATGGGAAAGATTGGATTGAGCCCTTATGTCAAGGAAATTGACTTGGCTGGATTTCAGAGAGCAGGAGGGTCTGGCCCACTAAAGATCTATGTCAGAATCTTTAGTGGCTCTGGAATTGGGACAGGGTAGCTGTTTTCTGTAATAGGGCAAACTGGGGGGGAAGGGCAGGCAGCCAACACTAAGTGAGAACCTCCTGTGTGTCAGAGTATTACACCATGCACATTCTTGCATAGAGTAACAACCTCCAAACTGTGTTTTACCGCTGTTGTTGTTGTTATTATTACCACCACTGCTTTGTAAATGGAGAAACCGAGGTTCGGACAGATTAGGGATGCCTAAATTTAGCTGGAAAGTGGGCTATGGAAGTTGCTGTCCCCAAAGTTGATATTGTTTCTACTAAGTGCTCTGTTTTTGCTCATATGGGGCAGTTGTTAACAACAGGAACTTGGCTGGTGGAAACACAAGTAGACGTGAGCAAAAATACAAGGTCTTTTAATGCACTAAAATTTTCCCTCATAAAGGAGACTCTACAAGACCATTTTCTGACTCCAGGGATGCACACAGGTGTGCGGTACCACCTAGCAATGTGAGCACCCCATCAGATCCATCTGAGAATGTCCTAACCTCCCTACTTTTTCTGTCCTTATGTCCCTCTCCTCACTACTGTGGACCCTGGCTGCGTCCCTGGCTGCGTGCTGTCTGTTTTCAGCTACTAAGTGACCACCAGTAAACTACTACTGAGTGTTTATTGCAGGGCTTGGGAAATCCTTTGGAGGATTCCCAGAATCCTCCTCGGCTGTAGACCTGCTTAGGGGTGTTTCACATGAAGTCTTTACTAGGACTTTTTAGCAATTCACAAATAAAACCATCTCTGTTTTCTATGAATAAATTGATCCTTTACAAATATATAATATTTTAATCTATCAGTTTCCCCTTATTTTTAATTTTCCCCTATTAATTCATGTTCATTGTGAAAAATGTAGAAGTTAGTTAAAAAAAAAAAAAAAAACTACATTATCCCATTACCAAGAAATCTTCGTTAAAATAATTCAGTTTATTTTGCACCAAAAATTTGATGCTAACCTGGTGGAATTTTGTTATATGGCAGTGTGATCTCAGTTGATAATTTTGTTCTAGTAACTAAAAAGTTTTTTTTTTTTAACCATTTTACTTTATTGTATGGAAGGTTATAGATCTGTATGTAAGAAATGTAATATTAGTGCTCAGTGACAAGTATTTATGGGAATAGCTAGAGGGGTATTTATGGGAATTATGATTCTGAGGAAGCTGGCCCTCTGCTTTCTCCCGGTCTTCCTGTTTACAAGGCACTCATTCAGTAGTGGAGAGTTACCCATTGTTATATTTATCCTACATCAGACTTAATGTGTTATGGAAAATATTATTTACTAAGCTATTTTGTGTATACCTGTTTCACACATTGGATAAGCACTTAGATTTCAGGGAAAAAGATCAAAAATTCGGAAGTTTGTAGATTTTTATTAAAACAAACACAAAAAAGGGACTGGGGGAATAGCTTAGCAGAAGAACATGTGCTTACCGTGTGTGCCAGGCCCTGGATTCAATTCTCAGTGCTAAAACAACACCAGCAACAAAGCAAACAGAAAAAGAGCCACCACTTTAGCAAAGAAGCACGACTATATGATGTGATGCACAGTGAGTTAGGGACCATCTTTCATAAAATGGCAGCTGCATTTTGTTTCTTTGGGGGACAAACATAGCATATGGGTGTAACTTCCAACTCCAGCTAATTGGTTGTAACAGCACTTTAAGACATTGGAATCGACAAGGAGAAATTTTCCAGAACTAATTCTGTGTGCATTGAACTAATGAAAGAAGCTGTTGTGTTTTTTTGTGGAGGTGGTATTTTTATTTTATTTCTTATGAAGTGGTATAGGAGGGAGAGGAGAGATGAGTCTGCACATAACAGCAAATTAATAGTGAGATTATGAGTCTTTATGAAATCATGAAGCAGAATAAATGTTGCCACAACTTTATCAGAAAGTATTTTCTCCTTTATTCTTAAAAAATAAGAAGGTATCAGTCTACAGAATCATTATTGATATAGTAAAGTTCCTCGTTTGACCTTTTTACTAATCTTGCCTGCTGTTTTAGCAGAGTATTACATTCTAATGTTTTTGATTTTTATTCTCCAGAGATTGATGAAATTAGTTTATATAATTATTTTTATTTCCAAATATATAATACAGTTAGCCTAGTGCAAAAGGTTAAGCAGTGATGTCTCTTCTGCTCTTTCCCTGACCTTATCTCTTGGGCTGTCATAAAATAATTAAAATATTAAAGACTTAAAGTATTCATGTGGTTGAACAACAACACATCAACATGCTGTCAGACACAGCTTTTCAGACCTGCTTGGGCATCACATTTTCAAGGTGCCTAGCTGGCAAGACAGTTTCTGGGAAGTGCTGACCTTCGTGATTCTTCCTGTCTCTCAAAAACTAGCTAAACCTTTGATTTTTTCATCTGACCAATGATTTGCCTTTGGAGGCATGTTTCTTGGTGTCTGCAGCTTATTCACCTCTCTGTCCCACTTCTTAGTGTGAGAAGGCTGTGTTAGGCAGTATTAGGCTCTATTAGGAAGGCTGTATGTCACAACCATGATCTGTGAGTGTGAGAGAAGGTGGGATCCAGTGCCTTGGGTAGAGCCTAGTGGAGCTAACGCTGCAACTTGTAAAAAGAATGTTGTGATAATTTGGGACAAAATTAGAAAAGTCATTTTGGTGATTTGGGGACTAGTATGGGGTACAGGAAAGGGGTGAGACTTTCTGAAATAAGCCACACTGTAGCAGAAATTGTAGTTTGGGGTTCTCTTGTAGAATCTGGAGCAGAAAATGGTTGTCTGTTTATTTGCTGTTTTGCTCTGGGGCCCTGTTTCTCATCAGAGAAGATTTTGGCAGTGCCTGGAGACATTTTTGGTTATCATGACTGCAAAGGTGCTATCAACAGAGATTAAGGGTCGTGCTAAGCACTTCTTCAGTGCACAGAACAGAACACCTCTGTAAAGCTTCATTCAGTAGTAAGGCATCTGCTGTAGCCCCGGTATACCCTGTTCCAGTGGGATATTACCAGAGTTGAGGACTAGGAAATGATTATCATTTCTCCAAGTATCTGAGGTGGCAGAAATTGGTCATGTTGCTGCAGTCATTATCTAGCATTGGTAGAATAGATTCATGATTCCTTAATCATAGTTGAATTTATAAATTCAAATTTATAGACCTCTGAATAGGTGAAGTTTCTGCATACAGGAACTTTGCCTTTGTTGATATGTAGGTATTTATAGTCTTGATTTACCTGATTTTGTGTAAATGTTTGTGTGATTTTAGGGTGTTAGCCCAGACCTGGTTTGGGATTTTATAGAGCATGGTCAATACACTGTCATCATTGTTGAAAAATCTGAAAAATTCTGCATTTGTTGGTTAGTTTGTTTTATGGTGCTTAGGAATCAAAAACAGGGCCTCGCTCATGTTCTACCACTGAGCTACCCTCAGTCCCTAAGAGCTCTGTATTTGAAAATCTTTTTGTGTTCCAGACATTTCAGTGAAGGGATTATGGATTTATATATTGAATTGCATTCTTGCCTCATTTGATTTCTATTAAGATAATCAAAACTTTTAGTAATACTTAGTTTTTTATATTCCCAAAACAACTGAGGAATATCGTGAAGATTCTAAGTACAGAAAGGTAATAAAATTGTCAACACCTGTACAGTATGTATGGGTGTTAGACACCGTGCTTGGTATTTTACATGTATTAACTAATCTTCAAACTTCTGTTGTACTTACTTTACAAGTGAGCAAATTGTGGAATAGCAGTTTGCTCAAGATTTGACATCTATTAGATGGCAACTAGGGTTTGAATTCTGGTGTAGAGAAGAAAACCCTCTGGATCTCAGTGGCTAGAGAGGGCTGACTTTGTTCTTGAGGAGTGTATTTCCTTATAGCCTTCGTTTCTTAATCCTGCCCCCTTCATGTTGGTAGAGTATTTCCTTCATTATGCTACATATTTTTAGAAAATCTGATTATTAAATTGCGCTACTTAAATAATTAAAGCATAGTTGAGTGAACCAGAATTTATTTCATTCATCTATTATTGGGCATTTAAATTATTTCCAAAATTTTTTCACAATAGAACATTGGCATGAACACATTTATATATAAATATTTGTCCACATCTCTGATTTTTTTATTTTTTGCAGTGTTGGGGATGGAAACCAGGGCGCTGTATACGTTAGTAAGCTCTCTACCCCTGAGCTGTACCTCCAGCCCTAGGGAATATTTTTAAAAGGATTCAGAGTATATAACTTTTTATTGACTCTTCATACATGCTACAAAATATATTGGTTATTCTCCCACTAGCACTTCATCATCATAAGGATGGAATATTAAACAATTTCCACCCGATTTTTGAGTCTGTAATGTAGTTTCTTGATGTTTTCTGGGAATATAGGACAAATGACTGAACTTTTTTTTTAATTGGTTAGGAAACTAACAGTTAAACATCAAAAAAAATTTCACAGGGAAAGAGTACGCAGATTGAGTAGCTGGAGCAAATTATTTTTTTAAAGTTTAAATTTCCAAAAAGCATTAAATTTTGAAGCCATTTTCTTTACATCTTAATCCATGAAGTTAAATTGAGGCTTCGTTTCACATTTTAAAGAACTGGCAGAAATACAGCATTAAGGGCTACTTTCACCAGAATCTTCTTGACATGTGATCAGTGCATGCCACTGATCAGATAAGAAAGGGGAGATTATGATCATTGTCCTTTAAACAAGTATTGATGCCATAATGATGCACAACCATAGAAATGAAAAGATGTACCCCATTTGTGTACAATGAATCAAAATGCAGTCTGTAAAAATAAAAAAATGAAATAAAAAACAATAAAATTAAAAAATTACTTGAGATTAAGTCTACCTAAGACTGGCCAGTAACTGGGAGGGCTCTGGACCTATCAGGTGTGTCTACTTTCTCTGATTCCGTGATTAAATCATAGAGGATTAAAGCTATTATGTGGATAATTCAGGACAAAAACAAATTTTACTTTATCTGCTGATTTGGGGCACAGTTAGGATGACATTTGAACTGGGATTATGCCAGTAATTGCCCCAGTTTTGTACTTTGTTTTCTACTCTGTTCTTAAAAAGTTTGCTCCTCAACCTCTATAATGTTTCCACTTTGGTTTTCCATAGCCAATATCCCTGTAGAACCGTAGGATCTGTCATCCATTGATTGTTCCCAAATGTAAATTTTGGGCAAACTAGAACAAGGCTATTTCTTTATTTGTCATTTTGGCATTTTCTGTAACCTTTTAATGAATATGCATTATGAATTGATTTGAAAGTTTATTATTTAGGGATTATTTATTAGCCTGGTTACTCGCCAGAGTGACACATTAAAAAAATGTTTGTCCACCCATCTGCTTCTTCCAATAATGCCCCCAAACAATCATCGACTGGCTGAATTATAATATGCAAATAAGCCATCTGCAGCGTTCAAAAGGGCGGAATGCTTCCAGTTCTTAGGCAGAAATTTGCCAGGGCTGGGTCATAATTTCAGTAGCATTCCTAAAAAGGGAGAATCTCTTAGGAAGTTTTGAAATGCTCTCATGGTAACTGGGACACTGGAATTGGGTACCCAGGTCACTTGTCAGTGGAAAAACTCCTATTTCCAGATCCACCCCACCTGTGGGATATCTGAGTGCCATCAGAGGTGTCCTCGACTTTATTCTTTTTTATCCTCTACAGGACAAAAAAGTGATAGCAGGTAAAAAAAGTGAAAGAATATTGGGCAATACCTATTGTTTTCTGATGCATCCCTGGACCTGTCCTCTTCCTTGAGATAGAAAGCTAGCAGGGATTCTTAATATCCTGGATTTTGAAATGAGGGAGTGAGAGGCAGCCTTGATAAGTGAAGAATAATGGATCCTAAGTCTGACCTGCTGCTATACTCAGTTGGCTGGGTATGTGCTTGTGACATGATAACAAAGATGTGAAAACTGTGACATCCATGGCTTCAGTGTTTTAAAATAATACTCTACTTACTACAATGTAGCAGAGTGAAATTATACTTGTTTTTTTTATTTTCCCCTTTATTTTGAGTAATTTTAAAAATAATTCATCCATTCATTCTAGCTTCCATTTATTCTAGTGTGAAATAAAACGTTTGTTTCCTGGCCCTTCCATGTGAGTGGATCTCTCAGTGGTAGGGGTGAGGAATGAGTGGGTTCTCTGGTGGTTTTTCTTTAAAGCTGTGTCTTGTCAGCAAGACTGTAGATCTGAAGCAGGATTCTGTGTAAGATTGTGCATAGACTGATAACAAGAGACCCACCAATTTTAGGAAATCAAGAGGATTTACCTCTAGAGCAGTCAGAGAGAGTAGGAAATTCAGAAGAGAATGATGTTCTGGAAGCTAAGACATGGTGATATGTAAAGAAGAATGTAATCAGGAAATGAGAACAATATTTTTTGTTCATATTTACTTTTCATTTGGAAATAATTTCAAACTTATACAAAAGGAGTACAAAGAACATCTATGTATCCTTTTCTCAGATTCACCTGTTGTTATATTTAGCCTGTTTGCTTTATCATTTCCTACAGACGCCCATGTATAGGCATATGTGTGCATGTGCACATGTACACAGTGTTTTAGGGAATTGTTTTTAGGATGTGTTAGTATGTCATAACTCTTTACCTCCATATGCCTAAGTATTTATTTCCTAAGAATTGAGATATTCTCTTACAGAACCACAGCACTATTATCAACTCCAGTAAATTACAATGATATAATTTTTAAAAATCAAGTCTCACATTCATATAACAAGTTGACCAGTTGACTCAGTGATGTCTTTTGTAACACTTTCCCCTTAAGTACAGACTGGTGTTTTGTTTTATATCATTGATCAGTTTCTTTTAAACTGAAACAGTTGCCTCACTTTCCCTTTTATGACATTGACAATTTTTAAGAAAGCATTCTTCCCATTAAGGACTAGAGTGGTCTTCCTTTTGGGGTTGTTTGATATTTTCTCATGATTGACACAGGTTATGCAGTCTCAGTGGAATATTGCAGAGCTGACGTGCGTCCTTCTCAGGATCCCTCATCTGTGGGCATGGAAGCCTCATTGATGGAGATTCCTTTGATCACTCAATCAGAATGCTGTCCAGTGTCTCTACCAGTTAATTATTTTATTTTTATTCCCTTGCAATAAAGTCTGTGGGAGATGCTTTAAAATAATGCAGATAACCCTGCTTCTCATCAAAATAAGTACAAGGTTTAGCATCTATTGATGATTTTTACTACGTCCAGTCTTTGCTGTGATAGATGCACAATCATGGTTTTCCATCTCAGCACGCCTTCCATATGCACATCTGCCTTCTGTGTTCTGTAAGCAAGAGACTCCTTTATTCATATTTATTTAGTTACTAATGGTATAGACTCATGAACTCTCATCTCCCATTGGTTTACAATTCACTGCTGTACTCATCTGTATCCATGTAGCATGTCCTCATGCCCCCTAGCCCCCTTTTTTTGAGAACTATTTCTGGTATAACAAGTTGTTCAGGCTTATCTTGTATATACTCTGCCCTGGCCTTGGAATCAGCCATTTCTTTGAGGAGCCCAGAGTACTTTTGGTGGAAAAAGGGTGAGGAATGGAAACTTCATATGCAGGGTTTCTCTCTTTTCTGTGAAGTGAGAGACCAGACCTGAGAGACCCTCCATTTCTTGTTGTTGGATCAAGTAGAAACCTTGAAATAATGAGGAAGGGCAGTTTTGATTTGCAGTTGTTAAATGAAGCCCATATACTCAGACTATGTCCAAGATGAAGATTGCTTTTATATTTAATTTCTTTGTAAGCCTTGGTTAGTGGTGGACTGACAGATTGTGTCCCCTCCCCTCTGGCCATCATCCTTGGGAGGGGCCTGGCAGCATTTTAAAGAACATGCATGTTCTGGTACTCTCTTGGGCTTGCGCTTGGGTTGTCACTGAGCTCCGTAGCTCTCCTTCAACACTGTTCCCCATGTGGGACTGGGGAGGGGAGGATGCTGTGGCTGTCTGTAGGAGCAGCCTGCCAGGGCCCTTCAGTCTACACTGTACCAGAGGGTGCTGACTGGATCCTGTACCACATCCTAGTCTGGGGAGCCTCACTTTGTACCACTGTGTGGATGAGCAAAATCATTGCTGCAGGGTTGTGGCAACACATGGCTCCTTTTTTACAATTCACTTTTCCATGTGGACCCTCCTCCCCCATCCTGCAGTTCACATCCCTGGTGATTTCTGACATTTCCTTAACAGTTCAGAGCTATTTAAAATGTGTTCCTACATTTTCTGTGGATCTCCTCGGCAACATCCTTGCGTGATAATCCAGGAAAGATTAAATCCATTTGTAAACGAGGAATTAAGGCAGAGAGGAAAACTTTCCACCCAGGAGACAGCTAGTAAGTGGTTGAAGCAGGACTTCATCCTGGCTCTTATGTCTCTCAGCTCAGTGGTCCTTCACCATGGTCTCGGGTATTTGAAGACTGAAGAGGATTAGCAAGCTTCTAGAAATGGTTTAGGTTCAGAAATTGGAAGTAGGAGGTGGGGTCGATGTCTTAATTCTTAATCAGTTTCCTATCTGGGACTTCACTTACCACGGGTACAGTTTTTCAAAGTAAGTGATGAGGTCACTCTGTGTCCTTGTGGGGAACCTTCCCTGGGAAGTCTGTCTGAAGCTGTAGGATCACCCCCAGGAAATAAGGGAAAACCTGTGTAGTGGCATCAGGCTCACTGCCTGCAGTCAGTGAAGCAGGGCCGAAAGCTGTTCTCTTCTCCTTTGTTTTAGACTTCCTCATCGGGTCTCCTTCACCTGCACTGGTGGACCATCTTGTGGGGGAGGGGAAGTGTCATCTTGGCTCTCTGGTTATGGTTCACAGAGGGGCCTCTACCATAGCACACAGCAGATGGAGCCTGCAGGAGCCCGTGTTTGTATGCTCTGCAGGTGCAGGTCTGGGATGGATTCTGACCTCTACTTGGCACGTGTTCTTTTTTGCCTCCGTATGTCAAGGGAATCTCAGCCCATGTTAGGATTTTCAGATTGCTCTGGCTTATGGTCGTGTTTGGGAATGGACAGAGTGATATAGAGGGGGAGCTTTGTGAGGGGCAGTTGAGGATATAGCCTGAGGTTAGAGAATGTCGCAGGTGCCCCTTTTGGAAGCCTCTCTGAGCTTCAGACAGACCCTAGTTGTTCATGTTCTCCTCTCTCATATTTCCTGCTTATGTTTGGTTTTGCTGTTTTATTAAGGGCTTCATGCTCATGCATTTTTCAAATGGTAATAATGATTAAATTTTTAAATTTGTTTTTTAAGAGTAAAACAATGGCCATGGAGTGCAGTTGCTTCAAGGCATATACAACTAACCTCTATTAGTAACCCAAAGGCAATTAACTGAAGAATTCCTGGATACCTGGAATTAAATGCAAAATATTATATTTTGCATTAATGTGTTTTTATGAGGAAAGGCTTCCACAGCCTTCTGCAGATTCTTGTTTTCATTTGCCAACCTTTCAACTACAACGTGGCGACCAGTACGTGTTCTTCACCTTCCTTTGGAGGACCGGATTTGCCTTCCATGTCCCTCCCTCATGGGTTTCTGAGCCCATTAATTTGTGGAAGAGTCAAGGGAAAGGAGGACTTGAAAATGACCTTTTATTACTTTGGAATTCTGGGACTGGCCTCCTCTCCTGGCCTGCTTCCTTGGGCCAGGATGACCTGCTTTTACTTACACTGTGTGTCAGATCTGGGATTATGTACTGTGTGTACCTTCTCCTCATCTCATTCTTTTGACTGTCCCACAGTGTAGGTATTAAAAATTAAATAACATGTTCAAGCTATTAAATAGAAGAACAGGGACTAACAGTATATTCTGCCAGATTCCAAAACCAGCCTGTGTTCTTGCAGTGCACTCAAGGAACAAAAACATCAGCTGCCATGTTTCTTAGCACTCACCACAGAGACATCCTTCTGCCCTGTTCTCTTGTTCATGCTGCAGAGCTGCAAGTCACCCATAGTAATGGTTGTGCCCCTGGCTGCTCTCAGCTCATCTTCCTGTGAGAGGCAGACTACCAGCTTACCTCTTGAGGAATAATGGTGGAACTCTGAGAAAGTCCTTGATCACAACAGCTTTGCTGGGTTTGTTCCTGTCCCAGCTCAGAGCTCTTTTAAACTGAGGTCCGGAAACTCTGACCTTCTTTCCTAAAGTGATCTCATTGGGGGAAAGAAAAGTAAAAAATGAAGTGTTAGCAAGCAGACCCTGTTATTTGACTTTAAAAATTAGAAATAATAAAAATAATCATATTTACAAGGTGCTTTAGATGTAGTCACACTGCCATGAAAAATTTTATTTTTATTTGAGAGTGTAATTTTCATGTAATGCTATGAGTATCATGAATTAAAAAATAAACTGCTGTGACTATGTTCTGATGGTATTTTGAGGAGGTATTTATTATCCTACCATGTCCCTTCATCCCTGTGATAATGTGCAAACAAAGGATAAAACCCAGGTAAACCTCCTGAGATAGAGGTTCCAGATGGCATTAGCAGGAAAGACACCTGGCATCTGGGGTGGCCGTGTGGCTCTTTGTACAGGAACTGCAAGGGTTGTTTATTTTTACAGCTCTGGTGACTCAGTAATGTCACAGTGGTTTGGGGAGAATTGACTTTAGATTCCCCCTGCTGTATTTTGACCTTCACATCTCAACATTTTTTTCTTGTTCTGTTGCACAGGGTGGTTTTTAAGATGAATATAGAAGAAACGTAAGGGCTCTGAGTTCTTTTTGGTCAAAAGAGTGATGTCTCTTTCACTTGGTATTTTGCACCATAAAGCACAAATCACTGAATGTCTGAGATATGACTGTGTGACCATGGCAAAGTTACCCTCTCCTGAGGCTCAGTTTCCTCTTTTGAATATGATCCTCTCATTCAAACCAATATGTTTATTTGAAGGATCAAGTATTTAACATTGTTACTAGCACATGGACATTTTAGACGTATGTAACTCTTCTCCTGACCCCCTTACCTCCCTAAATTCGCCCCAAGCTAAAAGAATTCTTTGATAGAAGCAGAGTAGGATCATTAATCTGTTTCTAAAATGAGGTGCTAAATGTAAATGCAGCTCTAGTGCTGGAGACAGCCAGGTAACTATTTGGGGCTGTGTGTATGCACACATTTATCTCTGTGTAAACATGCATAACTTCGGGTCCTACCCAATGCAATGCAGCTTGCTTTGGTGACTTAAGGCATTTTGACTGATGTGAAAGTCTTAAGTAGAGAGAAGATAGAGGAACAACATACATCGGGAGCTGGAAGCTTTAGTAGCTTGGAAGTTTTTTGGTTTTGTTTTTTCCTGTAAGGGGTAGCTCTTCTGTCTCCCTTCCCTCCCTCTTGTCTCACCCCCACTCCCCACTTTACTTCCTCTTCCCATTTCTCCTCTTTTTCCTCCTACCCTCTTCTGTTTTTTTTTTTTTTTTTTGTACTCGGGATTGAACACCCTGGGGGTGCTTTACCACAGAGGTATATACCCAGTCATTTAAAAAGAAAATTGTTTTTTTCAGTACCAGGGATTGAACTCAAGGGTATTTAACCGGTGAACCACATCCCCAGCCTTTTTTATTTTTTATTTTGAGATGGAGTCTGGCTAAGTTGCTTAGGGTTTTGCTAAGTTGCTGAAGCTGGCTTTGAACTTGGGATCCTCCTGCCTCAGCCTCCCATGTCACTGGGATTACAGGTATGTGCTACAGCACCTGGCTCTGTACCCAGAACTTTTGATTTTGAGACAGGATCTTGCTAAATTGCTGAGGCTGGACTCGAATTTGCAATCCTCCTGCCTTAGCCTCCAGAGTTGCTGGGACGACAGGCATGTGCCACCATACCTGACCTTCCTTTCCTTCTCAGCTTTAATTTCAGGCAAAAAGTTCTGGTTAGAATTGTTCTGCTCAAGGGAGAATAGTATATTGGGCTCTAACTATTAATGGGTGAAGTCCTGCCAGCTGCCTTTTTATAGATCTTCAGAGTGAAACAGGCTTTTTATAGGTTGCCAGCTAAGAATTGATCTCAGATCCAATTCCATCAGAGAAGCTTTAATATTTTTAGAAGTAATGCTCACCCTAGCACAGCATATGTGTAATACCAGCTGTTTCTAAAAATCCATGTTTTAATTAATTTCTAGAAAATTGAATTGCCCCTTTTCCCCTGATGCTTTCTGTCCATCAAACTGTATGAAGCTGCTTCAAAGTTCAGAATGTGGCCTTTGATGAGGACTGGGAGATGAATTGGGACATTGACCTTCAGATGTGATGATTGCATGGCATTTGGGTGGCCGGGAGCCAGAAAACCTGGGTTGTGGCTCCAGTTCTGCCTTTTATGACAGGTGTGATCTGAGCTAGTCTTCTGGGCCTTGTATTGTGCAATTAGTAAGCCAAGGGTTCGTATGATAACTGAAATCTCATTGTTTTAATTGCAGCGAAGTGTTATCATAACTTTGAGATAGAAATGAAATACATGTTTTTTTTTTGTTTTTTTTTTTTTTTGAGTACCAGGGATTGAACTCAGGGGCACTCAACCACTGAGCCATATCCCCAGACCTATTTTGTATTTTATTTAGAGACAGGATCTCTCTGAGTTGCTTAGCATCTCACTTTTGCTGAGGCTACCTTTGAACTCACAATCCTCCTGACTCAGCCGCCCAAGCTGCTGGGATTCCAGGCATGTGCCACTGCATCCAGCTGAAATACGTACGTGTTTGAAGTTTTTTTTCCTGAAGTCATACTGTCATCTCTGTTAGAGCCATGACACATGTGTGGTCCTGTGTTTCATTTTCACTGATGGTCTTCTGAAAGACCTACCTTCTGCATTTGCTAATGTCCAGGTGTCTTAGTCCCCTGAAGTCTTTATAGTCCTGTTCTGACCACTGATTTAGACTTTTAGGTGCTTCCTTGAATGTTCTTTCTGTATAGATTCTGCTTTTTCTTAGTCTACTGTTTAAGGGATGGTCCCCAGGCCACCTGCTGTGGAATCACCTGAATGTGCTTGAGATTAGAGCGAATTTCTGGTTCATGTTCTGTTTTTACTGGAGTCAAGTCTCTTGGGGTAAGACATAAAAATCATCATTTTTGGCAGGCTTCTCAAATGACTTTCAAATTTAAATTGATGGCAGCATCCTGATCTTTGGGAACTGGGACTATACCTTTGCTCATGTTCTTTGGACCTAACACATAATTGAAATTGAAGTACAATGTACATTTTCTTTCTTTCTTTCTTTCTTTTTTTTTGCAAATGAATTGGTGCATACATGGATGGATTTGTGGTTATTAATTGGAAAGCTATAAAATATCTTTACCAGCATTTTTTGATAATGTAGACTCTGAAATATTCAATGAATGAATAGCACTGATAACAAGGTGATGGAAGTCTTTCATTCACAAATTTCTAATACTGCCTTTCATTTCATAACAATTTTCCCAGAACAGTATGTCTGTGTGGAGGCTATTACTATTATTACTATTGTTGTTGCTGCTACTCTTCTTTATTTTGTAGTCTGGGACTGAACCCAGGATCTTGTGCATAGTAGGCTAGCAATCTGCCACTGAGCTACATCCCCAGCCCAGTGTTAGACTACCGCTGAGTATGTATTGAATACTTCAGGAAGTGGCACTGGTTGTGCTCAAATGTTCTAACCTTGCTTTCACACACATTTGTCCTTGTGAGGAACTCTCAGGAGAGCACATCACAGGGTTTCAGTGTCAGAAGACCACCAAGTGGACTGTCAGGGAAGAGCAGAATGTAGTAGGTGGATAAATGGCAAAAGGCACATGGTTTGACTCCTTGCTTTTTCTTATTAAGACCTTTGTGATAGGTACAGGACTGTAGTGGAACTGGAGACTAGTAAAGGCCACAGATACACTGATTAAAGAGATTACTGCTAATTAATATTCTGGAGCTGAAATAGTCTTCAGCTTATTGTATTTGGTGCCATTTGCAAATGGGGAGTGTGAGGTCTCATCTCTATCTGCTGCTTTTTGGGCATGGTGGGACTGGACCAGTGATAACTTTTTGGTCATGGCCCTTTCTCCTGTAATGACTGTAGAGGATTGGGACACTTTTAGAGACACTTGTGCACTTAGCATGTAGGTCCAAGCACAATGATGAGAAGGAAAGATAAGTACCAACTGATTTCATACATGGTCCTTGATTGCATTAATAAGTGTCCAGAGTCTACCTGTATATGCCTACTGTTTGAGACTCCAGTTTTGAGTTATGGCATAGAGGTGGTGTTTCTGTGGAGGGACCAAGAGGGAGAATTGAACTGGTCTTTGTCCTTAACCTGTATTAACTCTTCTGTTAATAAAATAAACCCAAGAATGTGAAACATGCAAACTTAATAGGTAATGATGTACACATAACAAATTGTTTACTGTTCTCACATTTCTTTTAAGTAATTTGTTTTTGGCAGTACATTTTGCTTTTAAAAAATACGAGAGAAAAGAAGGGATTTTAGTAATTCATTCTTCAGAGAGTAAGTAGTATCTAGCTCTGTCCCTCACAATAACCCCCTTTGTAAATCAATTGTGAATTGTTTTCCTAACCTTTTGGTGATCAGTTTTCTGAGCTCTGAAATCAGAGTTTTATACTGTAACGTGCCTTTGGTGGCATTTTCCAGCTCTAATAGATTGGGTGAAAAGCTATATTTTCCATATGGCTAATCATTTTAATTAAGGTGACACTTTACTTTTACTATCTTGGCTTTCTTTATATCTGTAATAGGTTCCTAACTTCTTTCTTTTAAAATTTACTTTCGTGTCTCTGTTCCTCCCCCCTTTTAAATATTTGTTGAAGACACACTCTGCAGTTTGAATTGCTGTAGAACGGTGCTGGGCATCAGGTGGAACTTGGATTTTAGATACATTATTGATGGCTACAGGTTGGGCTAACTATAGTTTCACCAATTCTATGAAAACCACCAGTGTGGATCTCTGTGCTGAGCTGTCCCCTGCGCTCTGATGACGGATTGCTCCCAGGTGTCAGCGCTGTGACTCTGCCTGCAGAACAGCAGTGCCTGTTGCAGGAACCGTGAGAACCAGGAGTCTGCACCCTCAGCTACTGCTTGTTCCTGGTTTTGTGCTGGATGGCACGCATGACCTGGAGCAGTTCACTGAATGTCCCCTGACCTTCCTTATCTCTTCAGTGCAGTAGCGAGAGAGATATTGTAGGTGAGCTTTAAAACGGACCCTTTAATGCTCAGTGTGGGTGCTTCAAGTCACTAAGGTATCTTCTAAGTAGTGAAAGAAATGCTGACTATAGTGTGAGTGTAACAAACTTTTATCCTAATTCAGTAAAAATGTCTCACCCAGTTGTGGAATAGAATAGGTTCACATCGAGAGTATAAGGTAATATGGGACATATGGGGAAAACATTAGAACACAACATTTCTGTATATTTTTCAAGCTAAGAAAGTTTGTATTTTTAATTAATACTATGTATGTTATTCATAAATAAAACTCTCAGTGACCCGCATACTGAAATTTTCTTCACTGATTCGGGTTTGTATTCAGTTAAGAGACTATAGGAATAGATTTTGTGCCTTTCTATCCAAAAGAATGTGTTTAATTAGGGCATTCCAGTTTCTGATTGCTAGGGGACAGGATCTTCTCTCTTTCCTTGGGAAAGTGGTGATATACAATAAATCTATGGACATGTTCCATTCAGCAAGGTTGTGTACCTTGCTGCTGAAAGAGGAGTGAGTTTTCAAAATGTTTTTCTTGCTTCACAGCATATGGCTAAAATAGCAGCCTAGTGTTTTGACACCCTCTCCTGTTCATGTTTTCTTGGTCACGTTGGCCAATGATGAATTTGGTGAACCTTGGCCTTTCTAACTGTCCCTTTTGCTCTCTCTCTTTGTGTCCTTTTCCGGATTTTATTGTAATGTAAGCTCATCAAACAAGATTTTTGGCAATTCTGTAGATGGAAAATACAAAGGCTTAATTTTTAGTCACCAATGTCTGTCCTGGAGAAAGCAAAGCCCCAGCACACCAGATAGTCACATCAACTGGGTTTGGTAACAGGTTTACAACTCAGCACTTTGTCTAGGTTAAGTGACTAGGGTTGAATGTTTTGAGTACAAACCCTAGGTGTAATATCTTAAGCTCCAAGGGACCCTAAGACATTTTTCATTCTCCTTACTTCCCATTATCCTTGCAGACATCATCTGTGCTTTTTTGTTCCCAGTCCACAGATAAGGACACTCACTTTGGAAAGTGACTTATTGATGGCTTGAGGCTGCTCCTTGTTTTACATGCTTATGTCAACATTTTTGAAATTGATCTGAAAAATGTCAATATTTTGTTATAGTTTTGAAATTAATCTGATAATTCTTTTGTGGACATGTTGAAATCTTTTCTTGGCATAAGCATTTTCTTTTCAGGGTTGAGCTTCTTTTTAGGGTTGTTTCTAGAAAGCTTTTAGTACAGCTTGAAGGCTTTCTTAACCATTTGTAACGTTATTTCCTCTCTAAAGTTGGGGGGAAATGCAGTGAAAGGGTTAGTGTGACACTAACGAGTGACCGTTTTCCGTGAAAGGGGCAGGAAAGATGACTTTGCACGCTCCATCAGCCCACAGATTTTGAGCCTGTTAAATGCTCAGTACTTCTTTGGCTTTGGGAACTACAGGACCAAACAATAGAGCTGGGCTTCTGGCTTGTGGAGCTTGCAGCAGGGTCTTGATAGGGAAGGATCAGCGTCTTCATGCTATGTTGTGGTGACAGCTTCTGAGGGGGAGACAGAGTCACTTACATGAATGCCTCTAATTGGAATGAAATGGAAAAAGAAAGGGATGGTCTCCGGAGTCCTGGGTTTGAATTGCCTCATTTGTAGGAACTCAGTTTCATGCAGAGTAATGTGAGTGCTTAAAATGGGTCTAGCGCCTGTGTTCTGGGGCTGGGAATGCACATTTCCTGCCTCACAGAGCATAGACAGGCTGAGAGGGCAGGTGCATGCTGAGTATATGCAGTAGAAGAGCCTGGCAATCTGTGTAGCTCCTTGAGATGTGTCTTAGAATTAGCTGTAATGTCCCTGGGTGCTTAGGAATAAGGGGGAAAGTTAGTGGACCTCGTAAGGCTCTCCAAGGAATTCCTGGTTGCTCTGGTCTCAAGTTAAGGACTATTACTGAAAATTTTGAAAGAGCGAAAGCCACACGGTGGCAGTTGCTGTTTTCTCTAGCTGTCATTTATCAGCTATATAACGGCATCAAGTAACCAAGGTGTCATGACTGCAGTGATTAGACCACACGTGGGCACATGACTACCAAGTCAGTCATAGGAACACTGAAGCTTTGCTTCTTTGGAACAGGTTTGGTTATCTTATCTCTTACCTCCCTGCTGAGGTTCTCATGGAATTATCAGTTGGGGTCGGGTGTGGGGTTCCTGTGTGTACATGCATGTGCAAATGCCCATGATGATGGTATTTAAAAAAGTCATAGTTCCTTAGAAAGAAGTGTTTAGCAAGACAACCTTGGATGGACAAACCCGAGCTGCATTTTTATCACAGTGTTTCTAGATGCCCACACAGCACTTGCCACTGTGGGCAGCACACTGTTCAATGAAGGATGGGTAGTCTGTGTCATGAGTGACATGCCTGACCTGTATGAAATGCCCAGCATTTTATCCCACACCCAAACTCCCCCCATCTTTACAAACACTATTATATGGCCTTTTTAGCCTGAAATATCCTGTTTCATTATTCCTTTCTTTGATTATAACTGCAAAATGACCTTCTTCACTACTGGAATCATGCACCATTGAGCTATTTTGATAATATTAAAGGAAATTAGGTATCAGTTTTTTTTTTTTTGGGGGGGGGAGGGGATCCAGGAAGATTATTTTCTAGTTGTTCAAGTTTATTAGCCATAGAGTTAATGATCTTTATCATACATCAAGGCAAAGATTTAACCTCTCATGGGCAAGAAATTAAAGTCCACATTTAATTCAAATAGTTTCTCTTGTATCCACTGAAATGGTACTTAGTTACATTATCCTTAACACAGTCTTTAAAACCAAAACCAAAATTAAGGTCAGTTGTCTCTATTGTTCTAATGGTTGCCTGCATTGCTTTTTCTGGATGGTTTTCTTAATGTTTTAAATTTTATACTAACTTTTCTTGTGGTTGGACACTGGAACACAATGGAGCTCTTCAGTTCCTTCATGCTTGTGAATGTGCTGATATTCCTAAATATTTCTCCCATTTTCCTTGTAGTATAATATCTGCCCTAACCTGCTAATTATATGGAAAGTTCAGACCAGAGTAAAAAAGATAAACTAAGTACCTGGAGAATTTGTTGCTAAAATGGTCTCTTCTTTAGTAGGTTTGTTTCCTGACAACTGAAGTTGTTAGGTGGAGTGTGGAATAAACTATAGAATTTTGGTTTGATAGTTTTTGAATGTGAGAGTAAACTTTTAATTCAGGTTATGTTATATTTTTTGTCCAACAGTTAAGGCCATATCAGCCACTTAGGTGATTACTACTTGAGTCAGTGTAGCTGGTAGATGGAGACTGGTTGGTATATGGCTGTGAGAGTCAGGCCTAGACAGACAGTTCCCAAGTCCCTTGCCTTCCATAACAGTTGCTTTGAGACTCTGGAACCTCTTCTGAACTCCCATAAAACCTCTGCTCTTAGCTCCCTTATAGCACCCATGCTGTTTATTATCTGTGGATGTGTCCGTTTCTCACTCAATTTTTTATTTTTATGTGGTGTTGAGGATTGAACCCAGTGCCTCACGTGTGCTAGACAAGCGCTTTACCACTGAGCCACAACCCCAGCACCCTCTTGTTCTTAAAGGACATCAAAATCCCTGGGGTTTTGTCAGAACTACATTGTTGGCCATACTTCCAGAGTTTCTGATTAAAGTAGGCTTGAGAATTTTCATTTCTATAAAGTTCCTAGGTGAGGTTGAGGTTGCTCGTCTAAGAACCATGTTTTGAGAGCCACCAGTGGCTTTGCCCTCAGGTAGGTTTATGTCTATCATCCATTTTGCTTCCCTATAAAATAAATATGGGAGAGCAGACAATTACATAGTATTTACTATATGACATATGTAACCTAAATGCTTATATGTGTTATGTCATTAATATTTAGAGTATCCTTTGAGGTAAATATTAATATTTTTCTCTGTGTTACCAATTAGGAAATGGAGAGAGAGATTAAGTGACTTCAAGATCATGTAGCAAGGAAAGGGTGGAGCTGGGCTTTGAATAGGGACAGTCTAGCTGCAGAGTCCATCTTCTTAAACACTAGGCTACTTTACTAGGCTAAGCAAAAGTAGTACTAGTATCTACCTCTTAGGGTTTTAAAATGATGATCATATGAGATAAGCAAGATGCAGTTCAGTAGTAGAGTGCCCCTGGGTTTAATCTGTAGTACCGAGGTGGGGTGTGGATAACGAATGAGTGTCTGAATTCTGAATTGTAAGAATTGAAGTGAAAGCTTTGTCATTTTCTCTTGTGACACTTAATATTTAATTAGGCAGTGCTGTCTTTAAAAATATGCAAAAACGACCCATAAAAAAGTGGTAAAATGGGCTTCATCAAAATTCAAAACTTTTGTTCTTTGAAAGATACCCCTGAGGAAAAAAGGTAGGCCATACATACAACATGAGAAAATATTTATAAAATAAATCAGATAAAAAGTTTGCATTCAGAATACTAGGACTCTTAAAACACATTGAACAAGATAACCCAGTGAAAATAGGGCAAAAGCTTTGAAGAGATGTTTCATAACAGAAGATAAATAAATGACCAATAAGCTCTGAAAAGGTGTTAACTGTTACTAGTTGTCAGGAAAATGCATATTCAAGTCACAGTGAGATGCTACTACAAACCCATTTGATGGTAAAAGTTAAAAAGACTAACAGTATCAAGTGTAGGTAAGGATGGCAAGCAGCTGGAACCCTTGGATGTTGCTGATGGGAATGCAAATTGGAAAACAGTTTAATACTGTTTATAAGATGAACATAAATTTTCCATGTAATTTAGCAGTTCAACTCCTTGGTGTTTTTTGAAGAGAGATAATCTGTGCATACAGACTTTTATGTGAAAGTTCATATCAGCATTATTCCTGAAAGTTCCAGCTGGACCCAGCCAGATCATGATATATCTGTTATAGAATACTTCTGGACACTAGAAAAATCAAAATACTAATATGTGAAAATATCTGTTGAATTTTAAGAGAATGTTAAAAAATTATGCTACAGGAAAGGGGTTAAACCCCAATGACCAAATGCTGTCTGAATCATTTTAATGAAATTCTATAATTAGTAAAATGAGTGGAAGGAAGCAGATCAGGGATTGCCTGGACTGGGAGTTGGTTGACAGTGTCAACTACAAAGGAGTACCAGGAAGCTTTTCTGGTGTTCTATCTCAAGTGTAGTGGCAGTAACAAGGTTGTGTGCAATTACAAAAATTAAACTTAAAACAAATGACTCAAAACTTACTATTTCAATTGTACTTAGTTGTGGAATTACATATTATACCCTAATAAAGTAAAAATATTAAAAAAAATGTAGCCTCTTCCTGTTCATCTCATTTGCCACTACTAATGAAAAAGTTCTGTGGTGGTTCTCCATTAAATATGATTAAGGATTACTTTTCTAAAAATTCTATACTCTTATTTTTTTACTAGTCTTTATGTAACTAGAAAATCTGGAAAGAGGTTATGTTTTTCCTGTTTTTTTAATAAATTGTATTTACCCATTCTGCATATTCTTTATTTCCTTTTCCAAGACAATTATTTCCACCTGCCATGAAAAGCCTGGACAGATTTATAGAAGACATTCTCTGAAAGCTTTATAATATTAAAGAAAATCAACATTTGTTTTTATTTTAAAGGACATCTCTCATATGCTGGTTCTTAGACCATCTTAGACCAGCACGTGAGAGAGGCCTGGTGGTGCCCATCTCGCATGGCTATTGTGAAGATGTATTGAAATGACCTGGGTCGGACGCAGCAGCGCTGTGCCCAGCATGGTGTTCTGTCGGCTGGTGGCTTTACTGGGCTTCTCTTATGGTTTTCTCAGCACCCCAAGGACAAGGAATGTTTTGAAGTGTTTACTTCAAAAGTTTATTTACTGAGGCTATTTTTTCTTTTACATACTATTGCTGTGTCTTTGAAATGAAAGTTCCATTATACAAACATTCAGATAATTTTTAACACATCGTCAAGGACTCATGGAATATTGTTTTCCTTTCAGTATTTTGCCCATTATAATAGTATTTTAACTTTTTAGAAACAATTTCTGAGGAAGGATGTAAATAAAGAAAAGCTTCCTTTCAGAGATTTATCTAAATTTATGCATAAATTCAAAGTAGAAGCCTGGAATTAAATTTGGATATATAATTATAGAATCTTATAAAAATTATAAGTTGAACAATATTTTTTGTTTTTACCTGGATGAGATCATTTAAAAAAATGTTATTAAGCTTCTATAAAGGAGTCTTTTATGTGGTGGCTGCTGATTATTTTATCAACTTTCCAATATTAAGTCTGTGCCAGAGTTTAATGAGTATTACGTTTTAACCTTTTAATTCCACTGGTGTTGCCAAGCAAATAGCTTTTCCAGTCCCTCTGAACATAAACTCAATCATCATTTCCACACTGCTTCTGTAGTACGCTTGCTTATAGTAGCAGGTAAGGGGAAAGATGTATCTATCAGGTCAATCCAGATGCATTTGAATTCAGATTCTTGTTTTCTCATGACCTGAAGTTACAAACTGCATCTCTAAGTTGACTTGTAAAAGAAACAATTTTTAAATTAGGGAATATTCTGTAATAAAAATACATTTTTTAATAACAAAATACAATTTTGTTATTAAGCAAAACACTCTGCTTAATAATGTGAGGTAAGATTAACAGTTGATACTTAGCAGGTTGCCATTGTATGTCAGATGGTATGCTTAATGCTGTATGTGGGTGATTTTATGTATGGCTACAACAGCTCTGTAACAGGCCTTGTTTGTTACACACACCCATATACAGGTGCAGGTGTGCATGCACGCATGCGCGCATACACACACACACACACACACACACACACACACACACATTTTAACATTTGAGGAAGCTGCTGATTTAGGAAGAAGTGGTAGAGCTGGAATTCATGTTCAGACCATGGATGTGTTGTTCTTAACTCTCAAAATTAACACTCCTCATCTGTAGAGTAAGCCTAACAAAATGGTTGGTGGCAAAGATTAAATTAAGTGATGCCATAAAACCTTTGGCACCATGTAATAAGCACTTAATAGTAGTAATTAGTGTGGCTATCCTTGGGGAGGTATTGGGAAGATGAAATAATGCATAAAAGCATTTAGCACAGAGTGGAGAATTCAGAGTGTGGCATGTTAGCACTTAGACTGAAAGAGGCATCTTTAAAAATCAGACCTTGAAAATTGACTTCTTGCATAGATGAGTACTTGGGGGAAAAGAGCATGATCAAAATGAGGGGAAGGCCAGTTTAGTGGTATTGAGATGGGGTTGAGGACTAAGTAGTCAGCTTAGCTACATTAAGATACATAAGAAGTTGAAAACTGGGTTTGAAAGGAACTTGCAGCACATCTTTTCATCTCTGGCGTGCCAAGCAAAGGAGTTTGGTTTTGTTGTCATGGAAAGTCAGTATGCTGATTTTAATTCACTCAGTGATACAGTGTTTGCTTCTTAGCATAGGTACATTAATTCTTTAGACACTTGAGAGAGGCTGTTCCCTTGGAATAGCTTATTGTTGTCATTATTTTAATATATTCATTTTTCAAAATGTACTGAGGATAGTGCCTCAGAAAGCTGCTTAGAAAATGAGTCATAGTCTTCTTTCAGATAGCTTCTCAGGATTTAGAATTTTTGTGTTGACAGATCTCAGATATCGTATCAAGTCTGTCTTTTGGTAAAGGTGAAATGTTCAGAGGAGTTTCCTGTTATGCATGATGAAAGCAACTTCTGGAAAGGACTGGCAGTGTGGTTTACATCCTACACACAGAAGCAGAGTACCGTAGAATATTATCACATCAGTCAAGTGTTTCCCAGATTATTGCAATGAAATCTAGATACAAAGAGCACATCTCTGTCAAGGGTTTTGGTTTACTGAGTATAATTGTGCTTCCTGCTATTGTTACATGAGCTTATGTAAATGAATAAATATGTTGGGCTGGGGCTGTAGCTCAGTGGTGGAGCACCTGCCTAGCATGTGTGAGGCACTGGTTCAATCCTCAGCACCACATAAAAAAAATAAAGCTACTGTGTCCATCTACAATTAAAAAAAAATGTCAATGTAGGCTTTTATTCTGTTCTCTCGTAACTCAAGCACTCATGAGGTTCTACAGTGTACAGTTTTTCAAAGACACAGTTACAACCTACGTTTTGGATTAAACTCACTTTCCTTCATAAATAATGCATCCTGATTTAATCAAAAGGTTTTCATTTTCAGTATGATTTAAATTAAAAAGTAATAATTGGATAGTAAGTTACCTAATGTATGATATTTGAAAGGGTAGTGGGAAATGTCATAAAACTCACTTTTTCTATTTAAATTGAAAAATGTTAGTTTACTATATGGTATTTAACTACATATGCGAGTTGACTTTACTGGAAATAACTCAAATGATGCAATGCAGGCAATTCATCCTTCCTTCCTTCTTTCCCTCCCTCCCTCCCTCCCTCCCTCCCTCCCTCCCTCCCTAGGGGTGTTTTGCTACTAGCTACATCCCAGCCCTTTTAAAAATCTAGGACACTTCATGAACTTGAGTGTCTTCCTTTTACAGTGGCAATTTGAATCTTTATGTCTTTCTGACTTCAGTATATGTACTGTGGAAAGTAAGCACTAAATTTTTCTTTTAATAACAACATATATGTCATCATTTTGGGCATGGGAAAAATAATCAGTGGTTTGGGTGTTTATAGAATGTGTAATATTCTTTTTTTCAGAGAAGCCATAATACTTTTTCTTGCTATGCCTGAATTTTCGATAAACTTTCCAAACCAATTTGTTATACATCTGTTGTAACAGAGAGAAATGAAGAAGAAAAACCATACTTAATAGTTTTGACAGGTTTGTACCAAAAAAAAATGTTTTTTAATATATCCAGATGTTCTATCTAGAAAAATGTAGAATGACACTCATGATTTAATCTAAAATAAAAACCTTCATAACCACTTGTTTTTATTTAATGTCCCATACATCTCTAATGTACTGACAAGGACATTTTCCCTGAAGAGAGTAAAGTTGATATCATACCAACTCTGATAAGAAGTTTAACTAAAAACTGTAGTTGAGATGATGTTATTTTCATTTATATTCTCAACTTAGTTATAGGATATTTCATGTGTTGTGTGTTAATATATAGTAAATATGATGTGATCAGTGCCAGGATTTTACTTAAACTAAGTATAAATGACATCTTTCTGACAATTTGAAGTGCACATGGAACGTGGAATATGGTCCATGTGTTCCTCATACCTTAATAATCATGTTACTCTTACAGATTGTTTGAAGAGTATTTGAGGTGAGATCCACTTGATGTTTTCATAGCCAATGAACTGAAGCATATTTTTGTAAAATCACAAGTAAACGGTAACATGAAGTAGCCCTGAATACATGATAGACTCTTTTCTGTTTGGGACATGTTAACATGTTAGATTGCTCATAGTGCTTCTTTCTTTTAGAGCATTTTGAGTCTTACTCTCCCATTTTAAGGGTGTCTTATTACAGGTCCCTTCCCTGGTCACCCTAATGTTCTAGTTATAGAACCATGAGACCTCCCTCAGGCCTGAATTCTGATACCTGTAACTGACCTCAGACCTTTTCTGTGGTTTGCCTCTTTTCTGTGTGTGTGTGGGGGGGAGGCACACACACATGTGTGTGTTGTGTAGGTGTACGAGAGGGAAGTAGAACATGTATTGCTTCTTGACTTTGCTTCTTTTTTTTTTTTTTTTTTTTAAGTGCAGGGCATTGAACCCAGGGCCTTGTGCTTGCAAGGCAAGCACTCTACCAACTGAGCTACATTCCCAGTCCTTGACTTTGCTTCCTGATTCTTCTTTTTTAACTGTTCTTAATTATTGTAACATAATTATAATATCTGGCAGGATAAGCCCCTTCTAACTTTGGCTTTATTTTCTTCAGATAATGTCTAAGCTATTAATTCCCCCCCCCCTTCATGTGTATTTTTAGAATTAATTTTCAAGCACCATCACATTCCTGAAGGGATGTTATAGGAAATGCTCCGAAGATATCAATTAATTTTAGGGAGTATTGGCATCTTTAAAATGTTAATTCATTCTGTTCATAAGCATCTTCTCTATTTATTCAGGGTTTTTAAAACTTTCTAAGATTGTAAATTTCTATTGAGAATTTTATGCAGTATTTAATAGGTTAATTACTAGATGCATTGTATTTTTTAAATTTGTCACGTTAGGAGGATTATTATTATTATTTATTATCATTATTTTTTGCTTAGTGCCATGTTTCCCTGATTGGTTATTATAGTACAGACAAATTATATTGTGTGGTTTTTTTGTTTGTTTGTTTTGTTTTGTTTTTTGTATATTGGTTGCTTCCCTGATAACTTGGCAGAACTCTCTCATTAATGTTGTTACCTTATTGGCTGAATTTCTTTATTTCTAGCAGTGTGGGTAATGAATTCTTTCAGCTTTTTTGTCTTTCTAAAGAAGTCTTTATTTTGCCACAGTCTTCAGATCTATTTACTGCTGGGTAAAGAATTCTAGGATGATTGCTTTTCCTGTCAACACTTTAAAGATTACATTTCGGTATTTCCAGCACTCTCTTTTTGTTAATTCACTTGTTTCAAATTCTTACTGTTTCCCCACTCATTACTTCCATAGTTTTATCTAGTCTTTAAATGGTGTGAGGCAGTGATCCCTCTCTCCCACCCTGCAGTCTTGCCTGAGGCTCTTCTAAATTATTAACTGTGTGTAAGCTCTACTGGTGGTTTATTATTCAGTTCAGTTGATTGGTTTTCTTCCGGTTTACTGATATCTACCTTTGTTTTTATTCCCTGAATTCTCTTTTCTGACTCTTCTCCTGGTTTTGTCCTCTTTAATGGATTTAGTATTCACTTAGTAATTGGCTTAATTTTTATTATTTTATGGGAAACATTTAAAATTCAGAATTTCCAACCCAGTGTTTTAGGTGTATCTCATAAAGTTTGGCATGAATTCTATCCTTCTCATGATGCTTTAAGGATTTGGAATTACTCTTATTATTTCTTCTGTAAATAATTTTTAGTCACTTTTACATAATACATATTTAGTTTATTAGATTTCAGATTGTGAAATCTCTTCTAGTTACCTTTTATTATTTGTTCCTGTCTTTATTACATTGAAATAAGAGCATAATCTGTTACATGTTTTAAATAACTTTTGAGCTTTCCGTTTGGGTCTATGAATGACCAAGTTCATGAGTGTGAAGAATAAAAAATAGTTTGTGTTTCAAAAATTCTACAGAAACAAATAATTTTGTAATACGTCACTATTAACTGGGGTATTGACAGTCTCATTTCTGAGAGAAGTGTCTTCATATTATATCTAATATAATAAACATTATTTAAATCTTCTGTTTCTGGGGGGAGCATAGTAAATTATCCAGTGCAAATAGTTTGTTTATTCTAATAGATCTGTTGCTTGTTTATTTTTATATTTTGTGGTCACATTTTTAGGTATGTATCCCTCTGTGATTGTTGTATATTTGTTCTGTATACCATTATTGTTTCCCATGCATAAATTCTGTTTGTTCTTTTTTTCCCTCCACCTTGGGAATTGAACCCATGGGTGCTTTACCATTGAGTTACATCTCTAGTCCTTTTTATTTAGTATTTTAAGGCAGAGTCTTGATAAATTTGAGTTGGGCCTCAAACTTGAGATTCTCCTGCCTCAGCCTCCTGAGTTGCTGGGATTACAGGCAGGTACCACCATGCCTGGCCCCTGTTTGTTCTTGATGATGTTTTTGGTTTTACGTTCTGTTGTCTGATTGTAATGTTGCTACGCTGGCTTTCTTTTATGCTTTTCTGACATAATATCTTGCATGCTTGAATGTTGACTCTTTGAGTCATGATTTTAAAAAGCCTCATCTGAGGATTGGGGAGTAGCTCAGTGATAGAGTGCTTTCCTTGTATGCACAAGGTCTAGTACCACCAAAAAAATTAATAAAATCCAATCTGAGAAATCTATCTTTTGGTGTTAAGTTTCATTCATTTACTTTTATTAAGATTACTTTTCATGTTTTAACCCTATGATACTATGTTTTCTATTTACCATACCTGTTTTATTTCTTGCTTCCTTTTATTTCTTCCTTTCTCCCTTCCAGTGGAATCTCTTTAAATCAGATATGTTATTATTTATGTTTTCCTCAGTTCTAGAAAAATTTCAGTTATTATTTCTTCAACTCCTTTTTCCATCCATGTGCTTTTCTTTATTCTTCTGAGACTCCTTGTCCCTCTCCTTGTAGCCTCCACATCTCTTAGCTTGAATCTCATTCTCCCTCTTCTGACACTGTGGCGCCTTCCTTTACTCATGTCCTCCGACACTAGCTAGGCTGTTGGAACTGCTGCTTCTCACTGGTGGTGCTTTTGCTCCTCAGATGCCTGGGCTTCTCTGAACTCACGTTTAATCCCCTGGAACTTTGACCTGCTAATGTGGTTTGAAAGTGTCACCTCCTAGATTCAAGTTTTGTGATCGTATTAAGAGGTGGGCTTTTAAGGGGTGATGAGGCTATGTTAGGGCCCCTCTTTTCATGAATGGGGTTAAGACTCTTATAAGACAGACTTCTGGAAGGTGGTGGTGACACATGCCTATAATCTTAGAAACTTGGGAGACTGAGGCAGGGGAATTGTTAAATTTGAAGCTAGCCCGGGCAACACGGTGAAAGCCTGTCTCAAAATTAAAAAATAAATAAATAAATAAAATAAAAGGGTGGGGATTTAGCTCAGTGGTAAAGTGCCCTGGGTTCAATCCCCAGTATGAATGAATGAATACCTACTACTTAAATACATATGTAAGACAGACTTTGGGGAGCTTGTCCTTCTCTGTTTTCCATCTTCTACTAGGCATAGACACAGTTACCCCGAGTCTGGGATGCATCCCTCACCAAAAGAACCTGCTGGTACCTTGAATTTGGACTTCTCAACTAGAACTGTGAGAAAATCACTTTATGATCTATATGACTTATCTAGTCTCTGATATTCTGTGACAGTAGCAGAAATGGACTCATAGACCTTGACTTGCTTATTATGTCTACCTGTGTCTAGAAAACTTTGATGGAGAATAAAGGGATATACAAGAAAATCTGGTTGATTTTCATTATACGGTAGTTCATTTAAGACCAATAAACAGAGATAGAGTATGGAAGATCTGTGTAAGACATCAGACAACAGAATCCAACTTGTTAAAAGTAGTAAAAATAAGAATACTTCCTGACCATGTGGATAGCTGTGCTGGAGAAACATGTTTTCATATTATTTTCTCACTGGTGACTGAGATCGAGAACCACTTAGCCTTTCTCTAAGAGAAAAATAAGACCTGCTCTGAAAAAAGACCTGCGTGACTGCGCGGGAAAATTTACTTGAAGCTAGGGTGTCTCAGGTAGGAAGAAAGGAAATTCTCAGTAACTGAGTTCTGTTTCTCACCCTCCAGGCTAGGCACCACCCGTGGTATTCTGCGACATCCTGAGGTGTAGGTCCCCACCACGCTCATTTCCTGGCAGGCCTAGAGAGTTGCTGACTGAAGGTGGCAGCAGCATGGTGCAGCCCCTGGCCACCAGCTCTGGATGCACCAGGCTCAGGTTGCAGGAGTCATGCTGTTGGAGACTGCATACTCCCTGTGCCACGCTGAGTGACAGGATGTGAGGAAAGACTATGTGCTGCAGTGGCCTTTGCTCAGAGGAACTTAACTAGGGGAAGCCTGAAGGGTGCTAGCACATCAATTCAAGGGTGGCTGAATTGGGCTGTTTTACAAAAGAAGAGAACAGGTACTTTCTTTGTGAATATTCATGGGGACATTCACAGGAGGCTGACATGGAGGGTTCCTGATAACCTGACTTCTAATGGGTAAAAAATGTCAAATTTTTAACAAAAGAAATGACTGTAAAGATTTTTTTTTTTTAACATTGAGAAAAGCAGTTGTGCAGTGTATTTACATAGCAGGCCTCCTGTCTTTTATTTTGATTTTGCCCTGGATTCTAATTAGCAACTAGCTTCTGGAGGGTGTCACACCAAGAAGAGAGTCACAGGCTGCAGGAGGGCCAGGGATTGAGAATCAAATGAGAATCCTCTTCCAAGTCAGAGGACGAAAACCTTAATACTTCCCTGGGTGCTCCTCCTGCTACCCGCTGACCTCCGCTGTGTTGCTGAAGAATGAACCACCCTTTCTCCGTCTCATACTCATGTATTGTCCTTATTATAATGTTACTGTTTTGGGTTTCTGTGTTGTTGCCTTTGAATAACTACACTCCTTTTGGGGAGGAGGCTGCTGTACTTTTTCCCTGTGTTCAGTGAAGCTTTGTTAATCAAATGAATGGAAAAGCCATCCTTGAAAATGTAGCAGTAGATATGAATCTTCCTCTTGGCTAGACAACTGAGGTTTTGATTTATTTATAGAACCCTGTCCCTGAGCCAGCATGCCTGTCAGCAAGGCTAATCCGAAAGCATAGCTTTAGAGCTCAGAATGAATAGAGTTTAATGATGAAAGTAATAGGTGTCATAAGAGGAAATAGGAAGACATTGTGAAAGAGAAATGTATGAAAATAAAGATGTAGGTAAAATGAATTTAATCATCACCATATTAATCATAGCTAGTGTGAACAAGAAATAGTATACTGAAGGGAACAAGAACACATTATTATGTGACAAAAGTATAACACTCTACTGTAGGAGATAAGACTTCAATATATAGAGGAAATGAGGTAATAGTGAAAAAGAAAAGTAACATTTCCCTTGTGAATTCTGACCTTACTAACTGTCATGATGCTCATGGAGGTTGTGATAGGAGCTCTGCAGGGAGATTAATTAGGTCCCAGAAAAAAACACAGA
This sequence comes from Sciurus carolinensis, assembly GCF_902686445.1. NCBI lineage: Eukaryota > Metazoa > Chordata > Mammalia > Rodentia > Sciuridae > Sciurus > Sciurus carolinensis. The sequence goes on along the minus strand of NC_062226.1, from coordinate 53,135,935 downwards.
CTTGGTTCAGTGTTCTGCAGATGTTCATACATCTCACTGTTCTGTGCTGTTCTGTGAAAAATCCCTCAGCAGGAGGAGGTGATAAGGAAGAGTTGGATAGGCAGGCATTTCCTTTTCCTTCTAGAAATGGTTTGGACACCTAAGAGGCATCAAGCCAGGTCCATGAATGGAAAAGAGAAAAGTTATAATCCAGCTTGTCAGAAGACTGTAATTTCTTGTTAAAATAAGTAACTAAATATTTCATTTTCTTGTCTGTCTTAATTCACACAGCACTTGCTCTCTCAGGGGCTGCAGAAGGATGGCCACTGGAGCTTCCGTGCAGGCTCTTCCTGCTGTCCCCACCCCTCACCCTCTAGTGGGCTGGTCAGGGGTTCTGCTCTTTCCTCTGGCGCTGCCTTCCTCATTGTACAGCTCGGGAGGTGCGGAAACCTGGGCCCATTTTAAGTCAGGATTAAACACTTGGTGGTTGACTCATTTCTTAAATTCTGTGTTGGTGTCTTGGAATCCTTTCTGGAAAGAAGTATAGGTATGTGCTGATTTCCAGTAAGATGCTTTTATTCAGATGCAGTTTGGGTTTAGCTGCCATATAAAAATGTCCGTGCGTGCTCTGACCAGGTCTGGAAGTATGCATGTCCAACACATAAAACTCCCAACTGGTTTGTAGTATTTTCAGATACTCAGTTATAAGCTGAACTTAATTCAGCAGCAATAAAAAATTATAGCAATACTTTAAAGTTCAGCAGTGACTTTGAGGTAATATTTACCTTAATTTATGGGCAAATGAACTGCTCAGTACTAACTCTAATGATGATAATTTAATGGCAATTTTGTTCCTTTTATGATCAGTGCTTATGTCATAACTTAAGGTGAGAAAATGAATTCGGGAAAGGGAATGTGTGTGGCTAAATTCTAGCTTCAGTAAAAAAAAAAAAAAAAAGGTCTCAAAATAAGTTTAAATTCTTTGGATAAATGATTCTTCTGTCCTATCCAATCAGTTGCACGATTTTTGTGGCCATTAACTGTAATTTCTTTTCTAATTCTTTTTTTTTTTTTAATAAAGAGCTGTTATTTTTTAAATTTGTTTTTCCATATTTTTGTTGGTGCATTATAGCTGTATGGATGGCAGCCTTTGTTGTTACATACTTGTACATGCATCAACTATAATTTCTTATAAGAAATCTTGATAATCTGCTGGTAATACAATGCCAGTTGAATTCATAAGTTACTGGGATTTATCTTCAGTTAAAAAATAGAATGCAAAATAAAAGCTTATCGTGATGATATTTCTTAGAAAAAGAGGGTGAGGGGGTGGAGGAGGAGTGCGGGAAAAGTGCAGAGCCATGCTCTCTCCCTCCCTTTCCTGTTGCTCTTGCTCAGAGCCTGAGGTGGTTGCAGAACTGAGAAGTGCAGCTTCACTTTTTAGATAAAGGAGTTGGAAGAGTTTAGAAATCTTAGATGGGCTTTCTATAAATAATTTGTTACCTAGGCAGTACTCCATTTTATACATAAATTGCATTGAAGGATCTTGTACACAATCTCATGAATCATTTTTATGGGAATGTTGTAAAAATTATTTTGATGGACGGTTTATAATAATAAAATTAACCATATAGTTATGTTAATATTCTTTACTATGTAATATTCAGATAATTAACTAATTGACTGATATGTCATAAAATCAGTTGAGTGACTGACTACTGACCTTATGAAATATCCAGTTGGTTTTTCACTAAGGGCAGATATTGAGAATTCCATAAATTCCATAAAAAAAAAAAAAGACAATTCTGTAACATTGCTGTGTAGATTGCACTGACAGGGTTAACCTTGCCTCTGATTCATTGGTGAAATTGTGTTTTATTTTCAATATCAATATCACAGGTACTCAACAAATAATAAATTGTTGAAGTGTATACTGTGATTGATATCTTTTATCATGATTATATCCATACTCTTAGGCATGAAAAGTAATAACTGCTAGTGTTAGCTATTTAAGTTATGTACAGACCTCTTGAGGAACATATTTGAATATCTTTAATGCTTATTGAAAAAGACTTTTCAATGGATTTTTTTCTTTGTTTAAAGAATACATTGGATCACTGATGAGTTATATAGTACACAATTTAGTTAAGGAAAATGAAATGAAAAAACAAATATGGCCCCTTTTAACTTCTTACAGTAAAGACTGAAAAACTCAGTTCATTTAATGACTTTCAGGAAAAGAAAAAAAATATATTGGGTAGTACATGAATGTTTGAAGTGTAGAGTAACCAAAGCACTCTCTGGTATTAGGGATGGGTTGGCTACTGTGGTTGCCTTGGATTCTGATGACAGCCCTGTGATTGCTTGACCTGCTTGCTCATCTATGAATTAGGGTCAGTAGTAAAATACCTGCCTCTAAAGGCAGTTATGAAGAAGACGAGGTGGGATGATGTGCCTGAATGAGCTTTGTAAACAGGGTAGACGTGTATATAATCTGTTAACATTCCTGGCAATCACTATATGATTGGGGGCTAGTTTCTTAATTATGTTTGGACTTATCATCTGTTACAGGGATAACAGTGGTTGCTTTCACATAGGGTAATTGCAAGGATTAAATGAACTAAAATATGCAAAACCCTGGAAACAGCGTCTGACCCCTAAGGGTCAATTTCCGCTGTCATTTTAGTGACTACTCTTGCAGCAGAAAAGGTTGCCACAACTACCTCTCTGTTAACCTGGTGCAAGGTTTTCATGGTACTCACTTTACAGTGTTTTGACCATTAAGATTCCATTGGGATTTTGATGGCTTAATAAAAATTGTATGTTGTTAAATAGCTGTGGTAGATGAGCATCCAGAATTGGGTTACATGATTGCAGGTAGAAAGAACAGAGAGAGCAGGCACTCCCTGTTAGCTCATCCTAGAGCCTGAATTGTCAGAAATGCCTCTTTCTGTTATTCAGATTATATATTCTCTGTTTGCAGAAACTCCATTTAATGAACAGTGATTAAGATGCTGTTTTTTTTGACAGTCATGGAAAATCATTAATTAAAAACCTCAGTCTGTGATGTCTGCTGCTGTCACCTCAGATGCTGAAAGGAGAAACCACTTTCATTCTCTGAGGCCTGTGTAATGAGTGTCAGCACCAGTTTTCTCCAAGTCCTTTAAAAAAAAAACAAAAAAAAAAAACCAAAAAAGTAAAATTCAGATCTATTTTGCTTAGACAATTATAGCAAGCAAAATAGCCAGTTGATAGCCCATATTAGTAGTGAATTATAATGCTTTTGTTTTTGGTTTCTTCTAGTGACATTTTATTATCCTCTTCTTTGGGGGATCAAAAGCTGATGAAAATATCTTCTAAATTTCACTGGGTCACTGCATTGGATGTGTAAAAACTGGACTTAGAATAGCAATTAATAAAACAGTAACAAATAATATTGCTTATTAAACATCTGCTGTATATGCCAGTCACAGTGCTAGGCATATATAATGTGATTTATTCATGAACACCGTGAGAGATCCCCATAATGGTTTTTTAATTTGAACTGAATGTTTATTTGAAGGTGACATTTGTATACCAAGTGTTTTTGTAGTGTACTTATTGGTTGGGGGGCATCTGGGAGATGATGGGAACTGGAATCCCTCCAAGCTGTCCCCAGAGATTACCACCACTTGCCCTGCCAAATACTAGAACATCCACCATGGGAAACGAGTCCTTTGGGTGGAATTGTTCCTCTTTAGGAACCCATGTGTACAATGGAGTTGTCCCTGGAGGGGCAATGGATGAAATCATTGAACGCCTAAATGGTAATTCATTTAGGAAATTATTTTCCTTTAAACAAGAAAGGAGCTGAAGGTTCAAGATGCTATTACTGGGAAAGGAGAAAAGGGTGATGGAGGTATTAATTAAACAGTCTTGCATTACAACTCTACCCCCATTAGCTTTGTGGACAACTTTTTACATCTCTGAGTGACAGTAGCCTCATTCATTAAAACTGTGGCTATGGTAAGATTTAATGAGAGGATGTGTGTACAGTGCCCTGCACATGAGTGGGCTTGCTGTGCAGGTGTGGTCAGGGCTGTGTTGAATTTGAAACTGTCACTGACAGGAAACATGGTACGTTTCATTGTAATAATCCGGTTTTCAGAAATGAGAAGATGAGCCGCCTTTCCCCACACCGCTGACTGCGCTGCTCACGTTGTGTGTGTCCAGCAGCTTCACTGGGTGCCATGTATTCTTCATTTTTCCATGTATGGCGGCTCCCTGCTGTCGGATTCTTACCTGTTCATTTGCTTTTGTTCTCTGAGCCTGCAGACATTTATTGTTTGGTTAGTAAATGAGATTTTAGTTAAAAAAGCATGCAGCACTGGGCATGCAATAGAGTGCTTTAAATATTACCCCCCCCCCTTTTGTTTTCTTATTTCTTTCAAGGCCACTGATGATGTAGTAAAGACAAAATTTAAATCCAGGTGATTTCAGCCTGAGCTAGATGGGAGATTTTTATTTCTACCAGCCATGTGTCCAAGGGAGAACCACTTAATTCCTCTGAGTCTCAGTGTTTTCCTACATTTCCTACATTTCAGGGTTTGGACTAGCTCATGGTCAAGATTTCTTCTGGTGGTGAACTTATTTGAAAAGTGATAAGTACCACACTTAAACTTCCAGTGGGTGTTTGAAAATATTTTACTTGTGAGATTCTACAAATAAAGTAGTCAAGTATGGACTGTAAAAGCAATGAGATGAATTAGTAACTGAAAAATAATGTTCAGAGTTAAAGTATGGACTGTAAAAGCAATGAGATGAATTAGTAACTGAAAAATAATGTTCAGAGTTATAGGTTAGTATAATCTGATAAACTGAAGAACTTGTCTTTTGTTCCTGTACTGTTGACATTTTTGTTGTTGATCTGGATAAAGGTCCTAGGGCAGGGCTCTCAGTGTTGCAGCTATGTGAAACAGAGAGAGAGGGAGAGCCATATGATGGATGACAGGCTCAGGATGGAAGGATATTTTGACAAAATGGAGCAGTGGGTCATAATTGAACAAGGATCAGTGTGCAATGCTGTAATTTAGGTTTGAAAACCAGTGGCACCAGTAAAAGTGGGGAAGGAAAAAAAATCTTAAAAGTAGGTGACAAAGAGCTAGGGCTTTAGTCGCAATGTTCACTTTCAAGGGGTGTTCAGAGCCATCACTGTGTCACATGAAGAAAATATTAGGACCTCTCTTTGTTTAGGTATCAACTTTTCAAGGTATTTTTTGTGTTGACCTGCCTAGTAGGATGATAGTACATGAATAAAAACAAAACTGTATGCATTGGGGGTGCAAACTTAACTTAAAAACTAATAGGTATGATTAAAAGTTTTGGAGACTGCTGGATTGGAAGTTCCATTGAGAGGTATAGTGAAAAGTATCAACTTCACAAACAGACGGTTCTGAATATAATTTTGGCTTTAACACTTAATACTTATCTAGCACATCTTTTTGAGTCTCACTTTGATTAAATGTGGGGTCTGAGTTGTAATACTTCTCTCATGGGTTTGTTGGGATTATTGCATTGAGATTATTGCATGAAAAGCACATTGAACATCTGGATCTACTTGACATTTCTAAAGCACATTTGGTCAATTTCTAGTTTGATACCACTTTGACTTTTGGTCAATTTCTAGTTTGATACCACTATGGTCAGAGTATAAACCCTGTGTCATTTTATTCTTTTAAATTGCTGGACTTTGTTTATGCCCAGGAAGTGATGTATCTTGACTATTCCATGGATCCTTGGTGAGAATATGCATTCTGTTGTTGGGTGATGTGCTTTATAAATGTCAAGTAGATCCAGATGTTCAATGTGTTTTCATGTCTTCCATCTCCTTGATTTCTATCTGGTTGTTTTATCAGTTACTAACAGTAGGATGTTTAGCTTCCTCCTATGATGAGGTGATTTTTCACAGTGGACTGGCCTCGTCTGATCCAGAGTACTCAGCATGGTATGCCCCAGAGAAGAGAGGAGTTAACATGTAGGTGAGATTAGGTCTTGAGGTATTTGTAGGCTGCTGTGGAAAATGATTGGTTGCCCCTCTTTATTGTGTCCAAAGATAGAACAAATGCATATCGGCTGTAGGGGAGACTGTTTGCCTCCAGGTAGGAGAATGTGGTTCTGATCCTGTGACTTCCCATAAATTCAGTAACGGGGTATGTCACCATGAACTCTTCGGGTTTGGGGAAAACTGTCCTCCTTTGTCTTCCTCATTTCTGAGCAAGTATGGACACCAGACCTCCAGTTGGGTCTCCGATTGTGTTTGTTAGGCTGGGCCTCTGATATTTAGGTTCTCTTTCACTCAGATATGGACTCGAGTGTTTGGCCCTCTCTTTTGGCATGTTAACACCCCAATTTCACATTTTCAAGTGGCATGTATAAAGTTGTATGCTTTCTGTTCTTTGACCAAATCTTTTCTTAATAAATCTCTTGGGGAGAATATATTCTAGTGGAAAAGAAAGGAGCTTCCTATTAAGTCACTGTAGGCTGTGTGCCTTAGCAAAGTATTTACTCCTAAGTCACATTTTTTTACCCCTCATTTTCTAGAGAAAGTCTTCTCCTTTTTGAGCTCTTTTTCCTCAAGACTAGTTTCTCTTTAGGAGAAACTGAAACAGCTAGGATTCTGTTGGTGTCAAAAAAATTACATAAATGTGATCTTCTCTCGAAGATCAGTATTTAGTATAATAACTGAAACAAAGCAGAGCAACTCTATTTTAGATGTCTCTCTTAAATAGCATATTGCTGGCATTGGAAAACAAATCAGATTTGATCTCAGCTGTTGATTTGAGTATAGAACAGTTACACTGTGATGAGGGTATATTGTTCATATCCTATATCTATATTTTTTTCTTCCATTTTAAGTTTACTTTTGCTTCTTTACTACTATTGTGCTGCTTTAACTTCTTTTTTTTTTTCATAGCCTCATATTTATCATTAATATGCGGCTATTCAAGTACGAGGTAGTTCAAATGGGTTTTTCATTTGCTAGGTTAAAAATAAAATCTTGTCAAACTCCGCAGAGAATTTACAGAGCAGTAGATTGGTTTTGCATTACAGGTGGATTTAACATTCCAATTCTTTTTTTTTTTTTTATTATTGTATACAAATGGAATACATGTGTTTCTCTATTTGTACGTAGAGTCAAGGCATACCATTTGTGTAATCATACGTTTACATAGGGCAATGATGTTTGATTATTTTTTTCCCCTTCCCCCCACCCCTCCCACCCCTCTTTTCCCTCTATACAGTCCTTCTTTCCTTCATTCTTACCGCTCCGCTCTCCTTATCCCTAACCCTAAACCTAACCCTAAACCTAATGCTAACCCCTCCCACCCCCCATTATATGCCCTCATCCGCTTATCAGCGAGATCATTCGTCCTTTAGTTTTTTGAGATTGGCTTATCTCATTTAGCATGATATTCTCCAATTTCATCCATTTGCCTGCAAATGCCATAATTTTATCATTCTTCATTGCGGAGTAATATTCCATTGTATATATATGCCACAGTTTCTTTATCCATTCATCAACTGAAGGGCATCTAGGTTGGTTCCACAATCTGGCTATGGTGAATTGAGCAGCAATGAACATTGATGTGGCTGTATCTCTGTAGTATGCTGATTTTAAGTCCTTTGGGTATAGGCCAAGGAGTGGGATAGCTGAGTCAAATGGTGTTTCCATTCCAAGCTTTCTGAGGAATCTCCACACTGCTTTCCAGAGTGGCTGCACTAATTTGCAACCCCACCAGCAATGTATGAGTGTTCCTTTTTCACCACATCCTCGCCAACACCTATTGTTGCTTGTGTTCTTGATAATTGCCATTCTAATTGGGGTGAGATGAAATCTTAGGGTAGTTTTGATTTGCATTTCCCTTATTACTAGGGATGTTGAACATTTTTTCATATATCTGTTGATTACTTGTACATCTTCTTCTGTGAAGTGTCTGTTCATTTCCTTAGCCCATTTGTTGATTGGATTATTTGTATTCTTGGTGTAGAGTTTTTTGAGTTCTTTATAGATTCTGGAAATTAGCGCTCTATCTGAAGTATGGTTGGCAAAGATATTCTCCCACTCTGTAGGCTCTCTCTTCACATTGCTGATAGTTTCCTTTGCTGAGAGAAAGCTTTTTAGTTTGAATCTATCCCAGTTGTTGATTCTTGCTTTTATTTCTTGTGCTATGGGAGTCCTGTTAAGGAAGTCTGATCCTAAGAAAACAAGTTGAAGATTTGGATCTACTTTTTCTTCTATAAGATGCAGGGTCTCTGGTCTGACTCCGAGATCCTTGATCCATTTTGAGTTGAGTTTTGTGTAGGGTGAGAGATAGGGGTTTAATTTCATTGTGTTGCATATGGTTTTCCAGTTTTCCCAGCACCATTTGTTGAAGAGACTATGTTTTCTCCATTGCATATTTTTGGAACCTTTGTCTAGTATGAGAAAATTGTATTTATTTGGGTTTGTGTCCATGTCCTTTATTCTGTACCATTGATCTACCTATTTTGGTACCAATACCATGCCGTTTTTGTTACTATCGCTTTGTAGTAGAGTTAAAGATCTGGTATTGCAATACCCCCTGCTTCACTCTTGCTACTGAGGATTGCTTTAGCTATTCTAGGTTTTTTATTCTTCCAGATGAATTTCATAATTGCTTGCTCTATTTCTGAAAGGTACATCATTGGGATTTTAATTGGAATTGCATTGAATCTGTATTGCACTTTTAGGTAGTATAGCCATTTTGACAATATTAATTCTGCCTATCCAGGAACATGGGAGATCTTTCCATCTTCTAAGGTTTTCTTGAATTTCTTTCTTTAGTGTTCTGTAGTTCTCATTGTAGAGGTCTTTCACCTCTTTTGTGAGATTGATTCCCAAGTATTTTATTTTTTTCGATGCTATTGTGAATGGGGTAGTTTTCCTAATTTCTCTATCTGAAGATTCATCACATGTATAAAAATGCATTGGATTTATGAGCATTGATCTTGTAACCTGCTACTTTACTGAATTCACTTATGAGTTCTAAAAGTTTTCTGGTGGAATTTCCAGGTTCCTCTAAATATATAATCATGTCATCAGCGAACAGGGATAGTTTGAGTTCTTTTCCTATTCGTATCCCTTTAATTTCTTTGGTTTGTCTAATTGCTCTGGCTAGAGTCTCAAGGACGATGTTGAATAGAAGTGGTGAAAGCGGGCATCCCTGCCTTGTTCCAGTTTTTAGGGGGAATGCTTTCAGTTTTTCACCATTTAGAATGATATTGGCCATGGGCTTAGCGTAGATGGCCTTTATAATGTTAAGTAATGTTCCCACTACCCCAATTTTTTCTAGTGTTTTGAGCATGAAGGGATGCTGTATTTTATCAAATGCTTTTTATGCATCTATTGAAATAATCATGTGATTCTTAACTTTAAGTCTGTTGATATGGTGAATGACACTTACTGATTTCCGAATGTTGAACCAACCTTGCATCCCTGGGATAAAACCCACTTGATCATGGTGCACTATCTTTTTAATATATATTTGTATGCGATTTGCTAAAATTTTGTTGAGAATTTTTGCATCAATGTTCATTAAGGATATTGGTCTGAAATTTTCTTTCCTCGATGTGTCTCTGTCTGGTTTAGGTATCAGGGTGATATTGGCTTCATAGAACGAGTTTGGGAGGGTTCCCTCCTCTTCTATTTCATGGAATAGTTTGAGGAGTATTGGAATGAGCTCTTCTTTAAAGGATTTGTAGAACTCGGCTGAGAACCCATCTGGTCCCGGACTTTTCTTTGTTGGTAGGATTTTGATGACCTCTTCTATTTCATTGCTTGAGATTGGTTTATTTAAGTTGTGTATGTCCTCCTCGTTCAGTTTAGGTAATTCATATGTCTCTAGAAACCTGTTGATGTCTTCGAGGTTTTCTGTTTTGTTGGAGTATAGATTTTCGAAATAGCTTCTAATTATGTTTTGTATTTCACTCGTGTCTGTTGTGATGTTTCCTTGTTCATTCCGAATTTTAGTAATTTGAGTTTTTTCCCTCTTTCTCTTTGTTAGTGTGGCTAAGGGTTTATCAATTTTATTTATTTTTTCAAAGAACCAACTATTTATTTTGTTAATTTTTCCAATTGTTTCTTTTGTTTCGATTTCGTTGATTTCGGCTCTGATTTTAACTATTTCCTGTCTTCTACTACTTTTGGTATTGGTCTGCTCTTCTTTTTCTAGCGCTTTGAGCTGTAGTGTTAAGTCGTTTATTTGTTGATTTCTACTTCTTTTTTTGAATGCGCCCCATGAAATAAATCTTCCTCTAAGTACTGCTTTCATAGTGTCCCAGAGATTTTGATATGATGTGTCTTTGTTCTCGTTTACTTCTAAGAATTTTTTTATTTCCCTCCTGATGTCTTCTGTTATCCATTCATCATATAATAGTGTATTATTTAATCTCCAGGTATTGGAGAAGTTTCTGTTTTTTATTCTGTCATTTATTTCTAATTTCAATCCATTATGATCTGATAGAGTACAAGGTAGTATCTCTATCTTCTTGTATTTGCTAACCAGTAGCTTTGTGGCATAAAATATGGTCTATTTTAGAGAAGGATCCATGTGCTGCTGAGAAGAAAGTGTATTCGTTCTTTGTTGGATGGTATATTCTATATGTGTCTGTTAAGTCTAAATTGTTGATTGTGTTGTTGAGACCTATAGTTTCTTTATTCAATTTTTGTTTGGACGATCTATCCAGTGGTGAGAGAGGTGTGTTAAAATCGCCTAGTATTATTCTGTTGTGGTCTATTTGATTTCTGGAATTAAGAAGGATTTGTTTGACGTACGTGGATGAGCCAGTGTTCGGGGCATAGATATTTATGATTGTTATGTCTTGCTGATTTATGCTTCCCTTAAGCAACATGTAATGTCCTTCTTTATCCCTTCTGACTAGTTTTGGTTTGAAGTCCACATTATCTGAAATGAGGATGGATACTCCAGCTTTTTTGCTGTGTCCGTATGCATGGTATATTTTTCCCCATCCTTTCACCTTTAGTCTATGGGTGTCTCTTTCTATGAGATGAGTCTCTTGCAGGCAGCATATTGTTGGATCTTTCTTTTTAATCCAATCTGCCAGTCTGTGTCTTTTGATTGATGAGTTCAGGCCATTAACATTCAGGGTTATTATTGTGATATGATTTATATTCCCAGTCAATTGACTCATATTTGTTTTTGACATGATTTGGTTTCTCCTTTATTTGGCTATTCCTTTAGGCTAGCGCCTCCTGTTGCTGATTTGCATCGTTGTTTTTCATCTCTTCCTCATGGAATATTTTGCTGAGAATGTTCTGTAATGCTGGCTTTCTTTTTGTAAATTCCTTTAGCTTTTGTTTATCATGGAAGGATCTTATTTCATCGTAAAATTTGCAGGTAAGTTTTGCTGGGTATAAGATTCTTGGTTGGCATCCGTTTTCTTTCAGGGCTTGGTATATGTTGTTCCAGGCCCTTCTAGCTTTTAGGGTCTGGATTGAAAATCTGCTGATATTCTTATTGGTTTCCCTCTGAATGTAATTTGATTCTTTTCTCTCGCGGCCTTTAAAATTCTGTCTTTATTTTGTATGTTAGGTATTTTCATAATAATGTGCCTTGGTGTGGGTCTGTTGTAATTTTGTATGTTTGGAGTTCTATAAGCCTCTTGTACTTGGTTTTCCATTTCATTCTTCAGATTTGGGAAATTTTCTGATATTATTTCATTGAATAGATTGTTCATTCCTTTGGTTTGTTTCTCTAAGCCTTCCTCAATCCCAATAATTCTTAAATTTGGCCTTTTCATGATATCCCATAATTCTTATAGATTCTGTTCATGATTTCTTACCATCTTCTCTGTTTGGCCAACTTTGTTTTCTAGATTAAATAATTTGTCTTCAATGTCTGAGGTTCTGTCTTCCAGGTGTTCTATCCTATTGGTTATGCTTTCTATGGAGTTTTTAACTTGGTTTATTGTTTCCTTCATTTCAAGTATTTCAGTTTTTTTTTTTCAGTATCTCTAACTCTTTATTGAAATGATCTCTTGCTTCCTGTATTTGGTCTTTTAACTGTTGATTGGTGCGATCATTTAATGCCTGCATTTGCTCTTTCATCTCCTCCTTCAATGCCTGCATTTGCTCTTTCATCTCCTCAGTAGCTTCCCTGATTGTTTTAATTATGTACATTCTGAACTCCCTTTCTGACATTTCTTCTGCTGTGCTGTCATTGGGTTTTATTGATGTAGTATCTAGGTTTGTTTGGGACATTTTCTTCCCTTGTTTTCTCATATTGTTCAGCTGTCAGTGGGACCCTGAGACATTGCAGATTTCCGCTATTGGCTTATAGTGTCCCGGTAGATTTCCAGTGTATCACCTCCCAGCCTTCAGTAGCCTGATGTCTTGGAGGAGTTTGATAATGCAGTGCATCCGAAGAAAGCTGCCCCAAGCCCCCTACTGGTTCCAGGTTTTGGAGCTGGTTCTGTGCGGAAAGGCTCTCACTGGGGGCCTGCACTGTGCTGCTGGCCGTGTGGGAGGAGCCCACCGCCAGAGTGTGGAAGGCTACCTGGGGAAGACTCTAGCTGCCCTGCCCTGCTCTGATAAACCACCTCTATCTGTGCCTGCCACCCGGGCCAAGCTTTACCCAGTGGGCAGACTCACCTGTGGCTCTATTTCAGTCCGAGTCTCTCAATGCCTCCCCTTCTTAACTCCTGGGTTCTGGAGCGACTGGGGATGCAGTCACCCTCTAGGCCGCCATCTTGAATCTTAACTTCTTTTTATTGAAAAAATTATCATTATTTTCCTCCTACTGGTTTGGACATTATACTTTCTGTTAGACTTAAATTTTAACACATACACTAATTAACATTACAAAAGATAAATCTAGGTTTTCATGATTTTGTGAATCAAAGGATTAGTAATTTGTCTGGGAATCAAAAGACATGACCAACTCAGGGTTCTGAAATACAGATGTGGTGTTGTTCTGTGATTGTTGTCTGATGTTTCATAGCTACTTGCTAATTATATTCTTATTAATGGATCTGGGGAATAATCCATCCTATAGATGTCAAGGCTGATAAAAATCTACTGTGCCACAATTTAATATAGGCCTCAGCCCTGCAGACTTACTGCATTTATAATTATAGTGAAGTTGCTGCCAGTGACTGAACTAGAGTTAGGAACTAAAACCATAGCAAAAAGAAAAAAAAAATAAACCTCTTAAGATGAAATTGAATAATATCTTCTGGAATAACTTGAATTAAAAAATGATGCTTCATTAGTGAAATTATTATGACTTATTGGGTGTGGAGAGGGATACTTTTCTAATCATCATTTCTTGATTATTGTCACCACCAGTGGCAGTTTAAATTAAAAAATGCTAAAGGAGAAAAATACTGAAACAGAAAAATTTTTAAAATATATGTCCTTTATAAATGGTTTTTACTTTTTTTTTTTCATAATACAGCCTTTCACTGAGTGTAGCTAAATTACTAGCTGCTAAAGGAACAGCTATTGGGTGTACTACGAGGCTTAAATCTCTGACTAAAATATGGAAATTATTTTTCTAATTTCCTTTGGGTAAAAATGCATTACCATGAATATATTAGTAGAGTGTGCTTCTCTTTCTCACTTTATATATATATGAATATATATAAAAAAGTCCAGATATATGTTGATGAGAAATTTGAGTCAGGGCAGTTGTAATGTGGACACTGAACAGGCTTCTGGAATCTTCAGTTCTTGACTTGCTTTGCATTATTCACTCTAAGATGCACTCACAGTTTTGCATCTCTTTCACTTAGTTTGTTGCTCTTCAGGAAGGACTTGAACTCACATGGTTGTGATAAAGTTAAAAAATTTTGAAAAAGGCAAAAGTTTCGCATTTAAGTACATTTTGTATTAAAATGTATTAATGTTCAACCAGGAAAATGACTTTGTCTCTATGATTGATAGAAGTACAGAATTGTATAGGAAATCCAAGAGTGCTTTGTGGAAGAAATAAAAATATTTTCTAAACACTTATACAAATACTCTTTCTTTCTTATCTCCTCATCTTTTTTCCCCCTCTTCAATTTCCTCAACTTTAAAAGAGAATAGTGACATTTCATTTATTCAAAACACAGTGCAAGATTTCAGATTTCCTTTGCTTTAAAAAATGTTAGTTTTTTTGCTTTGATTGTATTTTAATGAAACTGACATTTTTTGCATGACTTTTTTCAAATGATGTCAAATAGAAAAATTCCAGAAGCATAAAAAACTTCCAGGTGTGCTCCTTACCCAGATTCATCATTGTTCCACTGTTTGCTTCATTGGCTTTATTATTAGCTCTTCTCTCTTTACATGCATATATTTTTTTCCCTGAATCATTTGAGAGATGTAGACTAACATGAAACTCTTTCAATGGATACATCAAAAGAACTAGGATGTTTGCTGTTCACAGTCTGAATTTGAATTTTGTTAATTGTCCCAATAATGACGTTTATATAGAATTTCTGCCCCTGGACCCAGGATCTATCTATATATGTTGTATTTGTCATGTCTCTTTTGTTTCTTTTAATCTGAATCCAGTCCTTATCCTTCTCATGACCTGAATGTTTTTGAGGACAACCGGCAAATTACCATATACAATGTATCTTAACAGATTTTTCTAAAGTTGTATTTGTTTTATTACTAACTTGTTTACATTTGTTATAGACTGATCACTTCTTATTCAATGGACTATAAACTGTTATCATCACTATTTATTTTAATGTGCAAACTTCCAGACTTGGCCAGTGGGACCCTCCCGAAGGTAGCTTCTTCTTTGTTGGACCTATCACTGTCAATCTTTCTGCATTTCCTTTCTTTCAGGCACATCATGATGTTCCAAGTTTCTCTTTCTTCTGCATTGCTAGAAGCAGCCAGTTCTCCAAGGAATCCTGGTTCTTTTTAGTCAGGAATGGTATTTAGATCTTGGTATTGGTGGTATTTGCTATCAGGCTGTCCTAACTTTTAGACCCTCTTTGAGGCCAAAGCTAGGGAAAAAGAAAAAAGTATACAAAAATACATGTCCATCCATTTGTCTGTTGATCCATCCATCTGTTCAAGAGCTTGACTTCTTCCTGACACCTTCAGTTTCAGTTCCATACCATAGGGTTCACACTAGTATTTCTCCTTTCCATGTTTGTAACTAAACTCACCACCTATGAGAAGCTTGGCCTTCATTACTCTCATATACTTGCTTTCTTGTTCAATTAAAAGACATATTTTTAGAACTTCTTGCCTGTACTACTGTGAAAAGAAACCTACTAACTAGAGTTCAATATCGTTTATTGTTCTTTTTATCTAAGACTGAGAGTACATAATAAAAACCATGTCAAATGACTTGGGTTAGTTCTTTTTATCCCTTTTCTTGAATTGATTATGTTCTTTAACTGCAGCAGTTAGGTTCATATGTTTATGTTGTTTTCTGTTGTACGATCCCTCCACTCATGCTTGCTGATTTTACTTATTTGGATCTATGAAGTAATATAGTTTCAAGACTAATATGCCCCCAGAAGTGCCATGACTCCAGTTCACGTCCCACCTGCTTTTCACCTTAGTTCTTGTCATTAGTTTCTGATTTATCCTTTTTATAAATTTTTAAATGTTTTTCAGATATTGATAGACCTTTTTTCTATTCATTTATGTATATGTGGTGCTGAGAATCAAACCCAGTGCCTCACATATGATAGGCAAGCACTTTACCATTGAGCCACAATTCCAGCCCTAATTTATCCTTATATGTCTTTTGCAAAAATAAACCCATTGTATGGATACAAAACATTCTTATATTTAATTTGCTTTTATTTTATTGTGTGTTAACTTGTACACATTTTCACATGATTAAATACCATTTTTAGATCTTTTTTTTTTTTTTTTTGGTAAATTTTCTTTTCCCATTCTTTCACACATAAAGGTAACATGGACTCTGTGTGTGTGTGTGCGTGCATGCATGCATATTTGTATGAGAGAGAGTGCACACATGTTCAAGAATGCTTTGCCTTTTTTCCCCATGTAATCATATAATCTGGGTGTTATTACATGTCAGTTAATAGAGATTGACTTCGTTTTTTATAGGTTCGAAGTCTCCTTTGGACATCATGTGGCTTATGCAGACATCAGCATTTAGGCTATTTCCAGTATTTTGCAACTAGAAATGTTGCTGCAATGGATAACCTGTGTGTGTATATATGTACACAAATGTGTGTGTGCATAAGGTGTATATTTAGGGTAATTTCCTAGAAGTGGAATCACTAGGTCAAAAGGTAAACCCAAAAGTGAATTTGATAGATATTGTTATATTCCTGTCCATAAGGGCTGTACCAACTTAAGTTCCTACCAATATGGTAATGAGAAGACCTATTTCTTCATAACCTTGTTAATAGAATGTGTTATCAAACATTTTAAGTTTTACTAATCTGAAAGATAAGAATGGTATTGTGTTATAGTTTAAATTTGCTTTTATTTTACTAGGTGTTGACTTGAACATATTTTCACATGATTAAATACCATTTTTAGAACTTTTTGTAAATTTTCTTTCAGCGCCTTTTGGTTGGTTTTGAAAATTGTTTTTGATTTCTTTCCCCTCCATTTTAAACATTCTTGATATGTTAGTGATTATAGCTTTTTAACTGTGATATGTAGTACAAATATTTTTTCTTAGGGTTTGTCATTTATCCTTTATTGATGAGGATATAATTCATGTACCATAAAATCCATCTATTAAAAGGGTAAAATTCTGTATTTTTTATTAAATCACCATCACCACCATCCAGTTCAGAACATTTCACTACCATAAAAAGAAACCTCAGGCCCACTAGTAGCCATTTTCCCTACCCCTTGTATATCCTGTCAGTCACTAATCTTTCTGTCTGTATGGATTTACCTGTTTTTTTTTTTTTTTTTTTGTGTGTGTGTGTGTGTGTGCGTGTGTGCCTCACTTCTTTCAATTAGCATAATGATTTCAAGGTTCATCTATGTTATAGACCTATCAGTACATCATTCCTTTTTGTGGAAATAATACCCCATTGTATGGATACAAAACATTTTCTACTTTTTTGGCTATTACCAGTGATGCCTCTATGAACATTTGTGTACATGTTTTTGTGTAGACAAAATTTTTCATTTCTTATGGGCTTATATGGGGAGGAACAACCAAGTCACACTTGTCTACCCTTTTGAGGCACTGTCAAACTATTTTCCAAAAACTTTAAAATAAGATTCTTTGAAGCACTAAAGTTTTTAATTATGATGAAGTACAACTTGCCAGGGTGCTGGTGTTGTGTTGCTGGTGGTTTGTTGTCATATGAAAGAAGCTGTTGTTTAATTCAAGTTGACAAAGATTTATGTCTATATTTTCTTCTAAGAGTTTTATAGTTTTAGCTTCTAAATTTAGGTCTTTGATCTATTTTGAGATAAATTTTGTATAAGTAGTCATCCAGCTTCAGTCTTCCACCAGTTATCCCATCACCATTTGTTGAAATTGCCCCATTACCGTTTGTTGTTAAAAATCAATTATTCATAAATGTATGGGTTTGCTGTTTGTCTTTACAATTTGCTTCTAATTTTTAATTTTGACCAATTAAATTTTCCTTTACATGGACAAATCTGTCAATCTCTCTCTCATTTGAATTTTGAGTCAAGGGAAGTCTTTTCCTATACTTAGGTTATAGAAGAATTAATGCATGTTTTTCTTCAATAAGTATATATATATATTTTTTCCTAAAATGCCTATTGTCTCAGAACCATTTATTTTTTTAATTTTATTTTTTTCAGTTCTGGGTATTGAACCCAGAGTCTTGCACATGTTAGACATGTGCTCTACCACTGAGATACACGCTAGAACCATTTATTAAATGTCCATTTTCTTCAGTGATTTTAGGTACTACTTATATGATACACTAAATTTTCATATGAATAGGTCTAATTCTGAATTTTTCTAGTTTGTTCCATTGATCTGTTTATATACCGGTACCATACTTTATTTATTTTTGTGGTACTGTTAATTGAACCAGGACCTCTCACATACTAAGCAAGCATGCTTCCACTGAGCAACATCCCCAGCTCCCTATACTTTAAGTTGAAAATTTAATTTTTACTAGTTTCGATTCACATATAGTTGTGAGAAATGATAGAGAGATTCCTGTGTCCTTTACTCAGTTTTCCCTGATGGTAGCGTATTGCAAAACTGTAGTACAGTGTCAAAACCAGGAAGTTTACATTTACACCAATCAGATTTTTTTCCCATTTTCTTGAACTCATTGTATTGTGTGTGTGTGTTCTGTGCTGTTTTATCACATGTGTAGGTTCGTGTGTTCACCACCACAGTCGGCATGCAGCACAGTCTCATCACACAAGGGTTACTCACGTTGTCCTTTTATAACCACACCCACCTCCTCTCTCACCCTCTCTGGCAGCCACTAATTTGTTCTCCATTTCTATAATTTTGACATTTTAATAGTATGAAAGGCAGATTATACAGGATCTAACCTTTGGGAATTGACTTTCCCCTCCTTTTCTCAGCATAATGTCTTAGAAATTCATACAACTTATTGCATAGTTCATTTCCAGTAAAGTCCCAAACTTGTCTACTTGCTTAATAATTGAAATCTTGTCCTAACAGAAGCAGATCAAAACTTCAAAAGCATATACTGTTTCACACTCATTCATCATGTTTGTGAATTTGTTTAATCATTCACCTGTTGAAGGACAGCAGGGATGTTTCTAGTTTTTTCACTTATGAATCTGCTATGATAATTCATATACAGAATTTTTCTAGGATACCCAGGAGGGAGTTTGCTGCATTGTATGGTAATTGCATGTTTTGTTGTATAAGAAACTGCCAAACTGTTTTAATTATAGAAACTTTTTAGTATGTTTTCATATATGGTGGACTAATATTCTTTGGTTGCTCTTGTTATTAGGTATTTTTCAAGCTTGGAGAGGGAGAAACAATAGCAGTATATTGACAACATGTTTTTGTCTAATTCATGCTGTTTATTAAATTATAAATAGACCATCAAGTAGTATTTCCTCTGTTTTCCCAACTTCAACTATGACTAGGTTTAGTCTGATTTCCCTTGGCAAGTTGTTATTTTAGTATGCTGCACATTTAGTACCTTTTCTGAATTTTCCGGTTATCATTTTTAAGAAAACAATGTTATAGAATTACTCTTCTGTTCCTTTTTTATCTATTGGAAACAATGGAATTTATATATATATCAGTGATTCTCAAACTTCAGTGGGTGACAGAATCCGCTGGAAGACTTGTTAAAACACAGATTACTAGGCTCCACCACCAGAGATTCCAACTCGGCAGGCCTGGGATGGGACTGATTGCATTTCTGCGGTCCTAGGGCCAGACTGCGGCTGCTGACCTAGGAACCACACTCGAAAAATCACTAGTCTCTATTAATGGAATGGAGCACAGGTTATCTCAAGGAAGATTGCTGGGCATTATGATTGATCTTCTACTTAAGGAATTTTATAAGTTAGGTGTCATTATGTCTATTGCAAGACAAGATAAATAAGATTGGTATTTAAATTTTAAATCAGAAAGAGACAGAAAAACGTTTTAAGTCTTCTATTTATTGAACCCTCATATATTCATCAGATTTCTTATCTTCAACTGCATTTTCAAGGCAGGGAAAGAGAGTACCTTATTTAGAAAAAATTTTAAGGAAAAGTTAAATTTATTTTCTAAGATCCTATATTTAATAAACAAAAGGCCTTGACTTCAGAATTCATTGAATAACCTTTGCAGCTCTGTACCTCTATTCTGCACGTAATTAACTGTAGTGGAATTGAGAGTTAAACTGAAATTTAATTTTTCAAATGTAATGGCCTTTATAGCTGCTAATGACAAGTTGGCTGCCTTGAGCTAATAAAACCTTTGGTTGAATTTGTATTTCTTTAGGTATTTATTTTGTCTCATGATAATTGTGTTACCTCATCACAGATTGTATGCATACCTTCATTGAACTGAAATAATATCAATAAATTAATCCTGTTTACTGTGGAATTGACAGGGAGTTGCCTACTGCCTAGTATCAGAGCTCCATGTGTCACATGAGACTTAGTTGGAAACTGACCTTGTCAATCTGATGTTTTATTTTGACCTAAATCTACTCTGGTATGTGAGATAAATACTGCTATTTAAAGATCTTGAAAATGTGTATACTAAATTTGCATATTTTGTAGTTAAGGTAATTTGGATATTGAAGTTTATGGTTTGGCAATAGTTAAAATTGAGAACAGAGAAGGAAAATCTGAAAAACCTTGGTTTCCAAGCAACTGAACACTTATCATCAGATGTGTGTACCACTTGCTTAATGTTAAGATGCCTGAGGTATAAATAATTGATTGAGCAGGGACTAAAACAGCCATTATAGGCAGCTGAATTCTAAGCTCCTTGACCTGAGCTCATTATAATCAGGTTAGTGAATAGGGTGGCTTAATTCACCAAGAAAAGGAACCCCAGATACCTATCTGGCTGAAAATTAGTTCAACCTAAGTAAGTGTTTGTTTTCAAGTTTTGGTGTAGTCGGATCCTGACCTATACTCCTTCAGGAGGTGAAGGAGCTGCAGCAGAGCCTGGGCTTTCCCCCTTCTGCTAAGGTACCTGTCCCCCTAAGTGCAGAGGACCTGAGGAGTGATTACACAAAGAGTAATACAACCTGTATTCATCAAACACTGTAATGTTGTTCACTTCTAGTTCTCTTTGAGAAAGCTGTCTCCCTTTCACTCAGGAGGATTTCCATGGATGAGTTTATCCATGCTCATGGTTGTAACTCTAATACTTATGTGAATGGCCTCCAAGAGTCATTGTCGTTTTTGAGAATTTAGGCTTGTATATTTCAGTACATACTGAACATTCATTCTTATGTTGTCTGTCTGTCTTCTACAGAGAAGACTATTCTGCCAACTCTGCCATGCCCTATCTGGGGTAATATTTAGAACTGTCCCTGGGTTCTTCTATTCCTTGCCCCAGTACCCTTAAATAGTCATTTGTCATGGTCTACCAATTTTGTCTTATTGTTCCCCTAGTAAGTCTATCCTTACCTCTCTTTTCATGGTCTCTTGTCTTGAGTTTGATTGGTCTTCTTGTTCTTGTTCTTGAATCTTTCAAGTCCATCTTCTATCCTGCAATTTTAATGATTCTCTAGAAATATAATTCTGGCCACATTCCTCCCCTTTAAATACTTAGATAATGCTTATTCATAAACAGGACAGTGTAAACTCCTTGACTTGACTAATAGCCGCCATGATTTCACTCTTGTCTTTCCATTCTTTGTGCATACTTTGCCATTCAGCCATGTACAACTTCTTTTAGTTCCCTAAAACCACCATGATGTTTCACACATCCTCATCTGTGCCTGTGTTTTTTTTTTTTTTTTTTCTTACTGACCACTGTGCCTGTGTTAGTCAACTTTGCATCGCTCTTGCATCACTGTGACCATAATACCTGACAAGAATAATTTAGAGGAGGAGAAGCTTATCTGAGGCTGATGGTTTCAGAGGTTTCACTCTATAGAAGACTGACTCCATTGCTGTGAGCCTGAGGCAGGAGGGCCCAGTAGCGGAAAGTGGCTGCACTCCTGGTGCAGTGTCAGGATGCAGAGCAGGAGAGAGTATAGGGGCCACAGGAAGAGAAACCCGTCCAGGGCACACTCCCAGTGACCCTCCTCTTACAGCCACACCCCACCTGCCCACAACCATTACCCAGTCAGTTCATTCAAACTTGGATGGACTGATTAGATTACTGTGCTCTCAGTTCAGTCATTTTACCTCTGAACATTCCTGCATTAACACAACAGATTTGGTGGACACCTCACATCCAAACTGTAACAGTGCCTCTTTTAATTCTTTTGCATTCAGTGCTTCATGCTGGCTGTTGTAGGATGCTCTCCTTGATTTGTGTCCCCCCCCCCACCCCAGATGCTACCATCTGATATGGCAGCAAAGCTGATCCTTGTCTCCCTATCTACTTTATTGAAGTCATCTTTTAGGTTTTTAGAGTGGAGGGTCTGTGTTTATTTCTCTGTATCCTTTTTGCCTTTGCATGTGTTATATCTTAACATAAATTCTTGCTCTTAATCTTAATTCCAGATATTAATTACTGATCTGGTGTCTCCCTGTAATTTTCTCATTTCTTTCCTTTCCCACCTACTTTATTATAAAATTTACTTAAGCATATATTATGGGAAGAATTAATTTTGTCAAAACTTGAAGAAGTATATCACAAAATGTCATTACTCTGTCTTAATACATAATTGTGCATCTCTAAAAGTGACATTTTTCTACACAGCCTCAATATAATTTTTACAACTCAGCTTTGTTCTCTTAAAACAAGAATGTCAATACAATCTTCATCAAGTAAACAAACTCATGACTGAGAAGAGACCAGTGTCAGTCTGCATCAGAAACTTCTGGAGAAGTCTTCTTCCTTCATCATTGCCTACAGTCATTATTGCTGACTTAGGGATTTCCGCAGGGGCAAACAAGATATTCTGTCCTCAAACTCAGATTCTGATTTGTTCTGTATGAAAAAATTTAAAAGCAAAGATAAGTTCATTACTTTTTCCTTCTGCCCAATCCATGTTCACATGTCCATACAATTGTATTTTTAGCTCTTGTTTGATCTTTGTAATAAGACATGGATTGTATAATTTTTATAGTGATGTGCTTTGACATTATGAGGGTGATAGTTCAATATTAATTTTATACTGAATGCTTTTAAATATTACCAACCAGAAGCTTTTAATATTTTATCACTTTCTTCTAAGAACTTATTTTGAGGTCCACGGTGTTTCTTTGTGTTAAATAACTAGTTATTATTTCACACAATTCGTAACAAAATCTTTAAACTATCCAGGCATCTATAAACCTTGTAGGTATCAAAAAGTGACTACATTAAGATGGAAAAAAATAGTTTAATATAATACTTGTGGAAAGTATTATAAATTAGTTTTAGGAAATGTATTCCTCATAAGCATATGGTTGGGGGAAAGAGATAAGTGGCAAATAAATGTCTTATTACAATCTATCTGAGGATTGGGAGTGGTACTTTTTAGTATTACCAGTCAATGCTGGTCTTTTGGTTATTGTTACTTTCTTTTTCTTTGACCTCATCATGTTGTTCTCTCTTTCCTGCAAAAATGAAAACACATTACTAAGTCTGCTGAAGGGTTTCCCGTAACTTAGTCATATGTCACCATAAATTAAGGAAGCATGAAGTCAAATGGGACACAAGATCTATTTCTTCTTTGCAAAACCCATTTAGTTTGGATTAATTCTAAGAGGTAACATTTTATCTAGGGTCTTGAACACTTGCTCATGTATTTATAATTGGCAAGTTGGCATGATACATGTGCATTCCTGTATTTCAGTCTCCTGAACAAGCAAATCCTTATATGATCAGGATTCTGCTAGAATGTATAAAGTTGAGTGTTGCCTCTTTGCTTACAACAATAAAAGCCCCAGATAGCCTACAAAAGTGCAACTCTTCTGGAATGCTCAAAGAATTTAGTTTTCAGGATAGTCAACTAACCTGAAATCTAAGGAGAAATATGAACCTCCAAATAGACAGGATGAGATACATACCTGGAGCAGATGCTGGATGTCACATAAACTGGTAAGAAAACAATTCAACTACATTTTAAAGTACTGAAAGCTGAGCAACAGCATGGAAACAGCAGTGTGAGAATTTGGTCATGTGTAGGCAGGCTGTAGACTTTACCAGGTGCTCAAGGGAGTGAACTGGGGGCAAGGCAAGTGACTGAAGTGCCTTTCTTGTGAACAGGCCTTGGGGAAATGAACAGAAACCACCATAAGAAAGGCATGAAGTTCTTCTGGAACTGCCCCCCACCATCCCATCTTTGGAACAAAAGTCTTAGGTTCCTGGGGAAGGGCAGGCAACTGTGGGCTTGGGGCACTGGAGAATGCCTCCTGCAGCAGGGGAAAGGATCAGGCAAGTCCTTCTCTCTCCAGAGGAGGAAATATTACCCACCCTGACTATTAGAGCTTCCTAATATTGGAAGAATAGCACTGTCACTGGAAAGGCCCCATCCCCAACCCTTCACATGCAAATCCTGCCGAAGACTGAGTTGAAGCAGCATAGAGAATATCTTCTGTACACATACTGGGCTAGCAAGCCTGGAGTGATAGGAGTGACTGCCCACTGCTAGGCGAGGGGAAGACCATGGAGAGCCACCCTTGGAAGGTACAGGCATAAAGGGAGAATCTAAGCTGAGGGTAGAACAGAAGTTGAGGAAACACTCTGACAAAGAGTCCCACCCTAAGCACGGGGTAACATTAAAGCCGTAGGAAAACCTGGGATGAGCTGAGGATAATACCTATAGCAACAATAACCCCAAATTTCAGCTTTCAACTCCCAAGTAGATTCAGCCAACTCCCATAGAAAAGACAAGCAGAAGAAGACCCATGTTCATTTTCTAGCACTGATACTGTTTATGTCAGTGTGCCCAGGATGTCTGGCTTTCAGCCCCAAACTCCCAAGACATCCACAGAAGGAAAAGCTGTGTACATACAAGAAGCAAAGCAGTCAATAGAACCAGACTTAGAGGTGACCCAGGTGTTAGAACTAGCAGAGAATTTTAAATAACTATGATCCATATGTTAAAGGGTCTAGTGGAAAAGGGGATAATATTTTTGAACATATGGGGAATTTCAGTAGAGAAGTGAAAATTATAAAAAGAAATTGAAAATGCTAGGAATGAAAAACAGAGAGAATGATGTCTTTGACAGCAGCCAAGGAAATAATCAGAGCACTTGAACACAAGTAAATAGAAAACTTCCCTTGTTGAAACACCATGGAGAAAAAGGGGGGACCCAAAACAGAAATACTAGAACCTTTAGGAGCTTTGAGACAATATAAAATATTGCAACACAGTATACACACACACACATACACACACATATATATAAATTATGTATATTATCACACACACACACACACACACACACACACATATACATATATATAATAAGAATCCCAGGATGAGAAGAAAGTGAAAGGAACAGAAAAATATTTAAAGAGATAATGGCATAGAATTTTTCCAAAATTAATATCAGCAAGTAACAGATACGAAAAGTTCAGTAGATAGGAAGTAGGATGAATATAACATAGCATATTCAAACTAATAAACCAAACAACCAAATAGCCTTCCCCCACCCACCCAAACAAATAAACAAAACCCAAAATCCTCAAAGGCAGCCAGAAGAGACAAAGACATTGTAGAAGAAAGGTAAGAACCAAAACAGATTTCTCATCCCATTTTAGGCAAGTTAGAAATGCAAAACATAAACTGAAAATCCTGTGTCCAGCAAAAATATCTTCCAAAATGAAAGAAAGAAAAAAGCAAATCTGTCAAAGTCCTTATTACTCTTCATTTCACTGCTGACATTAAATGTCTGTGGAAATGAAAGTAAGAACCATGTTGCACTCAACTGTTGCGATAAACCAACTCTTCGGTTATCTATGACTTTATGAATTTGTCTGATCTTAGTTCACTGTTGTGGCTCTGGATGTTTATCAGGTAAAGTGCTTGGGATTTATATCAGAGTTCTCAAGAGAAGAGGAATCAGTGGGATGTCTAGGGGAGCATTTATCGATACCAAGAGAATTTATTTCAAGAAGTTGACTCGTGCTTGTGGGGACTGACAAGTTCAAAATCCATAGGACTGGTCAGGATGGAGGCTCTAAGGCAGGTGTCAATGCTGCAGTCTTGCAACAGAATTTCTTCTTTAGGGAAACATTAGTGTGCTTTTAAATTCTTTCAGTTGATTCTATGAGCCCCACCTACATCACTAAGAATAATCTCCTTGACTTAAAGTCAACTGCATGTAAGTGTTATCCACATCTATGAAATACCTTCACACCAGTATCTTCATGAGTGCTTGATTGAATAACTGGTACTATCACCTAGACAAGAGGACATGTAAAGCTAACCCTCACAGGATCCATTCATTATTGGACACATGGGAAGACTGAAAACAGACTCTGCAAAATGGTAGAATCTCAGTGATGAACTACATCATGAGCATTTGTATTTTTGAAAGGCAGTGAAAACTGTCTGAGACCAAAGATGCATGTTGAATAAGCTTTCTGCCTTAAGACCATTGTTAGGCTGAAAGTCTCATAATTATCTTTATTGAACTAGAGAAAAACAATGATGTAAATCTTAAGGAGTTATGTGGAAAGATCTCAAGGACCACTTAGTTGTAAGAACTGAAGGTAATGGCTAGTATTCAAACTTATTAAGCCTTTAAGTATGCTCTCTCATGTAGTGTTTGCTTTTCTCATTCCCAGTTTAATATCTAGAACCACTTAAATGTATTTTGAATTATTTTAGTCCAAGAACTTGTCCTGTCATTTTCCACATTGATACAAGACGTTGAGAGCTTGCACTTCACAATGACTTCATCAGCAGGTGAACAAATATTATTCTGGGATTCATGGGAAATAAGGGCCTTAAAGTCATTGGAGTACAGTATTGTTGCATGTGTTGGAGGGAGATTAGGCTAAACTGAGACACTGAGGCTTTATTTCAGTTTATGCCTGCAACAGGGTACATAGTTTAAAGGACTTTTAAAGCACAGTAAAAAACATAATTTAAATCTTAAACAAAATTATAGATGTAAGAAAGTAGTTAAAAGTATGTGCTTTCTAGCATAGACCTGAACTCATAACGATAAAATTCAGTTTGTTAAAAGAACTATTTCCTGCATGTACTTAAATTGAAAGTCATGTTCCCTGTAGAATATAAAGGTTTATCTCAGTTCTGGTGATACAGAAAGCCTAAAATGAGGATTGTTTGTCCTCCCCCAAACCATTATTATGCTGAATATGTCTTATAATTTTTTATTAAATGAGAGAGAAATAATGATGTGACTTTTAAGGATTTGTATGGAAAGGGTCTCAAAGACTACTTATTATCTGGGGCCTATAATTTAGAAAGTAACCTAATATTTGTGATGGTATCAAAGATTGCTCCCTAAAGCCAGTTTTGTTATATAACAATTCATTTGAGAGATGATGGATAGTCTCTCTATAATTTTAATGTATTTAAAGACACAGACCAGGTGTACTGCATAGCTCAGCATGGTAGCAGCAACTTTCTGTCAGATTAGAGTTACCCTTCTGCTCCCTGAACTCACCAAATTCATCTGTTCCAGTCTCGGTCCACTTGTGAATTCAAA
Organism: Sciurus carolinensis; assembly: GCF_902686445.1. Lineage (NCBI taxonomy): Eukaryota > Metazoa > Chordata > Mammalia > Rodentia > Sciuridae > Sciurus > Sciurus carolinensis. Next base: position 53,108,709 of record NC_062226.1, on the reverse strand, counting down.
TACCTTTGACAGGATCTGAACTTGTTATGTTGATTATAGATGTCTGCCTTTTGTAAAGTGGTACCAAGATCATCTGCATTATTTATATCTTCCTATGCTAAAGTAGTACTGTATTAGTCAGCTTTGCATCACTATGATGAACTACCTGAGGTGATTAATTTAGAAAGAGAAAAGGTGTTTTTTGGCTTATGGTTCTGGAGGTTCCAATTTAAGCTGCCCAATTGTTTTTAGCCTTTGGTGAGGGCAGCATATAACAGTAAGAACATTTGACAGAGCAAAACTTCTTATCTCATAAACCAGAAAGAAGAGAGAGACAGGGAGAGAGTGGAGTCCTAAACTCTTCTTTGAGAGCATGCCCATTGTGTCCTAAGGACCTCTCACTGGGTCCCACATTATAAATGTTCCACCACTTCCCAATAGTACCTCCTTGGGGACAAAACCTTTAATACACAGGCCTTTGGGGGGACCATCAAAATCCAACCAATAGCATGTTACCAAGATTATCTAGTTCTATCCATTGAACTTGGTTTTATGCAAGACTGAGCAGCACAAGAGGTCAGCCCTTTTTCAATTTTCAATCAGTAAAATTGCCTTTGGAATGGTGATTTTCTGTTGTGTTTAGTATTTGATCTGGGTTACTTTAGTTAACTCTTGAAAATATGCAGATAAGAATAGAAAATGGGTGAAAGTATAATATTGGGGGTAAGGGGAGAAGTAACGTAACAGGGGAAGCATATAAATTATGATCAGAAGAAGAGAAAAGAAGGTCAAATCCACTGTTAAAAAATAGCAGAGATCATGAGTACACTCAGTGCTCAGATCTGGTTTCCAATACCATTATCCAGTAAAGGGAGCCAGGGCACCTTGGAGAAATGGCTGATTCTAGGACTGGGAACAGGAAACATGCAAGATGAGTCAGAGCATTTTGTAGTTAGAACTTCAGAAGGCAAAAATGTAAAACATTTTGATGGGGATGTGTCAGGGGTTGCAGGAGCCAGCTCAGAGAGCTAAAAGAGAATAATTTGAGTAACAAAATAAATGAAATAGTATTGCTTCAAAACTTTTAAATAAATACCTGTAAGCCCATGCTGATATAAGTAAATGATTGAATGCTTTAGTAAATGGAGAAGAGAAAAGTTTTCTGTGCAGAATGATTCCAAATAATTTATGCACTCTTTCATAAAAGAAAGAGAGTATGACTCTGCACTTGTTAGGTGTGAGCTGCTCATGGACACTTCATGCCAAAGGGTACAGCACGGAAAGGGGAAGGAAACAGGAGAAAGACTAGCTTCCTGGTGAGAAACCTGGAAAGCACTGCCCAGCCAGGCGATCTAGGTCCACATCAATAGTGATAAATTTTGTTGACAGTTGGTACTACTAAACCCACAACCCCAGTCTAATCATGAGGAAAACAAAAGGCAAACACCAGTGGACAGCATATAATACACTTGACCAGTGTACCTTAAACTGTGAGGGTCATTAAAACAAAGAAGTGGAGCCTTAAGGAGACACAAAAGATAACTATAATATGGTACCCTGAAGGGATCCTGGAACAGAAGAAAAATGGGTATAAAAAAGAAGCAAATATAAATAAACTCTATACTTTAGTTAATAATGTCTCAATATTGACTCATTAATTATAACAAATGTGCTCTACTAATGAAAAATGGGATCAAAGGGGGGACGCGAACATTCTGGAGCCCACTGCACTGACCACTCTTGTGGAGCGTCCTTGCCATGGCCTAGGCCCTGCCTGATCTGGCCACTTCTCTGATTCCATTTCTTAGCTGCTACCTCCCTAGCGCTGCTCCAGTCACACTGACCTCAACTGCTGAACTTACTGGAGCTGTTCATGCTTCTCCTTTGCTGCTTCCTCTGCCTTGAGTTCCACAGGTATTGTTCAGCTCACTCCAGTCTCTTGGCAAATACCACGTCATTAGAAGGGTCTTTTTCTAACTACCCTGCTTAAAATGGAATCTCCTACAGTCTGCAACCACAAGGCCTGTATTATTTTTCTTCATAGTAGTATTTTCTGAAATCATTTTTATGTATTTTTACTTTTCTATCCATTCCACTAGAAATTAGTCCCCAACAGACCTGGGACTTTGTTAGTCCTGTTTAACATCTGTAGCAACTCCTGGCACATGGTAGATAGACACTGGGTAAATATAAGAATTCTTCAGTTCTGCTTCCTTCCTTTATTCCACATGCGTACACCCCATTCTCTTTGACTCTCAAAAAGTTGTTCTCTGTCATGCATTAGCATTTTGTATGTATGAGACTTTGTTTCCCTTCTAGATTGCTAACACTGAAGTGGTTGTGCTTCTCTGATTTATCTCTGTACCCTACAGTGTCTAGCTCACTGCCTGGCAGGAAATTACTGCATAATGACATTTATGGGATAAATATTTGTGTCTGCTTTGCATCTGTCCTTTAACTGCTTTCAGCATTCCCTAATGAGAGGCCTCAGGCACTACGTAAAATGCTGGATGCCTCAGACTTTGTTCCGGGGACTCTTCCAGGCCTTACCTTCCTACCTCCATCTGAATTTCATGCTGCAGCTCCCTTGATTCTGACTTACTTGACTTTGGTCTTGGTTTCCCTTGAATGACTTGTCCTCTTTACAATTGTTTTTCTGTTAAATTTTTACCAAAACCATGGCCCAGAAACCTTATAGGATGCCCACTTACTTGTCCAGTAATTGTAGTTACGAAGCACCAAACTCCAGTGGCCAGCCTAAACAGATGTTAGCACAGCTGCTGGGAGAGGGAGTGTAACCTCAGGACCGTATGCTGTGTCTTGCATGAGGCAGGCTGCCTAACGGGACACTGATGCCCTCCTCCTCCTTTCCCAGCTCTTCACATTTACTAAGAATGGCAAATTACCAGGCACTGCGGGCATTTAGGTAAATACAATACAAAGACTCATATTGTGAATCATTATTCACTCTGGAAAGTCAGGGCATTTGCTGAAGAAGTTTAGCCCACCGTACTCTGTCTACCTAGTAGATTTCACCTGAATGAATTGTAGACATAGCGATTAGCAAGAGGTAAAGAGACATCTGCTCCCCTGCCTCCCCAAACCTGACTCCTTTAACCCCCACCTGACTCTAAAAGCAGTAGCAAATTTTACATTTTTAAATTAGCTCCTTCTTTGGAGAAGAGGGTATACTTTGCAGAGTAGAGACTTTGAAAACCTTGTGTGACCAAGACTTAGCAAGTTAGTTACAGTTAATGATGGGTTCATCCTGGGAAGTGTGGCAGGCTACATGTTTTCTGCCATTTAATAATTTTTTTTTTTTTTTTGCTTTCACTTTATGCGAACGGGTGACAAGTTCTTTTTGAGGCTTCTGAAGGAAAAATGACCTACAGATTAAGACAGTGGCACACTTACCTTCTCCACTTTGGGATGGATTTCGCTAGGGAGACTCATTCCAGAATTTCAGTGATTTTGATACTGTGCTTTTTCATATCTCTGGACCCAGGCATTTTAGAGAACATTTTTGAACTCACGAAGGGACCCTTCAACCAAGAGGCCCTCCATAGTTAAAGCTATCCCTGTGTTTTAAGAATGTTGTTAGGATTGTAAGGTGTCAAGGTTGGTTCATAATAATTTTTGCAATTGTGAAAAGCAGCTTCAGTTTAACATGACTGCATTTTTTGGGAATTACCCTTGTGCAAGACCCTGAATATTGTTCAGCCCATTCCTTTCCTAGATGATTTCTTTGTTGGAATAATTACTTATTCCCAATGTATAATCTTATTTCTTAATTCCCTATGGACCAGAATCTTTTTATAAAATACAGAAAGGGCAAATTTGACCTTTAAAAGAGTTTTTCCTCTCCTCACATCTTTAGCACAGAAACAAAACTCCATTTCCTTTGGGATCTCACTTCTTGGGTTCTCATTTAATTGAGACAACTGTTTTCTCCAGCAGACTCTGGTAGAATAGAGCTGGAACTTGAAGAGAGTCCACTTACAGTCCATCTTCACTGAGACAAAATTGAAGTGGTCAGATAGGGAAGTCAGCATCTCCTCTTCTTTCCAGTTATTGGAAATAACCAGCTTTTGAACATTTTCTAGGATTTATCAATATCCTTATTTGGGTGCAAAGGGACAAGATGTTAAACTGCTTGGACGTTATTAGCATTTTATCACAAATTGATTAGATCTATTATCTACAGCCTCTGGGCACTGATGTAGGAGGACACAAAAGTGTGGTTTGGGGCTGTGGCATCATGCTTAGCAAGGATGGTCTGCTGGGCCTCTGGGAAGATATCCAGTTCCTCATGAGTGATGATGAGCACCTGCCCTGTGCCGGGTACTAATTTGGATCCTGAGCATACAGAGTGAAGAACCCCACCCCCGACCTCGTGGAACTTCTATACCAGAAGAGGCTAGTTCTGGGAGAATACCTTAAATTTCTTCATGTGGCCGGAGACTCATGCTGTTCTTCTCTCTTCTCTAGCAGTTTCACATTGGGTTCTTAGTTATTCTTGGGCACACTCCATTAAAGAGAGGTTGAGATTATTTAGGTTTTTGTAAGTGGAATCATGTCCAGATACTTTTTGGGTTTCTTTATTACCTGCTCTACTCATTGCTTTATAGCTTCTTGCCACACTTTTGACCCTTCTCTTTGAGACCTAAATTCTATTCATATGCAATGTCTTCTACATATCATTCAGAAAACATTAATACTATTATCAATAAAACATTGTTTACCTCTTTAAATTTCTTGAAAAAATAATAGAAAATTGGATATTAATATATTGCTTAGAAAATGTACTAAGAACATTTCTTGCTAACCTTTAGTTTTTGAGGATAGTCTACAGATGAGTTCCTATGTAATTTGTTTTTCTAAGTTTATCACATTTTAAGCCTATTCTTCAGTTTGTTTGCCTATGACTCCTATATGTGAACAGAAACACATAGTTTATTGAACAAACGAAATGTGACTGATTTTTAAAAAATTTACAAATAGTTTCTTTATCTTTAATTTGGTATTCCTGCTCTTGACAAAAAATAATGGGATTTGCAGTTAGAGAAGATTTTACACTAACACAATTGGAATTTTATTAAAAAAACAAACATACTATTCCAACCACAATAAGAACTATACATTTCCTCATTCTGGATTGTCATTTTAGGCTTCCCTCTTTATGGAATATCACATTTCACCTTGCCATTATTTGATTTGAATTTTCAAGTTAATGGTTTTATATGTTTTTGGCAGTTGTTATAAAGTGCCACCTCTTCTACATAAACAGCCTGATGTTCTTTGAGGGTTTGTCCTGAAGAGCTGTTTATTTCAGCCATTGAAGAATGGAATAATAGGACCTAATTTAGTAATACTTATCAAAATTACAAAAAGTCTTTTCCTGAGAATTCATTTCTTAGGTATACTTATGTATAAAGTAATCTATGTGCAAAGTTATTCAACACACCATTTTTTATAATTTATTTATTTTGATTCATTGTAAACAACTTGGGTAAAACTTATTTCTCTGGTTGTCACCATTTTTGAAATGGCTAAACATTGGAAAGACTTGAAGTATATGCATAGTAATAGGGGACAGATTGATGGTACTTTTATTCAATGTAACACTGCAAATGTTAAAAATGCAGAGTGGGTTTGCTGTGTATAAGGAGAATAGCAAGGTATAAACACACTATGTTAACTTTTGTGTAAGAAGCAGGGGCAGCACATTCTGGTATTTTTATTTGTTGCTTAGAGAAACTCTGGAAAGACATACAAGAAACTGGAAAATGTGATTCCTTGTAAATATTACATGGGGAAAGAAGGGGAATTGGAAACAGGACAGTGAGAAATATTTTTCACTACATACTTTTTAATATTCTTTGGTTTCTTTGTGCCATGCCATTGTAGTGCCCTTTGAAAATAAAAAAGACCTTGTTTTGAAAGTTTTGGGAATTTTCATGTATACTAATATTGATCATGGGTTTTTGGAAATTTACTGAGTGTTTTTGAGCAGGAAAAGGTGATAGTTGGCCACTTGATTGGTGTCCTTCTTTTGAGGGATTTGGTTACTGGTGATATTATTCCATTGGGAAACACTAAAGCATGTCTTTTGGCACAGAATCCTGCCCACAGGAAACATGATGGATGCTCTTTTAGTTACATTAGATAGACAATAAAATGGAGAGGTGAACTAAAATACATGGTTTCTGCTTTCCAGGAATTGCCATTGCTTTTATGTAAAATGGGAGTGGAGAAAATACTTTTTTTTTTTTTTTTTTGCATGACTGAATGATATAAATGCTCTCCAAACACACAGATACCCACAAAAAAATAAAATGAAAGATTGCTTTGTACTTGACCATTTTATACAAAGGTCTTTCTACAGACATATGAAAAGACAGCAGTATTTCCACCTGAAAATTTGTAATTTTCTTTCTAGTCAATATTATTTTGTAAGAACAGAACTGGAGTTACTAAGAACTTCAGTTCTCATCTGGGTGAACCAAGCAGGGAGTGGAAGGCACTGTTGGGAGAGGGGTCTCATTTTGCTGTCAGAAACTGCAGTGAACATCAATATAGTTAGAATAATAAATAATTTTATCTTGGATGGAAGTATCATGGTAATTAATTTCTGTTGCTAGAAGAGCTGATTGATGAAATCTAGGAAACTTATCAATGACCTAAATTTATATGAAATACTTGCTAGATTTTATTTTCCTACTTTCCTCTGTACCTTTGAATGTTTTTCAAAGGCAGTGATATATTTTTTTTTCTGGTTAGAAACTTCCATTTATTCTGAAAGGAAATTGGAGAGGGAAGCACATTTCGGAGTATACCAAGAGTCTGGTTTTGATTGCCTGTTTTTTTTTTATTAATACTAGCAAAAATGTATTAGTTCTTTTTCCTGGAGAGATTTTTTTTCAGTTGTTCTATTCTAAAAGTAATTATTGCTTTTTTAAATACCCAGATCACTGGATTTGCTGTATAGAAGGCATAGTGTTCCTGTAGCAGCTAACAGTATTGGATGTCATTCAGCCTTCAGAATTTAATTTATTAAATGTCATCTCTCACCCCCCACACCTCCTAGACTGTCAGTTTAGATAGTAGATCTGAAGTCAAGAAGAAGAAAGCAAATATTTGAGGGTCTGAACCTTATGAGATGGTTGGCAGTGAAATTGTGGACCTCTGGATAAAGTGAGAGAAGCCATCATTCTTTCTAGATTACTGTGAGCCACTGACATGGGAAAGGTGATTTCCTTCAGGTGTTGCTCTGAACTATTAAAATTATTGGTTAAATACCAAACTCCAAACTTCATAGAGCCTACCAAAATCTTTGCAAGTTGGTGTTTATGGACTGGGCATTGTGTTTTGGGGGTTTTGTTTTTGTTTTTGGTAGGGAGCAGTGTGGAGGCAGCATCTGCATTCTTTGATGATGATCTTCTTGCACTGCAGCCACCTCTTTGAATGTTAAAGAAATCTAGTGAAAGTTATAAAATGACAGAGATGAATAAATAATTAAGAAAGAGTAGAAAAGAAACCAGAGATTGCTGTGAAGGAAAGAGGCCCTGCAGAGACTACTACAGGGAATACAAGGGAACAAAACAATTAGGAAGCAGAGGTAATAAGAAATGTCATCCAGTTCTCAATCCTAGCTGTTCTTTTTGTGACTCTGTCCAGTGGGTGCAAATTGTGGAGTTCAGTGGTATCTCTTAGCTCAACATCTTACCAAGATACTTTCATTTTCTTAAACCGCAATGTGATCCCTCTGCCTCCTTTGGAGGACAAGCACATGGTGAAGGATGGGAGAGGAACTCGGGCTCCTGTGAACTTGTCTCTGCATGATACACAGTAGATTAGATGCCTGAGGCGTTGGCAAATATTGGAGATTTTTATTTCCAAGAGGTTAGAAACTTTACTTAGCTCTTCTCCTCTGCACACATGAGGAGTAATTGGATTATTTTTACTGAGTCAGTAGGTTTTTGGTGTCACATAATCTCAGGGCAACAAATGCAACCGCTTAGATCTCAGTGCACTCCCGCAGATGGCAACTTTCAGGAGGTGACCAGGAGGTATTGAACTCCCTGTGAGCTCGCCAGGGGCCTTCTGACCTTCTCTATAAAAAGCCCTTTCTGTATTGATGCTCCCGGTGGTGGTGGTGGGTCGAATGGCAGTTACATAATCACAGTCCCTTTTTCTGTCAGGGTGGCCATTATGCAGAGAGCTAGGACTGGATTTCTTCTTGGCAGGATAAGCAAAGAAAAATCTGTTCACATTTTTTTTTTTTCTTTTAAATGGAAACATCGTGGAAAAAAAAAAAGCGTATTGTCTCTGAAATTAGAGAACAGAATTTTATCTGAAGGAATTGGTGGGGAACATTGGGGTTCTGAGATCTGACCTCAGTGAGTAATAGAGACCTTTTTGTACTGATGTTGCATTTTTAAAAGACACTTGACATAGTGGGGAAAGAAAACGCTAGACCAGAAGAAGGCAGGCCTGCTACTTGTAGTTCAGGCTGTGTTATTGTGTAAGATTTTCTGCTGTCTGATAGAGATCACATGCCTTCCCCAAGCTTCTCCTTTCTTATCCCTTCCGTGAAGGTCTTCTGTAATAACCAAGTTCCTTACAGTTATGAAACCTGGTGTTTTAATTAGGAGCAGCTTGAGGGCTCAGGGAGACCCACATTATCGACATTGAGGACATTTTGTTATAAGAGGATATCTTTTAAAAGTATCTTTATTACTGAAGGAAGAATATTTTCAATGCAAATTACATTTCCAATATTCTAATTATGTTTTTAAATTTATGTTTGTGCCCTGAAGCAAATTGACTATAAAGAAAACAGTTTTATAAACAAAACCAAAGTGAAAGTATATTTGCATATTTTGCAGCAGAAAAATCATCACTTTATTCTTCAGGGCTTTGGGTCCTCCCTCCTGTTTCTGGTTTTTCTTACCCCAACATAGTTTGTGTGGATGCTAAAACTAAAAGTGACATGCACACACCTTGGCATTGTATCTCTTGTCATCCTCCCTCCCTTCTCTTTCATGGACTCTTGTTCGTTGAAGGGTGGTTTGGTACAGACTGAACACACAGAAGCCTTCATGCCTCTGGCAGATGAGGGATGTGCTCTTTGGAGGGGATTTACAAAGTCCAGTGTTGGAACCTTGATGCTGTCAGAAGCTGTCATATCCTCTTTAGGGTTAGCTCCCTGACACCACAGGTCCTACAAAGGCCATGTGGAATGTGGAAACCCAGAGCTGAGCAGATTCACTGCTAACAGCAGACCCTGTGCTCTCTTCCAGGTTTCAAAGCTGCCTTTACAATTTGACCTTGGGCTCATCTTCAAATGAAAAGGGTCCAGAGTAGTGACCAGTAATGGATCTTGTGTTCACAATATGACCTCAGGAATGCAAAGCAACATCCACTTCTAGCAACATTGTTCAAAATCTCTTAGTACTCAATTATGGTAGTTACTCTGTCAAGGAAAATGCTATCAAACACCCATGGATTTCTGAGCTTGGAATGGACCAAGGGAACATCTAAAGTGCCCTATGATTTTATATAGAAATTTCTAGAATTATAATCCCAGGATTCCTGACTTTAACCTGGGTTGCTTTTCCTACATTCTTCTCATTTGCTCTGTTGTCACCATGTTGCTTGAAAGGAGATAGTAAAATCAGGTTGGTGTTGAAATGCCAAGATCTAGAATGTGCTCTGAGTATTTAGAAGACACATTCTCTCTCTACCATCCTTCTTTCTCTATATTTTCTCTTATTTATCCCAAATCTTTTCCCACAGCTAGTCTTCTAGGATTTTTCCAGCCTTACGTATACTTTTCTTTTTTTTTTTTATTTGTTACCTTAAATATATTTGACAGGGTATTCCCCTAGAGGATCTTGCTAATTTTGCAAGAATTGAAAGATGACTATTATGTACTTTAGTAGAAATAACCCTGGATAGGAAGAATCTACAGACTTGGGTCCAAGTTTGGATATAGAGAGTAATTTGTGACTTTGGTCAGTGTCTTCATCCTCCCAGGCCTCTATTGTCTTGTCCTAAATAATGGTGCCTTCTGACTCTGAAGTTCTAACTCATAAAATGACCCCACACACTGTTAGTTATGACTTCTACTGTCAGCTTTGATGTGCGTAGCTTTACAGACAACTTTTAATTTCTGGATCGTATAAAGACAGACTTATAGGTAGAAGGATGAATGGATGGATATCTGGAATATTTTAGTGAATGGGAAAGAACCAGGAGGAAGTTCCTGGAAAGTATGTTTTCATCTGCATGAACATGTTTATATAAAAATGGTTCTAAGTCCCAGGCTTTAGATAAACAAGGAAAATAGGACATGGTATGAGGAAATAAAATTTCATTTGCTGAAATTGAGTAATAAAAAATTGCAAAAGAAGAAAAGGAAATACAAGATTAAACTAGATAGATGAAGTGATGTTAGGTTAGTCATTTAACAAACTCCCTGACTTTTTTCTGCATAATTAAAGGAGTTGGACTTAATTCTGTTCTATCTCCTCTCTATGTGGGTCACAAGTACAGTAGAAGATGTTTCTGACCTTGATGGGAAGTGAGATATTTAGTCAATTTTTTTCCTTTTAGTTTTTGATCTTTTCCTAGAGGTATAGTATATGCAAATTATTAAACTCAAATATAGAAGGAAGTGGGAAGAAAAAGCCAAAATTCTTGCAAATATTTCCATAGATATATATAAAATCATGATTGATTCACTGTCAATCATTTGGTAAAGGTACTATTAGACTTGTGTATAAGCAGCAGAAACTGTTTCATAACATTCAAGGTGAATGAAGTAGGCTGGTAGACCTCATATTTCTTCAGACTAAATTAAACCCCAGTGAAATACATGCTTGCCAGATTGACAGGAATTTCTCTATCACTCTCCGTGTGTGTTCTCTTTCTGTACTCAGCTTCCCAACTCCCCTGCTCAGTCACCAGCACCAAGTTTACACAGTCCAAAAAGAATTTCTCTGAGATCTGCTTTCAAGTAGGGAAGAGCCTTAGTATTCATCTGTCTCCTGTGAGCGCTCTTACCCTGTAACCTCACTGACATGAGATCTGGAATGGTTTGGATATGAGGTCCCAAAGGTCCTGTTAATGCAGAAATATTCAGAGGTAAAATGATGAGATTATGAGAGCCTAACCTGATTGGTCCATCCTAGTTTGAATGGACTGACAGGTGGTAGCTATAGACAGGTGGGGCATCCCTGGAATGAGGTGGGTCACTGGGGTGTGCCATGGAAAGGTTGTTCTTCCTGAGGCCCCTTTCTTTTTCTTATTTCTGCTTCCTGGTGCTTCCAGAAGCTTAGCACCTTTCCTCTGCTGGGCTCCTCCCCCAGGATATGCTGTCTCACCTTAGGCGTAGAGCAGTGGAGCCCATCTGTGGACTGAGACCTATGAAACCTTGAACCCCAAATGAACTTTGCCTCTATAAGTTGTTCTTGTTGGGTATTTTAGTCACAGCAATGCAAAAGCTGACTAAAACAAGGTCCCACTATTGAACACTGGTCCCACAGGCCTGACCTGCAATGCCTGCCTGTGGTACTGTGAAGCCTCATAAACTTGAGACCATATGGGTTTTTGAACAAGGGCACCTCTATTCAGGGCTTTATCTGTTTTCTGTGTCACATGGTATGTCATTGATGACATGTGTAGTTTAGCCAGTCACCTAATGGTGAACATGTAGGTCATTTCCAGTGTTATAAATAGTGTCATGATAAACATTTCGTAAATGTTCTTTGAATGTCTACTTGTTTCTTAATACTTTATACCCAGGTGTCATGTTGCCGTATCAAAGATCTGTTGAATTTTGACCCATGTTGCAAATTAGTGTGCTAGAAGAGATGTGCCAGCTTACATTCCCGAGAGAGCATCTGAATGCCCTTCATTGTTACTCTTGCTGACAATCTCTGTGGAATAGGAAAATAGTTCGGACTACCATGAACTCAGAAGAGCAGCATATGGCCATACACATGGCAAAATTATCTCTAGAGAACTTGAGTTCCTCTCGTGTTTGGGATCCATCTGCTAGGGATTTATTATTTTTCTTGTTTTATTTTTTTCCCCTAACTTTGTGTCAAGTTGGTCACGTCAACCCATTTGGATTCAGAGACTGAGCTGTTTATCACTTGCTCTCTCATGGTATTTCAAGGAATGGCCAGATTTTACTCAGCCTTTCAAGCATTTCTAATTTTTTTAATGTGTTTTCCCACATATGTATGATTTAACTAGTAGCATAACTAATTCACGGTCTTCCAGCTAAAATTTCCTAAAGCAATACTTGAAGGTCCATTTGTGAGCTGAAAATTCATCAGAAACTGAGAGGAGTAGGAGATCTCTCCTTGACACCTCTCTGTGGGCTCCTGATGTCCATTGTTAGGTTAGCCAGTACTGATTTCTGAATCTTAGTTATCTTTATGAAACTTACCAATTATTGTCCATCTTTTGTTCTTTAGCCAGACTCTTTTGCCATTCTGATTGTCTTCAGGATTTCCCTGTATTTAACTCTTATTCTTTAGAAATATTTCTATATTCTGTGTTTGTGATTGATTTAAAGAGTCTTGTGCAAAAACCTGTGTTAAAATCCTGTTGGCAGTAAGGCCACATGATTTCTGATATTTTGAATCAAAGTCTGAGTACTTAAACATATGTTATAAAGAAAACTAGACAAATAGTTTTTTATACAAGAACCATATCAAACAGTAGCAGATGAATGCATCTCTAAGGTTAAAGAGATGGATGATGCTTTCAGCTGTGTCTCATCATGCTACATGAAGTGTGTCTGCCCTTGGGCAAGTCATTTTATATTGGGCCTTAGTCCCTGTTGGTAGAAGTCCCAAGCTGTCACTTTCCATTATTCCATAACCTCTCAGCTTGAAGTGGGCCCACAACCGAAGAGAGAGAGGCACTGAAAATGGAGTCGCAAATCTAGCAAAGAAGACTCCCTCTGGTGTCTGAATGAATCCTCTGTAACACAGGGTAAATCTATATACAGAATATTCCCAGAGGGACAAGGTAGACTAGAAAATTTGAAAAACGTTTGCTATAAAACACCTAGCAATGCTGGGTAGAAACAAACAAAAGCAAAACCAAATACATGCTTTTGTGCATTGCAGAGTTACTTGGAAAGCAATGTCAAAAGCTACAACAGAGAGGGAGCAAAGACCTGAGCTGTCTAAGAGTGAGGGGCAGATTTGGGTTTTACCATGGATGATTTTGAGTCTCTCTTAGGGGAGAAGTTGGAAGTGAGTCACCTTCTCACCCACTATAACAATGTCTTTAAAAACTGCACGTGTATGTTTAGGTAATGCAAAGTAAAATAACCCATAACAAAATGTTAAAGCCTAAAAACAAAGTATTGCCTAAAATATGATAGAAATAAGACCATACTAATACTTTTCAGTTTCCTAGGGTTGCTGTGATAAATCGCTGCAAAATTGTTGGCTTAAAACAACAGAAGTTTATTCCGTCACAGTTCTGGAGCCCAGAAGTCTGAAGTGAAGGTGTTGTCAGGGTACTTATCTCTGATGACACCGGAGGAGACACAAAGGAGAATCTGTTCCTTGGCTTTCTCTTGTCTTCTGGTCTTGCTAGCAATCCATGCTGTTCTTGGTTTAGGAGCACCACTGATCTCCACCTCCATCCTTATAGGGTGTTCTCATTGTATATCTGTCTCTCTGTTTGTTTTCCTCTTCTCATAGTTAGGCCAGTTATATTTGATTAAGGGTCAACCCTGATGTAGTGTGTATAACCTTATCTTGACTACATCTGCATAGGATTACCAATATGACCCTATTTCCACATTAGACCACATTCACCAGTACTGAGGTTTGGGATTTCAACATGTTTTGGGGACACAGTTGAACCCATACTATATACATAATCAACAAAAATTAGTGGGTTAACTTGACTAATTAGAAAGGTTTTGATTTGGCTTAGAAAGCAAGAACCTCCTCTGTACTGCATGTGAGAGATACATCTAATAGTGCAGTGATTTGGAAAGGTTGAGAATCAGTGCATCAGCAGTGGTGTGCAAGGCAGATTTAAAAAGGAAGAGTTTTGAACCAACTATCAAACAAGATTAAATTGAAAGTAGGAGGCATTAAGCAGAATGGAGTTGTTTTTTTTTTTTTTTTTGGAGAATGCCACGTAGGTAATATATAAGGAATCATAAAATTAGAAAATCACAATTTTGCAGCACCCAGTGGGGGGAAAATGATTCTAGCAAAGGGCCACTCAGGATGCTAAAGGTATTACAGTAGTTTTACAGTGCCAAAGTGTCACTCCAAAAAATTGCTGTTAAATGAAACAATGAAAATATGTCTTTATAATGGAGGAATCTGGTGGCCACCCCCTTAACCAAATGATCAGTTGAGTGGTAGTAATCGTGGGACCACCTGATGTGATGGTGTCAGTCAGGTTGTACGCATCATAATTTATGAGGCAGTCTGAAAATGGTGAACTTGGATCTCATTCAGTCTGTATCTCTAACTTTTGAGATCTCAGAAAATAGAGGCATAAAGGAACAAATCAAATCGGGAGAAGCCTGATAGTCCGTAGACCCTAATGCATATGTAATTTAATATAAGGCAATGTGGATTTCAGATCAGTGAAGACAAAATAGATGCTTCAATAAATGATACCAGAACAAATGAGCAGTTGTGTTGAATAAAAAGTAGTTCATGTCTTACACCAGGATAAGTTCCAAATGGAACAAATAAAGGTTTAACTGCTAATTAATGAAACCTTCTAGGCACTAGAAGGCACCATGAAAGAAAGTAAATAATTTGGTTTGGTAAAAGCTTTTCTAGTTATGGCCCTAGACCCAGGAACTGTAAAAGAAAGAATCAACATTCATACCTATATAAAAAGATATCACACTGTACTGAAAAAAACTTCCATGGAAAAAAATTTTAAAAGATGGAAAAGTAAAGAGAAAAACAATGAACATTTATGTTCTCATCTTGTTTCAACCCTTATCACCTCATGGCTGAACTTCTTTAGTTTGAAGTTTATCATATCATCTTGTCCAAAAAATATATCTTTGTTTTGTGCATGTGTGTGTACAAAAACCATTTTCCTTAACACATTGACCCAGCTATCCCACTCCTTGGCCTATACCCAAAGGACTTAAAATCAGCATACTACAGAGATACAGCCACATCAATGTTCATAGCTGCTCAATTCACAATAGCCAGACTGTGGAACCAACCTAGATGCCCTTCAATTGACGAATGGATAAAGAAACTGTGGTATATATATACAATGGAATATTACTCAGCCATAAAGAATGATAAAATTATGGCATTTGCAGGCAAATGGATGAAATTGGAGAATATCATGCTAAGTGAGATAAGCCAATCTCAAAAAACCAAAGGACGAATGATCTCGCTGATAACCGAATGATGACACACAATGGGGGGTGGGAGGGGGGCAAGAATGGAGGAAGGAGGGACTGTATAGAGGGAAAAGAGGGGTGGGAGGGGTGGGGGAGAAGGAAAAAATAACATAATGAATCAAACATCATTACCCTATGTAAATGTATGATTACACAAATAGTATGATGTTACTCCATGTACAAACAGAAACAACGTGTATCCCATTTACAATAAAATAAATTAAAAAAAGAATTTGATTTTTATTGAAGAGTTTGTGATAAGATTTAAAATGGGTTCCCATCACTCACTCTCACACACACACACACACACACACACACACACCAAACACTCAAACTTATTACCGTTTAGATAGCTCCAGTGGTATACTGAAAAAAAATATCATTATCACAATTAGAAAATAATTCCCTAATATTCATATTTATTTTTAAGGCACAAAAAAATGAATCTTCTGGTAAATAATATCCACATAGACACACAAGCATACACAAGGCATGGCCTATAACTTCACAGATGTTTAAAATAAAAAGAGAGGAATATGCTGCAGAAATTCCTATTTTAATAGGAGTTTAGTTTACTAAATTTAGATCTGCTTCCCCAGTGTGCAGTGTTCCTAATGCTCTGATTCTGTTAATGCCTCACTGTCAGCTGCGTCCCTTGATTATCCTTTTGTTAATCCAGGATCTTGTTCTGACCTGAATGTTGCCCGTTCTTTAGGCTTCCCTTAGAAGTCGCCCAGGACTGTGGCGGATGACACAGCAGTCTCTGATAACCCTGCAAGGTGTGTACACTTCAGACCTGGGCCGGTGCCGCAGGCTCTTGAAGAAAGAGTCAACTCTGGTGAAATGTAAAGGTGGTAGCCTGGCTGCCTGCAGAATTTCCCGCCTTTCCACAAATGAGAGAGGTTGCCTTCTTTGGCTATGAAATGATTTAAGGACATTTATAACTTAGAGGAGAACAATAAGAAAAAGTTTTTTTGAACAATCAGCCCAAGTGATTCACTTTCCATAAAGATGCTTATGAGAGCAACTAATTGTGAGACTGATGACCAGATTTTAATGTTATAATCATTCATTTTACTTTTAAAATGAGTATGACTATATTTAGAAAAAAAACTTGTGGCAGTTTTATCCAATGTGATTTAACAATAGTTTAATAAAAAGATTTTTGGAGATGCAGAGCTAAAGACTGATCAAAGCAATATTAAAAGTTTTAGTAAACAGTATCAAAATAATAAATCTGAATATCTGTAGTAAGATGTGTCACAGTAATATATTTTAACTAAAACTTAGAACTGTGTCATCTGAGTTTACCCTTTTTATTCTTTTGTGACTGAGGGACTTGCCCAAGACTGCCCAGCAGGACCTGAACCCTGGTGCCCTGATCCTCACACCTGTGTCCTTTCCTGTGGCCTTGTTTCCTCCTTTTAGACCTCTACAAAGGTTTTCGTCCTTCCTCCCCTTAGATTGTGCTTTGGCTTTCAGTCAGGCATGAAACACATGCATGCACGTTTTAAACTCCCTTTCTCCACATTGCCTGTGATTCTAGCTCCTTTTCATGAACTTTGCACCAGTCTTTAGGCTCAGCCAGATGCTTGGTGAGCAGTTGCTGTTCCTAAAGAAATTCATAGTTCACTTTATTTTCCTCTTATCTTTTTCTTATCCTGGTAAACTTATGTGGTCATTTATCTCAGTCACAAAGATGAATGAATGCAGTACATTAATTTTTTCTGTGTTATATGATGTATACTATGTTGTCATTCTTGTTTCTTTTGTATCAATGTACATTTTGTTTATGAAGGCAGATTTGCATCTTTTTTTTTTTTTTTTTTTTTAAACCTTTCCAGCTTTTCATGTCTCATAGTTGGGTAGTGAGGGTCTTTGGGTCTTCCATGCATTTGCCTCTTTTTTGATGTTTAAGACTAAATGTATGCCATTAAAATGAATAATGACGCTTAAAAAATACAGTCTTGCTTTTTCATGTAGAAGAGCGTTAAGTAAGAGTCAGGGAAAGCTAGAGAAAGCTGCTCTGGGTTTTGCCTCAACAATAGAGCGTTAAAAGGACATTCAATCAGTTAACTTGTAGAATTGGCAATAGCATTTCAGGGTGGGAAGGATTTTTTTAGGCAGTGTCTGTACATAAAGGCTTGACGTAGAAAACCCCTGTACTGCTAAGCAGCAGTTGATCAACCCCAGCTTGACCCACACTGGAGACCAGAAATTTAGGAGAGCAGCCTAGAGCCTTGAAAAGAACTTGCACTTTTGAATCTGACCAGTTTTGTATCCTGGGTTCAATGTGCTTTGTGACCTTGGGCAAGACCCTTGGTTCTTTGATCCTCCATTACCTTATCATGATTTCATTAGGCTTTTAGAATGAAATGAGAAAGCAACAACTTGTGTTCTCAGCCAGTCCATCACATTTCTTGACACTTTGAAGTTGAGCTGAAATTTGTCTTCCGCCAGGTCTCACTCTTGCTTCTGAACCTACATCTTGGGGCCACACAGAACATGTTTGTAATCCCAATAACTACACACTTGAGGCATTTAATTTTAAGTCTCAGCTCTTGGTTGGGCAATCTGTTGTCCTTCATGTGTTTGAAAGCTGTGTAATTGAAGGACAGATGCAGACACAACAGTGGTATGCAGAAGGTACCTTATAGCATTCTCTACTATCTAACTGCCTTACTGTGCTACACAAGTCACATTTGTGAACTTGGTGCATATATATGAACAGAAGCTCAAATTAAATTAAAAATTTTCACTTTGGTGTTCATTTAATATGAGAAATTCTTCATTTTGGGTGTGAAAATATACTATTTCAGTAAAGGAGAATGAAACTTAGCAATGACAGCAGCCATTTATTACTTTATAACTGTTAGAGTTTACCCCTAATTCCTTACCTTTAAGATATGAAACTCTTTCTATGAGCTTGTCTACTTGCTACTGATGATCAAAACCCTGTCCTAACAGAAGCAGGTCATGAGGTAACCTTGTGGGCAGGTGCTGTCTCACATACATCCATTGTGTGCTTATTCTTCATATCCCCCTTAAATGAAGGACCCGGATTTTTTTTTTTTTTCATACTCACTCTCTTGGAAGCATGCAGCTTTTATGCATGATGTGCCTATTGTATTAAATAGAATGTACACAGATAATTCAGCAAATCCTTATCTCTCAGCATGTCTATTATGAGTGAACTGTGCTTCGTTGCTGCCCTAGATGGAGCCTCTGAGATGGGAGGGACTCTCTGTACCAGGTCTGGACTGTTCTCTTGGTCTTGGTTTTTTTCTTCCCTCGGGGTCCCAGTACTCTCCCATCTCTGGTGCCTGCTTTTTGACATTCTTATTGCCACCCTCGCTCCTTTCTGCTGTTCCCTCCCCTGTATTTCTACAACCTCACCTGTATTTAAGGTTTTTTAAAATTTTCATGGACAGTGATGCTGAATTTTATTTCAGCTTAACTGATAAACACATTTTGTACCTTTGATTTACTGAGCTAGATTCTTTTGGGCTTTCCTTCATGTCAGATGTGTCTGTTCAGAGAAACTACCTGGGGTCATTCAGGGATCCTACTGTAGCACAATTCCAGTTTGAAAATATTCTCACCTAGGCTTTTAAAACATGTAAAATTAGAGGAGGGAACCATGAGAGCTTGATTTTCTTAGAAATTCAACAAATATATAGTTAGCAAATATGTATTTGATTTTCTTACATTCTGCTCATAAATTAAATGTTCTCTCACCATGGGCATGTGGTTGTCTCCAGCAGCTTGAGGACTACTTAGCACTCTATGCCAAGGTACTACCCTTTCTTGTGCTTTGAATTTGCTGTGTGAAGGAGGTCCACTTCTGAAAACTGTTCAAAATGTGCTATTTAAGTTCTGCATGGCCTCATTTAAGAAATTAGGCTATGCAAATCCAACCTGATCACAAGATTCAAGTTTAAGGAAATTTAAAGTGCATTTGAGATTCCTTATTACCACAGATCTTAGTTTTTACTGGAAATTTAGGTTTTTTTTTTTTTTTTTTTTTACATTTGAGGTGAAAAGAATTCCCTTTCTAACACTGATGTATTTTACGTTTAATTCTGAGTCCTAAGTGACCAGATGATTATTTCCTTCCATGTTCAGTACCTGCTGCCATGATTGTTTAAATGATTTTAAAATTAAATAATAAAATAATTTACTAAACTGGGGACTGAATGCAGGGCATTGTGCATGCTAGGCAAATGTATCACCGAGCTACAACCCCAGCCCAGTGATTGACACCCATGAAAACGTTTTATTTGTTTCTAATGTAGGTAAATTGTTTATTTAATCCAGAGGTTCTCATGATCTAAAAAGTTCCTAAAGTCATGTGGGATGGAATGTTTCCCATGGCTTATTCATTTTTGGCCCATGAAGCATTAGGCCTGGAAGAGTCTAGTTTTGTTCACTTGCACCTACTTACAAGAGAGGGCACTCCTTTCCAATTACCTGTCATGGTCCGAGTAGACTAACTCATTAACAGATAGCCTGATAATATTTTCAGTGACCATCTTTATCTGGTGACAGTACTGTCTGGAAAACCAGAACTTTTTTCGAAAATCTGACATTTTCCTTGACTAAGATTCACAAAGTTAAAAAAAATAAGCAGTCACCTACTGTGCATAGTTAGAAACTGTCATTTATTTTAGTTCAAATATAGTTTCTTCAGGAAACCATTATCCATGATCTTTTACCAGGCTTGACTACGTGCTGAAGTACTCTTCAAATATTTTACCATTAGGCAGTGAAACCGTTTTTGGTCCATGCATGAAAACAGAAGTCATACAGGATTCCTAATCTCAGTTGTGAGAACATGTTTCTTGTGTGGCAAGTCTGTAAAACTAAAGATGTGTGGTCCATATGCAGATCATACACAGGTGTGTGATTCTACTCAGCAGAGAGGGAGAGGGGCTGCAGATACCGGCCTGATGGGTAGATTGGCTGTGTGTCATTAGCTTCTTTTCCTCCACAGTATTTAGTAGGACCCCAGACAGCATCATGAGGTGGTTATGGCTGAAAATGGAAATAACATGTGAATGAGTTCATATTACACATAAAGAAAAAAGGGTTTCTGGTTACGGATGTGTATGTCTTGTAAATATGTGCACACACACACACACACACACACACACACACACACTTGACCTGCATCTGGTCTACTCTGTTATCCTACTTATTTTATAAATTTTATAATATGCTAACCTTTTTTTTTCTTTGCTCTGGACAGCTGAACTGACATTCATTCATTTAACAAATACATATTGAGTTTCTATTATGTTCTAGGCCTTGGAAGAGTTCTGTGGATACAAAGAATAAAAGTATGAATCTTGTTTTCAAGTAACTTAGAGCCTCATGAGGGAGACAGAAATATACACCAGTGATAACAGAGTGAAGGCAGTGCTAATGGAAGTACTGTAGATGCTTTGAAACCTTGGAGGAAGGAGCAGAGTCCTTGGGGTGAGAGTGCAGTTGTCTGGGAAAGATCCCTGTTGAGGAGTTTGAATTTCATGCTAAAGTCAATTAGGGAACTGTTAAAGAATTTTAATTCTCAGAGTGACATGATCAGATTTGCCTTCTGGGGAATTTACTCTGTACCGGGATTTAGGAATAGAGGTTAGGGTGATTCTGTAACAAACCATATGATCCAGCAGTTCCCCTTCTGGGCATACAACCAAAAAGAGCAAGCAAGCACTTTCAACAGCTAGAAGGCCAAAAGGTGGAAACAAGTCAAATGGTCATTAGCTGGCAGATGACTGGAAAAATCAAATATGTGCTTATGAGCATGCATGTGCAATGGAATATTAGTCAGCCTTGAAAGGAAGGAAATTCTGACAAATCCTTCTGTTTTTCATGAACCTTGAAGACACAGCAAATAAACAAGTCTTCATCTTTGAAGCATGATGATAATAGCACCACTTCATTAAACAGGGTGGTGGTTCTGAGTAATAATTTGATCAGTTCATGCATATCACTTTGAAGGTTGCCTGAAATACAATAACTTTTCAGTATTAGTTGTTGCTGCTGCTTTTGTTGCAATTACTACTATTATTGTTACTGTTTATTTGAAGCAAAAACCTAAGGATATGGCATAAAAATATTGTTTCCTTGACTTTGTTGGGATTTCTTATATATAACATCTGTAGTGTAAATTGACATACAATAGCTATGCCTACTTAAAGTGTACAGTAAAAGTTTGAACATTTATTTACCTCTCTGAAACCACCACTGCAAGCCAGAAAGTGTACATGTCCATCATTCTGTTTCACATGTCCATCTGAAAGTTTTTTCAAATCCCTTGGCAATTTCTCCCTCCTGTCCCTGTCTCTCTCTCCTTAGGCAACAACTGATATTCTTACTTTTCTATATAGATTATTTTGCATTTTCTGGAGTTTTATGTAAATAGAATCATATAGTAGTATATCATTTTTGGTATCATTTAAGTCAGCATAAGTTTTTAGAGGTTCATCCATGTTTATGTGTGTGTGAATAGTTCAGTCTTTTATATTGCCAAGTATAGATATACCACAACTTGTTTATCCTTATGTACCTATTGATCTATTTTCAGGGTTTCTAGTTTTGGGTTATTACAAATAAAGCTGCTAAGAATATTTGTGTATAAATTACAAATTTTAGTTTTAAATGCACATATGTTCTCTTTTCTCTTGGGTCAATCTAGAAGTGGAATAGCTAGATCATATAGTAAATGTATGATTAACGTTTTAAGAAAACACCAGAGCAGTTTTACACATTTGTTCCATCTCACAGCCCCACAGTCATGAGTGAGAATCTCTGTTGCTCTATCCCTCACCAACACTTGGTATGGCAGGTTAATTTTAGCCACTCCAGAAGGTGTGCTATAATATTTAGCTGTAGTTTTAATTTTCATTCCAAATGACAAATTGTGTTGAGCATCTTTTCATGTGCTTATTTGACATTCTGATATTTTCTTTGATGATATTTCTGTTCAAATCTGTTGCCCATTTATTTATTGGGTTATTTCTTACTGATTATTGAGTGCTGCTTATGTCTCATGGATACAAGTCCTTTATCAGATATTTGCTTTGTAAATACTTCCTCCCAGTCTGTGACTTGACTTTTCATTTTTTAAACTGTGCCTTCTGGTAAGCAGAAGATTTTAACTTTGATGATGATCTAATAAACCTGTTATTGTTTGTGCTTTCAGTGTGATATCTGAAAAAAATCTTTACCTAATCCAAAGTTTTAAAGATTTTTCCTATGTTTTTGTTTAGAAATTTTTATAGTTTTAGATATTTGAGTTTTATCTATGATCAGTTTATTTTTTATTTATAGAAGAGGTATGGATTGAAGTTTTTTCATATAAACATTCATTTGTTCTACATTATTTGTTGAAAAATCTTGTTTGTTCTTCACTGAATTGTCCTTTCACCTCTGCAAAAGTTATTGCCCTGTATGTTCATATTTATTCCTGGAGCCTCTATTCTGTTGCAATGATCCATTTGTCTATCCTGAAGTGAGTACCATCTTATCTTGACTACAGAGGCTTTATGAGAAGTCCTCAAGCCCCATATATTAGCCCTCAAACTTTATTCTTCCAAATTGTTTTGGTATCTGTGTTCTTCACACTTCCATATGGATTTGGAATTAGTTAGTCAGTTTTTGTGCACACACATTCACCACCCCTCTGGTAGGATTTTGATTGGGATTGTATTAAATCTATAGTTCAAAGTGAATTGACAGGTTAGAGCTCCCCATTTATTTAGATTGTTAACAACTTTGCTCACCAGTGTTGGTTTTCACATATAGATCTCGTTTGTCTCTTTATTAGGTTTATCCCTAAATATGTTATTTTTTGATGCTGTTTTGAACAGTATTTCATGCTAATTATGATTATATATTACTAGTATATGAAAATACAAACAATTTTTATATTGACCTTACAGTCTGCAGCCTCACTCAAGTATAATCTGGCCAAAATCATTCTCCAATATTTACTCTTTCCCTTTTCTCCTCCCTTCCTTTGATTTCTTTCCTCTACTGATCTCCCATTTTCATGAGACCCTCCCACCCCACCTTTCTTTTCCTTTTTTCTCTTTAGCGTCTGCATGTGACAAAAAGCATACAACCCTTGACCTTCTGAGTTTGGCTTATTTTACTTAACTTATTGTTCGCAAGTTCCATCCATTTTCCTGAAAATGAAATGATTTTTCTTTATGACCAAATAAAACTCGGTTTTGTGTATATGCCACATTTTCTTTATCCATTCACCCATTGATGGACACCTAGGCTGGTTCCATAGTTTGATTGTTGTGGATTGTGCTGCTATGAACATGGGTACATATGTATTGCTTTAATTCTTTAGATAAATCTTGAGGAGTGGTTTAACTGGGTCATATGGTGGTTCCATGCCTAGTCTTTGGAGAAATGTCCACACTAATTTTCATAGTGGTTGTACTAATTTACAGTTCCATCAACAGTGTAAAAATGTTCCTTTCCACAACCCCTGCAGCATTTATTATTATTTATATTTTTGATGACTGCCATTCTGATTGGAGTGAGATAAAATCTCAGTGTAGTTTTGATTCACATTTCTCTAATTATGTTGAACAATCTTTCCATGTATTTGTTGGACATTTGTATTTCTTCTTTTGAGAAATGTCTGTTTAGTTCATTTGCCCATTCCTTGAGTTGATTTTTTTATTAAGTTTCTGAGATTTTTATATTAATATTTATATTAATATTTAATAATTCTGTCAGAAGAGTAGCTAGCAAAGACTTTCCTCATTCTGTAGATTCTCTCTTCACATTCTTATTTGTTTCTTCTGCTGTGCAGAAAATTTTTAACTTGGTGTCATCCCATTAATTAACTTTTGGCATTATTTTCTGAGCTTCAGGAGTCCTAATGAGAAAGTCACTGTGTATGCCTTTATGTTGGAGTATTGACCCTACATTTTCTTCTAGGAGTTGCATAATTTCTGGTATAATTCCTAGGTATTTGATTTTGAGTTGATTTTTGTGCAGGTTGAGGAATAAGGGTTCAGTCTCTTTCTTTTACTTATAGATAACCACTTTTCCCGGCACCGTTTGTTAAAATGTCTTGTCTTTTCTCCATTGTGTATTGTCGGGACCTTTGGCTGTATCTGAATGGGTGATTGCTTTAGATTTGATAAATAATTAAATCATTAATCTGGATGCCTTTTATTTATCTTTAACATTTTATTTTCTGTCTGCATATCCATCTGTGGATATCACTGGCTATAACCTCAGTTACAGTGTTGAGTTGAAATGTTAGGTGTGAACATCATTGTGCTGATTCTTGATTTGTGCTGATGATGAGGGGCATTCATTCTTTCACTATCAAGTTTGATGTTAACTATGGGTTTTCTTGCATGTCCTTTTTAACTTTTGGGGCATTTCCTTTTGGTTCTGAGAATTTGGGTCAGAAGTAGATGTTGAGTTTTGTCAAATTCTTATACATTTGTTGAGATAATCATGGATTTCCCATTTTAGTTTCTTAATATAGTACTTGATTCTTTAAATGTTAAACCTATTCTTAGACAAACTCCACTTATCCTTTAGAATTTGTAGAATCTGTAGTGATATCAGCTCCCTCATTCCTGATATTATTCATTTCTATCTACTTTCTTTGCTCTTGATAAGACTACCTAGGAATTTATTGATGTTGATCCTCAAAGAGCCTGCTTTCTCTCTCATTTTTCTCCTTTAAATTTATTGTTTTGCTTTGAACTTTATTATTTCTTCTCCTTGCTTTGGGTTTATTTTGCTTTTCTTTAGTTTCTTAAGGTAGAAGACCCAAGTCATTGTGTTGAGATCTTTCTTTGTCTGTTACATAGGTATCTAGTGCTATAATTTTCTCCATAAAAATACTACTGTAGTATCATCTCATAAGTCCTGGGTTGTACTTCCATTCAGTTCAGATTACTTTCTAATTTCCCTTTGATTGCCAGTGGAGTAATTAGAAATAGATTATTTATTTACTTCTTAAGTATTTGGATTTTTTTTTTCAAAATTTTTTTTAGTCGTTGATGGACTTTTATTTTTATTTATTTATATGTGGTGCTGAGAATTGAACCCAGTGCCTCATACCTGCCAGGTGAGTGTTCTACCACTGAGCCACAACCCCAGCCCCAAGTATTTGAATTTTTCTAAGAATTTTTCTGTTCTTGATTACAAATTTAATTCCATTGTGGCTAGAGAAGTCACCTGTATGACTTGAGATCCTTTAAATGTATTGAGATATATTTTATGACTGAGATTATTGTATTTCTTCATAAATATCCCATGTATACTTTATAAAAATGTGTGTTGTTGGGTGGAGTGTTCTATATGTGTTAATAAGGTCAATTTGGTTGGTAAGATTAATTTTTCTATTTCTTTTTTTGATAGTTTCTATTGCTATCTTTAAATTTCTCTGATTTTTTTCCCCTGCATTGTCTCTTGGTATTAATGCTATCTGGTATCTTGTTTTATCTGTAATATTGTAGTTATCATATCTAGATGTTATATATTAGAGGTTTATATCTCTTCATTCTTTATTTAACTTTTTGAGCATGTGGAATATAATAAATTTCTGTACTCTCCTTGTGAACTGATTTTATCACTTGTTTCAGTTCTGAATTAGGTTTAATTGGTTGTTTTTTTCTCATTATGGATCATGGTTTTATTTTTTGCATTTTTGTGTGCCTGATAATCTTTGGTTGCATGATGTTATGAATTTCCCCTGAAGGTTGATTATTTTTATAGTCTTATAAAAATGTTGAACTTTGGGCTGGTTGCAGTGGTGCATGCCTGTAATCCCAGCCACTTAGGAGTCTGAGGCAGGAGGATTGCAAATTTGAGGTAAGCCCAAGCATTTTATTGAGATGCTATCCCAAAATTAGAAATAAAAAGGATTGGAGATGTAACTCAGTGATAGAGAACATCTGGGTTTAATCCCCAATACTGGAAAAAAAAAACTTCTTGAACTTTGTTTTGGAGCATAGCTACATTACTTGGAAATAGTTTTGTCCTTTTAGATCTTGTTTTAATATTTGCTAGGGGGACCAGAGCAATGTTTAGTTATTGCTAAAGTGCATTGCTTTGCACTTCCATGACTACTTGAGTTCTCTACTAAACTCCATGTCAATTTTTAACTTTTCCAACTTATCTGGTGGGAGTAGGTACTAAATAGGTACCATACCTGGCTCCACGTGAGTGCTGGATATGATTCCCCCTAATGTTGAATTCTTCCTGCACTGTTGGTTACTTTCCTCACATGCATAGGATGATCAGTGCTTTGCTGAATGGTTAAGAGACTCTCTAGAGATCCCCAGGATGTCCTTCCTGTGCACTGTCACTCTGTCCTACAAATTCTAGTTGTTTTGGTCTTCTTAAACTGTGATCTCTGAGGCTTTATCTGTGTCCTTGCATTGTGGCCTGGAAAAACCTCTCAGAGCACTAAATTGGGACAGTGTAGAGATAATCTCATTTGTTTCCTGTCAATCAGGGATCACTATTTAGTTGCTTGATACTCAGTCTTAAAATGGTTTTTTCTCATACGCACGCACATGTGTGTGCACCCGCACGCGCGTGTACATAAACATGTTGATTGTCTTTGGGCAGGAAGATAAATCTAGTCTATTTTACTCTGCCTTGCCTTGGAGCTGCAGTCTGATGACCTGCCTTGGACTTGGTAGAACCTGTTAGCCAAATGGTCTGCAGAATCTTCTATTGTGGTGCAGTAGGAATGGTGATGTATGGCTGAGGGTCTCGTTCTGTTACTACCAATCACCAATGTAAGATGTCTCAAGGAACAGACTTGTGGAATCTTCTAATTAGAAGGAAACTTTCAGGTCATGTGGCTTAACCTCCAACTCTGCATAAAACCCTTTCTATACATTCTTTCCTGTATTGTCTTATTAGGCAACTCCTGTTTGAAGAACACATTTCCTATTTTAGACATTTCTTATGGTTAGAAACGGTTTTATGTATTAGCTGGAATAAGTCGCCCACTAACTTCCATTCAAATTGTTAAGTGAAGTCATGCAAAGTTAGGCTAATCCCCTCTCCATACGATAGCCCCACTCATATTTGAGAACTTATTGCTCCCTTCCTTCCAAGTCTCTCTCCAGAATGAAAACCTTTGGTCCCTGTAAGCCTCAATTGTTTCCTGTTTCTACCTTCTTTATGGAACTAGACACCATGCCACTTGCTAAGGATGCAGAAGAGAATATGCCGTCTCTCCTTTCCAGACACTCATAGGCAAATAGAGGGAAGAGAAGTTAAATGATGCTAACAGAAGTGTGCAGAGTGTGCTGGACCCTTCACAGGATTTTAGAGAAGATCAGCTTAATGAAGGCACTTGAAGTGTACTCTGTAAAGACTATAAATGTGTCTGGTATTATTAGTGGTAATAGTCAAAGATGTGTCCTCAGTTGATCCGTTCTGATTATTTTTTCCTGAATCATGTTATGCTTCTGACCTTTTCAGCTTTAAGGTTCTGTTGGAAACCTCTAGGTTCCACATAATTAATGAGTTTCAGTGTATGATGATGCCCACAGGGGTGGAAGCATGCACTAGGTTCATTTTTCCTCCTGCTATTGCAGGTTATTTTTACTTAACTCTTGCAAAAGGCAACTTGTACTCAGTGAATCTTCATGTGAATTTGAATCTTGTGAGCTGGGGCACTGTAAAGCTCTACTGATGTTTTATTGCTTAACACTTTTACAACTCCAGATGGCAGTGGTAATACTTTAGCATTTACCATATGGAGAAATAGAAAACAACTTTCAGAAGTAAGTCACGGCAAATTCAGATCTCATGGTTTTGTAGCACCAGATCCTACTGTGCCTCCCATGGAGGATTTTGGAGATTCTTACTGTGATTTTTTTTTTTTAAAGCATCTAATTACTTTGCCAATACCAAAAATTAAATTAAGAGAAAGAACTTTGTATTGACATGACATACTGTTGATGTTGGGCCCCGGAGGGCACACAGTGTGGCAGCATTTCTTATATTTGGGGAATGTGTTAAAAATGTGCGTCCAGGGGCTGGGATCCTGACTCAGTACCAGAGTGCTTGCCTCACATGTGTGGGGCTCTGGGTTTGATCTCCAGCACCACATAAACAAATGAATAAAATAAAATGGAGGTATTGTGTCCATCTACAACTAAAAAAAAAAAAAAAAAAAAAAAAAAAAGGTGCTTTCAGACCCCAGCTTCAAATATCATTAGCAGTTAAGGAAAGTGGAGGATGCATTGAACTTTTAATTAGTCTCTGGGTGGCTTTGGTGCAACACTGGTGTTGGGGAGTGAACCTATGATGTGGGATGAAGCATATCCCCTTCTTCTGTCTGTGGCCCTGTGTTTTTATTGCTACCCTTCCTTTTACTAACTTCTGAGGGCATATTTTTATGAGAAATTTAAATCCTGAGTGTCAAAAAAATGAGATAGACATTTCTCATCACAGTCTTTAGTATAGCCTGTCTCATTTGGTCAGTATAACCGTAGGACCTTAAGTGTGTTACTTTTAAGCTCAAGGAGTATAATTGGGATAGTACAGTCAACCCATTCTTCAAGGTTGTTATGAAAACCAGTTTAAAATTAAATTCCTTCTCACAGACTTAGCTAAGGTTACTTTATCCTGTCAGAGCAGTCATTATGCCAAATATTACTTCCTTCCAAGGTGGTTAAGCTAAGTAAGAGCCTACCCTTTAAAACTTTTAAAGAACTGTATATGTGGGTTTACTGTTTCCAGACTGTTCATAGGAACTGTTTCAAGACCTTATTCAAATCAATGTTTTCATGATAGGCCGAATGCAGGGCAGCTTATAAACATGAAGAAGAAATAGATTCTTACTCAGAATATAAAGTTAAGCTTTTGGTGTTGGACACATCATGTCTTCCTCAGCACATTTGGAAATTGTACTTTTGATATTTAAAGGATATAATACTTTGTGAAGAATCCTTCCCACATTTGACTGTGTATCCCACCTGCATATAATACAAGTCAGATATCTTTTTAAAATGACAGATAATGACTGTGTGTCTTTATGTATGTTGAAGTACAGTTATACATTGTGTACATTTTTTCAATAAGTAGAATATTTTTACTTTCAGTTATAAAATCTCCAATATATTTTTGATATGTTGGGTATCCTTTTTGTAAAGTAGCAGGTCAAAACAAATACACAAAATCATCAATGACAAAGTAGTATTTATAGCTTATCAGTGGAAGGAAAGATGTTTTAGTTTTTTCTGCTTGGTTTTAAAATTTTAATTTTAGCAGACTCTCCTTCACATACAGAAAAATTAACTGAATACTAAAATATGATGCAACAGAAAGATAACCCTGCCTGTGAAATAACTGCATGATTTGCCTCTTTGAAGACAGGAAAGAACAGAAGAAATAGGAAATTTACTTTCTAGCATGCTTATCCTACTTGAGGTGAAATGAGATCTGAGGAAATGTGAGAAATAAAAGACCACTTAGTTTTCTGAATTTAACTCTAGAGTCTGATAATCTTGGGGATTAAAAATGCACAGCTCAGAAATTTGGTAGTTCTTGATTTGTGAATCATAGTATGCATTCGTACCGTGACCTCTTCACAGGTGAACCACTATAATTTGATCAGTGTGGACAATTAAAGTGTGTGCTGCAGTAGTCTTTAGAATGTCTTCCAGAAGGAAAGCTTTGATCCGATTGAAGGGCAGCATGTTGTGTAGTAGGGTGCACCTGGTGGCAAATAAGAGATGAGTCACCCTATTGGAAGATCAGACTGATAACAAAATGTGGTTGGTACTTCTGTCCACACCCACTCTCCTTTCTGAATGCTTTCTCTTTTCTGACTCATTTTTCCCATTGCTTGAGCTTAGAGTCTCTGTGCAGTTTTCTGAGACTGGCAGTTTGGTTTAACTGACTGCTTGGTGTTTGATTTTGGCTTGGGTCCCAGATGCAGACCCACTCAATCCCTTATCTGGATTAGGAAATTAGCATGAAAGTGGCCACACTAGGGGTTTCCATGGAACTTAACCATTTCAGGGTTTCTTTAAGGATTACAAAAGAAATAACATATTCATTATGGAAAGGAGAAGTAAACAAACAATTAAATAGTTCATAATTCTTTTAATGGAGGTAGTTTTGATATGTTGAGGAATTATTTTTCTCATGTTTATACATTTAGCAGAATTATACTGTTTTAAGGCTTTATGATGTTATATGTATCTTTTCTATCATTTTAAAAATTATTATTATTATTGTTAACTCAGCAAGGCAAACTTTACTTATGCATAAGGGTGTGCTACCCAACAAAATCTGCCAATGAAGCACACTTGAGTGGGCAGTCTGCTTGTTTTTATCCCTAATTTAATACTGCCCCTGGTTCTGATAGGAGGAACTTGGAGTTACAGTTTACATGATAGGCTTATTTTAAAATTGGGAAGGGCAAAAGGAAAGGCTATAGTTAAAATGGCTATGATTGGATTTTATAATCCAGTAAATACTATATTCTGAAAATGGACCACTAGACTTTTTATTTCTCACAAGTCTACCTCCTTTTCTTTTTATGCCTTTTGTTTCATTTTTATTTTTGTTCTTGTACCCTTTGGATTGCCATCCATCTTAAACATACTTTTTCAGGTGGGAATTGCCCATGGTATGAATTCTCCCCTTTTTATCAGTTTAGATAGCTGTCCCAGTGATTAAGAGCACTTGGTGAGGTCTTTCAGCTTGGTTGAACCTTGTCTTCTTTCCAGGTCTTGATTAAAATCAAGCAGGGAGGCTGGAAGTGATGAATTGTGAACTGTAAGAGGAGGAGTGAGCAGCAACTCATAATAATCATACCAGCAAAATCAAAACAACAGAAACAGAGACACAAATCAAGTCCGCCTGTGCAAGAAGTTAGGAAGATTTGTAGGTCTCAAATTGACTGAGAACAAACTTGTGACTTTGACAGAGCCTTTTGTAAAATTTATCAGGCACTCCTGTATTAAAAACCCTTCCTTTATAACCTCCCAGCTTTATTTACTTTCTGGAGGACTAACAAAAGTATACATCACAATTTACATTAAAAGAATGATTGTTTTTTTCTTTTAAATATTCATGTTTGTGTTTTGGTTATACTCTCCTGCCAGGTGTTCAAGACCAAGTTGGTCAAAATGGACCTCGTTTCTGTGTGCTGTTAAGAATCAGCTGAGATTTATTGGGGATCACTCTTGGGAACATGTGAGAAGTCTCTTGGTTCTTTAGCCTCCCTCTATCAGTTGTGCCATCTGCCAGGATGGGTCTGGGTTTTGCTGATCACATATGGCTTCCCTCAGAAGCATCAGGGACATTTTCCCCTCCAGTGACCCCCCTATTTACAGAATGTGTGCTGGTTGACTTCCTGGTCTTTACGGTCCTCACCACCCGCGCCCACCCCATTAGGAGGTCAGGTGACTTACTGGAGTTGCAGGACCCATAGAGGGGGCCATTGTTCCCTGGATGCTGACTGACCTTAGAGGGCAAGGGCAAAAATTTTGGCTAACTTTTCCTTAGCCCTTTTACTTCCTTGGTTTTACTCTCCAAATTTTGGTTTTAAATGTCTAGCAGGTCAGTTTCACCAGTCTTGCAGTAGGAGTAAAGAGTTTTAGCTTTAATATTTATAATTAATCGAGGTCAATATTAGTACTGGAAGTCAGCATTACATCCTACCTGTTCTGTAGGTGATAGGATATCATCTCAAATTAACTCAGGTTGTTCTGTTAGAAGCTGTGCTTTGCACAAAACACTAACAGGCAGCAGTCATGAAATTTTACAAGGAAAATACAAAATGAAATTAACAAAGAGCAAAAGCATATTCAGTTTGTATAATAGCTATGAACCAAGAAGTATAATTTTCATAATCCCAAACCTTTATTCAGTTATTTATTACATTCCCTGTTTGTTTTGAGATCACAGTAGTCATTACAACAATAAACCTATCTTTTGAACATAAATTTAGATGTGCTTATTAATTCTGGCCTACTTTGGAGCCATCCTAACATGGAATAAGCTAACAGGCAGTCTTAACACAGGTGAAAAATCTTGGGTAAAGTTCTTTATTTATGAAACTGGTCTTTGCTTCTTTCTTAAATGTCATTTTACAGAGTTCTCATGTATTATTTACTGAATCTATCTGAATATCAGTTAGCATAATACAACATTATATCTGAAACATGAATCAAATAGAAAGGCCAAGTGAGTTAATAACTTAAATCAGACTCTCCTATTTACCATCCAAAGTTACACTTAAATTGTAAAGAATAACCCTAAATTTAATATATATATATAACTTATTGTTATCAGGTTACCTTTATTCAGTTACAAAATATTAAACGACATAAGTACCAACCAGATTGGTTATTTCTATGTACCTCTGAAGGAGAATATTGCTACAGATAATTTTAGTTCAAAGAATACCAACTTGGTAAAATGCTTTCCTAAGCTTTACATTGTAAAAGTCTTTTGTGCTTAAAGAGCATGAATACATCTATTATATAGAGAAGTTAGTAATGGTGAGGGTCACAGCTACACAGATATCCTTATTAATGAAGTTTAACTATTACATTAAAACTTAGAAAAGGCTCAAACACTTCTCAGATGTATACATAACAGTTGTTTATTTAACCAGTTATAATTTAGAATATTTTAAAACAGGTTAAAAACCCTAATCCCTTTAAGACTCAGTTTCCCTAAGTAATAATACCTAACAGACTTAAGAAATTATCTTGATAGATAAGAGCAGATCAGATCAGTGGTTTCAAGAGCCATTGTTGTTTCTAAAATAGAGGATTATTAGCATATTAAATGTTAACTTTAGGAAATAAACCTTGATCAATTTTGACTATGCTGATTATAGCTGACTTAATCACATACAGGAACTTTTTGAGATTTATTTTCCACAAAGCTTTTGGAACTTACATGGACATTCTACAACTTGTTTACCATACAAAATACTTTCTCATCCAGAAACATTTCTTTTTTTCTCCTAATTTACCATACAAAATACTTTCTCATCCAGAAACATTTCTTTTTTTCTCCTAATTTTCCATAACTTTCTCACATCTTTTTCTAGTTGCTGACTCTTAAATTTGTATTTTGAAACAATCCTTGTGAAATTTCTGAATTTAGACAAATTACTCCTTTTAATAAGCTTTTTATAGCACTTTAATTAAAACACAGCTGAACCTTTTTGTATTCTTTGCATATACAGTTACACCTGTTAGAATTTTAACTTAGTAATCTTGCTTTTAAGTTCAGACTCAGAAACAAGCAATCAAACTTTTCCCCATTTACCAAAAATGCATTTACTATACTCAAACATATGTTACCTTATGGAATTGAAGAAGCCAAGAGTACTTGAATTTATAATTAGTTGATGTATTAGCATTGTAACTTTGCAAATTAATCATGTCTGTTCTAACAAACACATTTATGAAGATCAATCCCATTTATATTAAAACTAATTTACCCATTTATAACGTAGGTTACCAGTGAAAACCAAGGTATTAAACAAGCCTAGTTAACATTTCACTGTTTTTTTTTTTTTTTTTTTTTTTTTGCAGTACTGGAGATTGAACCCAGGGCCTTGTGCTTACAAGGCAAGTACTCTACCAACTGAGCGATATCCCCAGCCCTCTAGTTAACATTTCAAGTCAGTTATTCCTGCCGATGAAAAATCCTTAGAAGCAATGGACATTACCCTTTAAACATTTTATAGAAACAATGTAGAAAAATATGTGGGTTAGTAATTTCAAAGGCATCTTTACTCTTACCAATTTAAATTGACCCTTTTGGTTAAAGTTCTATTTAAGTTACATGAAGTGCAAGGCATTTGGATCCATTCATTGAATTTATGAGTACTTATTTATCAATAAGCCAGTTTTGATACCATGTACGTGATAAAGGCACAAGCATGTATACAGATATGACATACAATATGCAGGTATGCACAAGTATACATAAAACAAATAGGAAACTAAGATTTGGTAGCACTTTATCAGATATTAAATGCCTTCAGGTAGGAGGCAAAAGAACTATCAAATTTAACCCGTTAGAAGTTAAAATAGAACCTGTCACAGATTTTTACAGTATGACTCAGACATGGGAAAGGCCTGTGTTTTCTATTTTTCCTTCCCTATCCCTAGGCCTAGAATTTTTCCTGGAGATTTCTTGTATACCCCAAACTCCCTGTGTGATCAATGAGTCAAAATAAAACAACAGTGTTCTTCATTTTTGGTTTCTTTTTCCCTTTTGTTCTAGGACCATCTTGCCATAGTTTTAACATGAGAGCTGGAATACTATCTGGGGTATTTCAGTGTCTTTACCTTGCAGGCCTCTTCTTTTTCTAGACTATTTTATTTAGAGGCTTAACTCCCACACTGGAGTTTCTTGCTCTTACCTTTCCCTCTCTTCTGGGTGTGGTCTAATGTTTCTGAATAAAGACTCAATTCCCCCACCCCCTTTTTGGAGGTTTCTTGCGCTTATGTCTCTGTCACACTCACACAACCTCCAGGATGTCCTGACCACCAAGGAGGCACTTCTCTCTTGAGAATAGATTTTCTTACCTTGGTCCATGCACAGAGTTGCCTGGTTGCTATGTTTCTTGCTTAAAGCTTTTGTCCACATTGATCACTTTCAATTTTGGGTCCATTGTTGGCCTTAGGAACCACAGATTTCCTTCCCCACTCTGTGGCTGCCACATCAAGGTAGCACGATGTGTCTCCTCTGAGGAGGGAGTCCCCACGGCTCTTAAGACAACATACGTTGCTCCGTGTTGGGCGCTAAATTTCTTAGAAATACCTTGGTATGCAAGGAATCAAATGTGATAGGAATTAGCTTGGCAAGGGGAAACTTTACTTCTGTAGAAAGGCATGTTCCCAAAGTCTGGCAAGCAAGTACCTCCATGGTTTTAAGTGCTTGTTTCATTTAGATGACTGTACCATATTTTACTTAACCAATCTGTTGTTGTTTTCTTAATTTCTTGCAAAAGTTTCTCTTAAATATCCCATTACATTTCTAACTGCACTTGGAAATATATGTTCCTCGATATGTTTTTTTTTTTATTACTTTTTTTACATTCGACTACTCTGGTGGTTATTTTTAGGTGTCAACTTGACTATGTTAAGGGCTATTCCTGTAGCTGGCAGAATATTATTTCTGGTAATCTTTGGAGTTTTTTTTGGCCGAGATTTGGCATTTGAACTAGTAAGCAAATTGTCTAAGGAAGGTCCCTTTGAACAATGTGGACCAAAACCATCCAATTTCTGAGGGTTAAGTAGATAAAAGACAGAATAAAGGTGAGTTTCTGATTTTTCTATCTTTTCTGGAGTTGGAACACCCATTTTCTCCTGCCCTTGGACATCAGAGCTACAGATTCTTGGTCTCTCGCCTCTGGGATTTGCACCAGGTATCCTCTGGGTTCTCAGGCCTTTGGTCTTAGAGTAAGAGTCTACTATCATCCTTTCTTGTTCCGAAGCCTTTGGACTTGGACTGGACAGTTTACCAACTTTTCTGGTTCTCCAGCTTCTAAACAGTGCATCATGGGACTTCTCTGTTTCCAGTGCCCTTAATAAATTCTCTATTGTATATTCTATTATTTCTGTTTCTCTTGAGAACTCTAATATAACAACTAATAGAAAAATAGTGAAGCAGGGCAGCTCTGGAGAGTAGTGCCATGAGGTCTGTATGAGGCGATGTCAACGGCAACGCCAGTGCCCTCTGCCTGGGAGAACCCAGATGATGTCCGACCAGGGAAATAATGAAGTCTGCAAGCTGAATAAGGACCAAATGATTTTCACTGTGAATTTCTATATTAATAATTAGTATTACCTATTAAACTATTAATAATATATGTAATATATAATAAATAACATGATTAAAATTATATCCAATATATACAGCATTAACTGAGTTCCAGTCACTAGTCAAAGCACTTCCACACAGTTTTGCTTATTTAATCTTTATAGTTATCTTATGGAAGACATGGATCCTCAAACACAGCAATACAGAGGATACCAGATTGCTAAACCATAAATCACACCTCACTAAAAAAAGATGAAGCAAGTTTTTATATTCTTTAAAAGTCTGTACTGTGAAAATTGAAGATCTTTTGAGCAGGGATGGAAGGCAGCACCATAGAAATCAGCAGTCTTTTCTGCATTGAGCATCTTTGATGCACTAATTGCTGCATCAGTGAACTCAACAAGGGAGGAAAGTAGAGGTGGAAACCAGAAAAAGCACTGGAAATGTAAATTGCTTACTAGTAGTTATTTTAAATGCCCCAATTAAAGAAGGGAAAGATTTTCTCACCCTGTAAAAAGGAAAAAAAATAAAGTTCTGATGAAGTGATGACCTGGTTGGTGTTCTTATTGCCACTCTTAGCCCTGGTCCAATGGTGTGTAACTGAAGACGTGTGAGTTTCATAACAATAGCTAAGTATGCACTCTCCCCTAGTTTCCTTGTCCACTTGGAAGCAAAATCTACAGGCTTTATTTTGTAGATGAAGAATCTCAGGGCATTGAGAAAGCAAAACACCTGCCCAAGATGACATAAACAGGAAGTGGCAGGTTTGGTACCCAGGAAGTGTGACTTTGGGACTTCCTCTCTTTATTTAAATTAACCTCATTCTGATCTGTGTCTTCAGGACAAGACAAATGTGATTATGAAAATCTTCTAAGTTAGCTTTATTACTTTCCATTTTTAGCACAAAATGTCAGTTTTTCACGCATGCAACACCAGCCTATAGGTTCTCAAAGGTTTGTGTTTTTTATTCTCTGTGCTGACAAAAACTTGTTGAACATGGTTAACATCCCATTATTCAAGAGAAAACATCATGCACATGCAATCACAAACATTTCTTTTCTCTTGGAAATATTCATTACACAATTGTAATCTAACCTTTGGCTATGGAGTGTGCAGTGAAATGTTGGTTTACAAAAATTCCTGTTTATCAAATGGCTCATTAGCATTTATACACCTTGGGTTCACTTCCCTTCACTATCTGATAGGGATGTTACTTATTTTCTTTATATTAGTCATTTTGTTCTGCATGTAATGTATATCCATATCTGACTACAACAACTATGACTAGTAGGCTGTGGCAGGCATAGGTGGGTCATGCATATCCAGGTGCTCTAAATTGAATAGCTAGTTCTTGGGTTATTATCTCAGCTTCACTGATGCATCATGCCCTTTTTTCTCACAAATACGTAAATCGTCAGTGCTAGACAATTTTGCTTTAGTTGTAAAAGATAAACAATACTCTACAGTAAAAGCAGTTTTCAAATGCACTCACAGAAAACAACAAGAACAATGTTTTCTAGGACACTAACACAAGCTTATTTCCTTGGTGTAAACAATTTTTTTTTTTAAGATTTCATTTGCATTATTTCTGCAAAGTTTTTATATTGCCCCTTCAAAATCTTTTATATTTATGTATTTTTTCTTTTAATCTGTTCAGAGAGCCTTGCAACATTTCTTGTGCCTATTATTATTTTTTTAATTTATTTTTATTGTAAAAAAATGGGATACATCTTGTTTCTCCTTTTGTACATGAAGTAGAGGCATACCATTTGTGTAATCATACATTTACATAGGGTAATAGTTTTTGACTAATTCTGTTATTTTTTTCCCTCCCCCCACCCCTTCCACCTCTTCCATCCCTCTTCCCTCTGTACAGTCCCTCCTTCCTCCATTCTTGCCCCTGTCCCACTCCTCCCTTATGTGTCATATTATTTTTAACAAGACTTGATATTTATATTTTCAACAAAATATTTGAATTAATAAATTCTTCGGTTGTTTTATGTAATTAAATATCCCTTCAATATCACCTGTGTGCTTAGTCACTCCTTTTTGAAAATTTAACAAATGATTCTATTCATCTTCTATATACCAACTTTAAATTCACAATGATTCACTGGCTTATCTGGTTGAGCAGAGATGAAAGAGATGATAATATCTCAAAAACTCCCAAATAATGTACATGAGGGATTTTCTCTACCTAACATTTAATAGATAAAAGCTTTGGACAAGTAACATCTGTGTTTTCCTTTATCACGCTCTCTCA
Organism: Sciurus carolinensis; assembly: GCF_902686445.1. NCBI lineage: Eukaryota > Metazoa > Chordata > Mammalia > Rodentia > Sciuridae > Sciurus > Sciurus carolinensis. The sequence continues at coordinate 53,070,217 of NC_062226.1, read as the reverse complement.
TTACTTCCTTACTGCCACCTCCCTCTTCCAGCTTTATTTGCCTGAGGGTTCCTAGTTGCCACAGGACTCTACTCACATTTTGTTTTCTGGATTTTTGTGTCTCCCAGAATAAACTTATTTCTTTCAGCATATTAAATGTGTCATGCCACTGCCTCCTGGCCCCTATTGTTTTTGATGAGAAGCTGGCTGTTAATTTTACTATAATTAATAATTTTCTCTTGATTTCCCAGAGTTTCTCTTTACCTTTATCTCTCAACATTTTGATGGATTAGGTGTGGTTCTCTCTGAGTTCACTGAGTTTCTTGGAAGTGTAGATCAGTGTTTCTAATCAGCTTGGGAAGTTTTCAGCCATTATTGCTTTATTCTTTTTGCCTTTTTCCTCATATTTTCTTTATGAGTGTCTTGGTGTGCTTGATGGTGTGCCATATTTCTAAAGTTCTGTTTATTTTTTCTTTGCTGATTTTTCCTGTTCTTTGGTTTGCCTAATCTCCATTCATCTATATCAGGTAGGTTGATTCTTTCTTCTACCATTGTAAATCATTGCTAAGCCCCTCTAGTTAGTGATTGTTTAATTTCACTTATACTTTTTAGTGTCAGAATTTTCATTTCTCATTTTTTAAAATGTCTTTTTATTCTTTTTTTTTTGTGTGTGTGTGTGTGGGGGGGGGATTGAACCCAGGGGTACTTAACCACTAAGCCACATACTAAGCCCTTTTTAATATTTTATTTAGAGAGGGACAGGGTCTTACTGAGTTGCTGAGGGCCTCGCTAAGTTGCTGAGGCTGGCTTTGAACTCTTATTCTCCTGCCTCAGCTTCTCGAACCCCTGGGATTACAGGATCATGACACTGTGCCCAGCTTCATATTCTCTCTCTCTTTTTTCCTTTTATTTTCTTTCTTTTCCTTCTTTTCTTTTTTTTTTTTTCACATTCTCTTTGATGAAACAATCATCATGCTTTACTTCTATATGCATGATTTCCCTTATTTCTTTTTTCTTTTTATATATTTTAGTTGACAATGAATCTTTATTTATATACAGTGCTGAGGATTGAACCCAGGACTTTTTACACATGCCAGGCAAGCGTTCTACCACTGAGCCACAATTCCAGCCCAATTTCCCATATTTCTTTGAATATCCTTATAATGGCCACTTTCATGTCTTTAAGTCCACCATCTGGACCCTGCAAAGGTAGTGTCTAGTGCCTTTCCCCCCGCCCCATGTATGGATTGTATTTTCCTGGGGGTGGGATATTGTGTGTGTGTGTGTGTGTGTGTGTGTGCGCACGCGCGCGCGCGCGTGTGTGTGCTTTGCATGGGCCATAATTTTTTGTTGAAAATAGCACATTAAGATAACACAGCATCTGTGGATACTGATTCTCTCTTATGGAAGAAGTTTATTGAAGTTGTTTGATCATTTGTTTAATGATCTGTCTGGACTAATTCTTTGAAGTCTGTTTTCTTCACGGTGTGTAACCTGATGTCCCTAGTCAGATTTTATTTTTCCTCTATGTCTTTAATAGCCTGGATTCCTAGGTATCACCCCCAGGTCTACCTAAACCTTTATTGATACAATTTCTGTGTAAGCTGCCCCAGGAAATTGGATGTGTGTAGTGGTTTCCACAGTTCAGGGGATCTGTGGTTTGTGCTGAGTTCAGCCAGGTTCTAGTAGCTCAAGAGGTTCTCTCTCTGGCTTCTGAGAAAGTGCAATATGAACTTATACAGACTGTGAAGGATAAATGTGATTTTATTTTTAAGCTCGACTTCTAGGGGTCACCCTGGGTGAAAGTAGCTTAGTGGTTGTTTGATCAAAGGCTTTTCTTACACTTCTTGAGTCTGTAAGGGTTTTTCATTTTTTTAATGGACCTGTGCATGACTTAAGGCATTTTAAAAAGTCTTCTCTATATTCCATCCTGATTATTCCTGATTAAAAATAAAAGCGATGTGTGCCTGGGTCAAGCGTTTAGTCTTTTGGGTTCCTAGAAGTGAGTGTGACCTCAGGAATACTCTTTGGATGTCTTTCACAATCTGTTAAATTATGGTTATTTCACCATTTCACTTTTTGCCACTAATACGAAGCTACTTATTGCTTGCCACAAAAATCTCCATTGCTTTTGATAATGCCCTTAGGCATGATCTTCTCCCCTTTCCATTCCAAATAAAGTCAGTCCTCTCAGGCAGTAGCGAGCTCTCCGTCTTTAGGGCCTGCCTCTCCTCTATGGCAGAACCTCTGCCACTAAACCAGATTTGGAGGTAGGAAGAGTAGCCCGCTTCTCCTGGAGACAACCCTGTAGTATGAACAGACAATGAGGAGAAGGTGAGATGGCTTAAGTATTTATAGCTCGTATCCCTCGGTGTGGAATCTCTACCCTATGAGGTAGTTGGAGTGGGGTGATTAGGGTTTCAATATTCTCAGTCTTTGCTTTGAGGTCAGAGCCATGTGTTACAAATGGGAGCTAAGTGGGAGAAGGGACTTGGAGTCCTTTTAGCTAGGAATTGTACTTCTGCTCTTCATGATTGAGGAGAGGGACCAATGAGGGACATTGGCAGCTGCCCCTTCAGTTGAAACCATAGCCCTCCACTAGGAATTGGGAGGGCAGGAGCCCCTCTGTACTTGACCATATCTGCCCACAGTGGAGCTTCCTTCACACAGAAGTGGGAAAAGCGTAGGAGGAAGTCATAGCCCCTGCGGGACTTCATTCTTACCAAGATTTAGTATGTTTTATTGAAGAGAAGTTTCTCTATTTGCTGTGCCTTTAGGAAGATTTCCAGGGACTTTAAATGTTTTTTTAGTTTATTTTCAGTAAATCTTACCAGTTAAATAAATAAATGGCAGTGTTGTCCAAGAGGGTGTCTACTGATCTCACTGCCATTCTGGAAGGTCCCTCTTCTTTTCCTTATTCCCAAAACTTTTCTCCAAGTGAAGTAACATTCAGCTCATCTGGAGGAGTAATCTTTGTCATTGAATGTGGTTATTAGATTGTGACCTTCTATATCTTTGTGTTTTTTGTCTCTAGTACTAAGAATGCACTTCATAGTAAACTCTCAATAAATATATGTGAATGAATGAGTAGATGAATAAACAGGTGGATACCATATTTTCCAAGTCATGTGTTGATTTTTGACTCAAAGGTATTGATTCAAACAGTGTAGGGTTTTTTCTTTTTTCTTTTTTGGCAGTCATAGCTAGCCAGAATTGTCAGAAACAAAGGGGATGTTAAGAACTGCTACACAGTACATGAGTAAGAGAGGACAGTACAGTAACAGAAAAAACAACAATAGCAATAAAAAAATATATAGATGCATAATGTGTAAAGGAATCTATACAATAGGAATCAAAGGGGGTCAGATGAAAAGGTGTTGAGCCTGTCAAGAGTATGAATTCAAAACATGATTCAATGTAAACTCACATTTGCAAAACCAAAGCTAACAAAAGTTAAGTATTAGGGAAAATACGGAGGAACAGGAATTTTGGTAAAGTACGGTGGTGCCATAAATTGGTAGAACTACTCTGGAGAGTAATATTGTAATAACTAAATAAGTCAAAGATTATATACTCAGACCTTATGATAGTAATTTTACTTCAAGGCATAAATTCTGGGGAAATTTCTCACTTGTGTGACAGGAAACAGAGGCATGCTTAGGCTGAATGCTTTGTGAAAAATAGAAAATGCCCTTAATATGTATCAGTGATGAAATGGAGTAACAAATTTTGATGTATCCTTTTAATGGGTCATTGTATAGCAGTTAAAATATACAGTCTACTTCTACTTATAGCCCAAGTTTAAGTTAGATACATAACAAGTTACTGAAGGGTATATATGGTGTGATAACATTTATATCAGTTAACAAACAGAAAATAAATCCTGTGTATCAGGGGTACTATAGCACAGGTATTAGCAGATTGTGGTCTGTGGACCAAATCTGATCCATGGGCTGTTTTTGAATAGCACAAGAAAGAATGTTATTTACATTTTTAAAATATTATAAAAACAACAACAAAGAACAAGTGATACAGACTATATCTGACCCTCAAATCCTAAATGTTTCTATTTGTCCCTTTTCTAAACAAGTTTGCAGGCCCCTACCATACAGGTGGCCTTATGCCTGTGACTGCACATCCTCAGCCTAGGCTTGGTGGATAGCTCCAGCATCCCACCTCCAGCCTTTCTTTTCCAGGGTTTGTCCTGAGCTTTGGAAGTTAAGCTAATCCTGGGTGCACCTTGATATGTTTGGAGTTAAAAACACCTCAAAGCAACCTTCAGCCAATGAGGATTGCCGTAACTTCCTGTTCTTCCAAAAATCTATGTTAAGGTGTACCCACACAGTGCTTTGGGGACCCCAGCAGCACTGAGCCATATGACCTGCTGTGGTAACCAGCTCCAGAACACACCCTTCCTTGACCTTACCTGTCCTGCCTGCTTCTCTCTTCCTGTGCCTTCCCTCTGCTTATTCAGACTTCAGTTCCAATAATCTGCTGCTCCTTCATCTGTGCCCCAGGTTCTGCTTTGGAGAACACCAGAATAAGGCAGACACGTGGGCAGCAAAAGAACAAGACTGCCATGGGGAAGAAGAGTGGTTTTCCCACAGCAGGCAGGGAGCATAAAAGGGACTTTAGTTGAATTTGTTACCCATTATTTCTTTATTTGAAACTATCTGTAACTAATATGCTAAATTGTTAGCTTTTTAAAACTTAATTTTTTTCTTCTTCAGGAATCTGAGGCTAATGTTGCTTAAGCTCTGGTTTCTGCCTTGGCATAGTCATCGTATCTTGAATAAAATTTAAGAATCAAAGAAAGTTGCCTGTATTTAACTAGTAGAGGAGATGGTGAACCATAATTAAATTGACAGGGACTTTTCCTCTATTTTCATTTGTGCTTCATAGTATCACTTTCTCTTCCAGCAATAGTATGGTATCTAAAACTTTCTGCTGAAGAGATTCCCCTGAGACTTAAACAAGTAGAACAGGCTCTAAGTTGGGAAATATTATGTAAGAGTGGATGGTAATTCACTCAAGAGAAACACAGTTTGCAGAAAACTATAAAATAGTTTATTGGGGAAAAAAATTTCTCTTAGGTTCCAGAAAATTAAATCCCACTAGGGGATTTTATATGCTATGTAAGGAGGAGTACCAAAACCAAAAAGAAAAAAAAAATATATATAGGAAAAGGAAAAGAAACTAAAACAAAAAGAAAACAACAATTTTTAAAATGTGTTCCCTGAGCTTACTTAAAGAACAGGATGTTTTTATTAGCAAATTTGGGGCTTGAGGCATGCAGGACTTCTTACAGAGAGAAGCCATATGTTCTTCTGTGCATGCCAGCCTTGTGACAGTCACGACTCTGTGGTCCTGCAAATGAAAGCAAAATACTGCAGAGCCCTTATGGCAGGGACGGGAGCTCCTCTGAAGGCAGCGCCCTTCTTTGATGCTGGGCTCTCATTTGGCCGAGTGGCTTTGCACTAAAAATATCTCAAATGAAGCCTTGACATCATAAATCCTGTTATGTTTCTGCCTGCTATGGTCTGAATGTTTGCATGCCTCCAAAAATGTACACTGAATTTCTAACTCCAGTGTGTATTTGGAAACGTGGTCTTTGGTAGGTAATTAGGGTTAGATGATATATTGAGAATTGGGTGTTATGATGGAATTAGTGTCCAGGGTTTGTCCTATGCTTTGGAACTTAAGCTTTTCCTGGGTGCACCCTGGTATGTTAGGAGCTCTCTCCACACTAGCATGAAGGAAAGGTCATGTGAGGGTGGAGTGAATAGGCAGATGTCTGCAACAAGAAAGAGAGTCCTCACAGAAACCCAATGCACCAGCACCATGATCTTTGGATTTCCAGCCTCCAGAACTGTGAGAAAATACATTTCCATTGTTTAAATCACTCAGACTATGATATTTTGTTTTGACAGACTGAACTAATACACTGCCTCATTGCTCTTAGGATAAAGGGCTTTATTTACTCTGAAAGAACTTGTAGGAGCTGGCTCTTGTCAACATCTCCAGCTGCAGCTTGATGACGTTCTCCTCCCTTCACAGATGCTCCTCCATGCTGGCTTCTTAGAGGAACCATGCTTCCCCCAGGATCCCCAGTGCCTTTGCACATCTTCTTTACAGTATCTTCAATGCCTGACACATAAAAATCATCCAGTGAACACTTCTCAAATGAATTAATGGCAGAGATGAGAAGGTGGCTGCATTCTAACACCGTGGTGGTTGAGGAGATATTGTGGTGGGGGAACAAGTGTATTTAAAAAAGGCAGCACATTTTCATGTATGTCTACAAGGAACTAACTTAAAAAATATAAATGAATAGAATAAAGATCAGTGAAATAGAGGGAAGGGAATGGAGGTGGACAGGAAGAAGGACTTACAAAGGAAAAAATAGTAACATTGTTTTGTCTGTTAAGTGATTCCTGTTTTTACCCTGATTTCATCATATGAAATCATTTTACCTTGTTTTCATCATATGCTTATCAAGAGTCATGCCTACATATTGCCTTTGGAAAAGAACCAGTTTAAGATAGTACAGTTGGAGAATGTGACCAGAATTGCTACTAATTTCCCTGTTTTCTATAACCACCTCTTGTCCTCCTGCTTTGCCACTGGCAGGCAGGTGTTTAGTGGGGAAGAGAAATAGGTGAATACAGGAATTATTCAGGGAATGACTTCAAAGTGGAAGGAAACCTGAATGCAGAGTCCGGCATCCTGTTGACTGCCTTCTTCTCTGCTGGTGCACTGCAGACCATGTGCCAGAGGCTGCACTGGACTCTGGGAAACAGAGAACAAGATCAAATCACTGCCTTTAGCTGGTTGTGGTAGTGCACACCCGTTATCTCAGCAACTTGGGAGTGCTACGGCAGAAGGATCCCAAGTCCAAGCCCAGCCTCAGCAACCTAGTGAAGCCCTACGTAACTTAAAGAGACCTTGTCTCAAAATAAAAATTGAAAGGGACTGGGCATGTGACTCAGTTGTAAAGCAGTCTTGAGTTGAGTATCCAGTACTAAAAAGCAAACAAACAGAAAAAAGATCACTGCCTTTAAGGAGCTCCAAAAAGACATTCAAATAAACCATGATGATAAAATACAATCTAACAAGTGCTAACCATAGTTAAACTCAGGGGCTTTAGAAGCACAGAGGGGTTTGGAAATCTTCAAAGGCAGAGTGGGGTTGACATAGTAGTGGTAATAATAGTGTAGACAAAGGGAGGAGGCTTTAGACTTACTGGAGGACAGTAAGATAGAACTGATGCTAATTCTTGTTATCAAGAAAATGTTTGCCAACAATTTTTAGCAATGTAAACTGTATGGAAAAGTTTAAAACTTTTAAAGAATTTTTGTACAATAAATTTGCATATTGTTTGTAGTCAACCCAGATAGTCAACCTTTTTCTGGAAGACAGGTGTTTTATTGGGTGTGGAATCAGGGCCCAAATTTCAGTGCTAGCAAAGTCCTTGGTACATTAATTTGTGTTGTGTTTTATTTGTTCCATTTGATGTATTTAATCTAAAGAGTATTTATTATTGTTTTTAAAAAATGGTATTTGTCACCAAATAACCTTAATGTTAAAAGAAAAACCCCAAAACATCATAGCATCCTCTCTTCAAATACTGCATCATTTTTTTCTTTTTTCCTCCTTTTCCTAATTTCCTACCTTGGTGGAAATCTAAGTAGCACTGCAGAAGGTAGAAATTGTATCTGAGTTCTTCAAAGAGACAAAACCAATTGGATATGAATGTGGGTATATAGAGAGGAAGAGAGAGAGTGTTCCATTTCACAGAATTAGCTCATGCAGTTGTGGGCACTGACCAGCCTAAATTTGTAGGGCAGGCCAGCAGACTCAGGAACTTGGGCAGTAGCTGATGTGACAGTCTTGAGGCAGATTTTTTTTTTTTCTCTCTCAGAGTAACCTCATTTTTTTTTTCTTAAAACTTTTCCTTTGATTGGATGAGACCCACCCACATTATCAAGGATAATCTCTTTTACTTAAACTCAACTGATTGTAGATTTTAATCATAGCTATAAAATGTTTCACAGCACCACCTGCTTAGTGTTTGAATAACCGGGTACTGTTGCTTACCAATGTTGATAAGTGAAACTAACCATCCCAGAAATAGGCATCCAAGTTTAGTTGTAAGATGTTTTAGAACCGTTTTTGTTTTCCAGTGCCACTATATCTCACCCCATTTCATGGATGGGGAAAAGGCCCAGGGATGTTTATAGATTGTTCCACAAAACTGGTGAGTAGAAAAAGGGGTTCCCAGGAAGTTTCTCTTAACAAAGAAAGCCCAGATCATCTCCTCCTTTGCTTTATCAACTCAAATTATCAAGCAAAAGGTTCTACATTTGTTAAGTAGATCTGAAATCTCAATTTAATTGTAAGCACCCTTTTTCTCTTTATGAGTTTTTTTTTTTAATTCTAGGGAGTTTGTGGCAACTCTGGATAGAATTTTTTAAAAAACTAGTACATGGTATGATTTCTGCCTCAAGTCTTGAAGTCTGTTTTTAACAGATATTGTCTAATTTTTTTTTTTACTTCAGTAGCTTATTGCAGTGGACTGTGAAAATGAAAAAAGTTCTTCCTATTGCCAGAGAGGAAAAACATTATGGAAATATCACCCCCTCTGGTCAACTGCCCTCTCCAGTTACCCTTTACCTGATGAGGAACCAAAAGTCTGCATATTGTATATACTTGAAAATTTTTCTACAAGATAAAAATAAGATCACTTGCAAATGATGATAGTTATAAGGTATCATTCCAGTGAAGTGCCAAGAACTCTGAATGATACTTATAAAATAAATTTTACCAACTTCCTTTGAGGGGTATGTATATGTAATGAGCTCCATGCTTGTTGGGAAATTTCACTTTAGGGAGATGGGAATTAGGTTATTGCCTTTAACCCCATTGAGCCACACCAGTAACAATTAGAGCTATGTACAAATCAATTTCTACATTTTCTTTATAGTATTTGACAAGGAACAAGGTAGGGTGTGAGCTGGGAAACAGGCCAAGCACTTAGCTCACCAGAACTCATTTTAAAGTTTCTAGCTCTAGATATTGGAAGATAATCAGTCTTTATCTTGTTCTGTCTGGGGGGAGAAAATCATTGGTTTTCATGTAAGAGGAACCTTTCTAATTTCCTCAATGTATAAATTCTGCTTGGTACTGGGAAATGGTCAGAATTAGCTCAATTTAGAGAGACAAAAAATGCCTTTGCTCATTTTCTAAGAAAATCTTTAATTTCTGGATAGGAAAAAATATATTTTTTGAAATCCATTTTCAAAACATCCTGGCATTTAAGCATTCCAATATAATGACAGCTGAGAAAAACTAGTGTGAGATTTGTCTGTCATAAACTGAGGCCACTTTCATACATGGAGTACTAACATCTGAAAAATTGAGATCTATATGTAGTTACCCTAATCCAAGAAAATGGTGCCGTAATTTTGACTTTCACGTTTCCCTCTGAATATTTGACATGTCACCAGATATTGGATTATAATTTTTATTTTATAGTTAAAAAAATGAGTAACAGTTAAAGAGCTTTCATAAGGAGTCAAGAAGACAGGCTTCTTTCTCTCTTCTCAGTGGTAATACCTCTACAAATTTTGGTATAATAGGACAACATCCTACAGGGTTAGTTATAACAACTTCTTTCTAAAGAGCTTGTACATTAATGTCGTTCTTTAATAATGCATTTTAATTACTTTTACAATTGTTTTGTTAAGTGTAAAAAACAACTTAAAATCCACCTTTCCTGGGAGTGAGGCTGCTTATTAAGACATTACTCCTTGGGCTGGGAGTGTAGCTCAGTGGTAGAATACTTGCCTAGAATGTGTGTGGCCCTGGGCTTGATCCCCAACACTCAAAAAAGACACAATAATCCTTTATTTTAATAATGAGGTTTGATAAGTTTATAGAGTTCTCAAAAAAAATTCAGTGTCAGATGATGTTGATTTTCATTTCTTAGGTGAAGAAATTGAGCCCCTGAGAGGTTATGCATTTTTTCTTTCATGCAGCTACTAGGTGACATTTTTGACTGAAACTCATGTCTCTTGACTCTAAATCCAGTTGTTGAAAACCCTTGCCTCAACTGGCTTCCATTTACTGAATTGCCATTCTTTGTATATGTAAGTAAATTATTTTATAAATTGTTACATTATGCAGATTGGGCAGCATAATTTGTGTGTCCTCTATTATTTATATATACTCACATGCGCTTATGCATATAAACTAAAATATGTTTAGATATTATCAGGATTAGTGAGAAGAATGTGTATATCTTTAATAATAATTATGATTACACTAAAAGAAATATTGTGGATGAATGTAGAGTAGTTACAATGAAGACAGACAGGTTTTAGGCTTGACTGTGAATAAAATATCATACGTCATAGTTTGTTGAATTTTCTAATTTTTTGCCTGTTTCTGATAAAGAGATATTATATTTAGAGGGGAGGTTACACTCTCATAAAGGAGAAACAAAATCAATGCTAACTCATAGTTGAACATCTTCCTTTAATTTATATGCAATTTTTATCTTAAAATACTTTATTGAGATTTTTTTTTCTGCTGTGCACTGCAGTCACTGTGTTAGGTACTGGGATGTCAGACATTTTCAAGTGAAAACACATGCAATATGATTCCTGCTTTTAGCATTTTACAGTTCAGCTGAGCAAAAATCCTCATCAATTTTGCTCAATAAGTAGATAGTTCTAGGCAGTCTGATAGAAGATGAGTCTCACTAAGAGTGCATAGGGAGCTGATAACTTCCAGGTAGGCTGGGCAGTCACAGATGATGGAAAAGGTGATATCTGAACATGTAAGACAAATGGTAGGAAAAGGAAATAGGTACAAAAAGGAAATAGGTCCAAGTATAAAGTAGTGTAAATAAGCACAGTGTATTTGGTAGATCGTAAGAAAACCTGGCTTTGTGTGATGAACAATGTGAGATAAAACTGGGCAAAAACAGGGAAGTTAGGAGGTAAACAACTTTACAGGTGTGGGAGTGAATTTGGTAAAGTCTATTGAATTTCACTGATGATGTGATTTTCAAGGAGACCTTCAGTTGGAGACACTGTAGTTGGTTCTTAAGGATTTAGTAAATGTAATGCAATGCTGAGGAGAATCAGAGCTGCAACCAGAGCACAGAGTGTCTTCTGCCTGGAGGTGACACATAACTTGGGGGTGGATGAGTCATTGCTGGAAAGTAGTGCAGCATCCTTTAGGCTGGGAACAGTGGTCATTTATTTAAGATGTGTCTTGCTGTTGGTTCCCTTTGACATTTTTCTTTCTTGGTATACAGAGGAAAAACAGTGTGAGACAACAACTATGGCAGACTCAAAATGAAGACTTCTAATGTTGAGCTGATTGTATTATTTATTTTCTCTTTTGAAAGACTGTTTAGTTGTGGCACCTTTCAGTCACCTTAACGGCAATATTCACAAAACTACATTGCTGTTGGGTTTGATAAATCTTTTCTAAGTACCTCTTGTGAGGAATACAATTAAAAATAAGATTTTTGGTTTGGTTGGAAGACAGAGTGTATGGGAAATGTAATGACAGATGAAAAGCACAAGCTGTAAATGTTGTAATAAAGGTACTATTGAGGTCTTGAATTTTCAGTTTTTGGGGAGTGTTTAGATGGTACAGGAGAATTTGTAGATGATACTGAGAGATATATGGGATCATTTTTACTGTTCTGCTTTATCCAGATGATTTTCTTAAAGTTTGTTTAAATAGATGATCAATTTATCAAATGACAAGCACTTAAAGACTACTTAGAAGCATCCCAAAATATTCAGTACTATGGAGTCCTAGTTTTAGAAACCATCTCACTGGAAAATAATAGCACAAAATAAATGGCATCAGGTAAGAAAAAGAAAACTACTATTGTTCACATGGACTCAGGAATGCTGTATTCCTCACATGGATTCTTATGCATAAAACAAAAGGAAGTTTCAGAAACGTATTAAAAGAAAAGGAGGGCAAGATCTCTGCTCTACTCCTAAGGAATGAGTCAGTTGTTATTTAGCCCAATGTTTTATTCAGTGCCTTGATATATTTAGATCCTTTGTGACTTGGAAAAATAACACAGATAATAATGTAGATGTCATTTTAAGTAATACTTTTTTTCCCCTTAGGAACATAATTATATAAAGAATTTTGTATCAACCAACCAATCATGCCAGATCAGTATTTAACTGCTAGCATCTTTGACTGTGTTTGGTGATCTTTCAGAGCAAAATGGAAGCTTTCATAGAGAAAAGAAATGATCTATTATGTTCTCATTCTCACTGTTGTGCTCCCTTTTCCTTTTTATCTTCCTCTCCCTCCCTTCCCACACAGTTTTTTTTTTGTTTGTTTGTTTGTTTGCTGCGTGCATTTGAACACTAAACAGTTAAAACCTGTGGACTGATGAATTTGCCTCAGTGTGAATTTCCAGGATCAGTTCTAGTCTAATGACCAGTGTGATCCCAGTTTCCCATTTGATACAGGGAGCCAGCTACTGTTGTGCTGCTCTATTGATGGATGCAGAAAGGAGGGAATTAAAATGACTCACCATTGAGTACTGTGGTATGGAGACGGTGATACGAGCCCTTGTGATTTGGATGAGGACCATGTTCCATTCCCTAGGACTGGTCAGAATGCTATTACACCAAGATTACCAGGATTCTCCAATGTTTCTATACATGGAGGCATTTCTCAGCTAGCTGCCTTTTTGTGTACATTTTGCAAATAAAGTTAAATGTTTGATTCACAGGTCATGCGAGGGGTCTAACTATAACAATTCTTATTGACAGAAGTGGAACTTCAAGAGGTAGTGTGTTTCTTGATCATGGAGATAGTTCTGTAGAATGGAAACATCATGTAGAAAGTTTTTGTTTATTGTGTGAGAGTTTAACTATATTTGAGTTTCACAACCCAAATTTAATGATCAACCATGTACTTCAAGAATAAAATGAAAACTGAAATTGACTTCCATGTGTATATGAATTTGCTGGGATGAACCCAACTATTATTTGTAACTATAAACCTCTAATAAAAAGAAAAAAAGAATAAGAAACTAAAATCTGAATTGACACTGCTCTCATTGAACAGAAATGAGGGAGGAAATCAGTGTGGCATAGTAAAAATTTGATCATAGGGAAAATTTAGTATTAATGACCTTTAAGAACCCTCCCTTCTATTCTTGACTTTCTATAACTTGAACCTGAACCTGCAGGTTAAGTCTCTGGCACTTGGAATTCCACTAGGAAGTTCTAAACTGAATTCTAGTTTGGAAACTCTCCCATCTCTCCCTTCCATTCCAGGTTTGGCAAAAATCCTTTAGGATGCGGGTAAAGAAACTAGCTACTGAGCCAGATCCCATTAGGTAAGATTAATGCCAGGCAAATTCTGGATCTGTGAAGACTGCTGAAAGAATTGATAATCTGCTTATTCAGGGCACAGGCTGATGTTGAAGACAAAAAGTTAAGGCAGGGAATCTGTATCTGCCCATCTGGTGTTCTGATGAAACATCAGGCAGGGAAGGCCAGCACCAAGGACAGCTCTTCAGTGCTGTGATATGAATCTGAAAAAGCCTGGCAGTTGGTGTGGAAAAACTAAGGTTCAGGTTCTGGTTCTACCTCTGCCTAGCTAAAAGTGTCTATCATGAGCAAGAAATTTAATTTATGTAATTCTAACTTTGCATAAATTTATTCTACATAGTTCTTGGGGAACACAAATGGTAAATTACAAATGAAAGTGTCAGTGATACAAATTAAAAATATTAATATTATTTGCATTAACCTTTCAATTTGAATCACAGACCTTTATCTCACCTAAGATTATATTGTGTTAAAGAAAAGTGCTAGCTTCTTCTCCAAGTATGAAAGGACACTTAACTGATGGAAGAAACCAGAATACCACAATTATAACTTTATTGGTGAGAGAAGAGAGCTAGGGTTTGCTCTGTACCTTGTGGGTTCAGTTATAGGTTCTTTTGGTTATTATGCCACATAATCTTTATAACAGCTCCACATAGATAGCAGAGTAGAGGAGTCAGTCCCTTTGCTCTGCCCCTGCATTCCGTTCCTTCTGTTCTTACTGGGGAGGGGAAGGGATGGCATCTGGTATTCAGAGTGATAGAATTCTAAGTCTCAGCTTTACCAAGAGTAGTTTATTCTGAATATTTCCCTATGGCAGAAAGAAGGTGAGAATGGTAGTGAGATATTGAGGATAAGAAAGACACCTGCAGCCTGCACAATGATTTATCAGAGCTTCCTTGGCAGGAGGTGGAACTAGACATACAGGACCCCTTTAGAGAGAGGTGAGCCTAGCTCACTAGAATAACCCAGGTTGCTGCTGAGATCACTACACCTTGGTCATGGAGAAGATCCTCTGCAAGGACTCTCCGCCCAGCAGCCAGTGAAGGAAATTAAAAAGCATACTTAGTTATCTGTGTGAGATAGCTATGTAATACAGGGATGTTTCAGGGGAATACTTCTAACTACCTTTACAGTTAGGGTATTTTAAGGGAAAATGAAATTTTGTATCATTAGTATTCATTATTCCTGTCTTCAGTGAAACCAAAGTATTTTTTATTATCCTTAATTTGAATAATTATTTCAGAAAAAATCGGCTTATTTTTTATGAACATGAATTTTACATGTGGAAATGATAATTTGCATGTGTTAATTTATAAATATCAAATGTATATTAATAGGAAGTGATTGGTTGCAAAGAAATATCCTCAACATCTTTCCATATAGTTTGTCTTCTGTGTGTAAGGTGTGTAGACAGTTACAGGGAGCTGTGAAAGATTGGTATTCAAGTCCTTTTATCTGAAGATCAACTAGACTGATTCTTTTTGCTTAATAGTTTGATAGATGCTTGTGATTATCTGTTCAATAACCCATTGAGGAATAAGTTGAAGAAGTAGCAATTTTCTACCTAGGTAGCATTTTAGATCCATTATTGGAGGAAAATGATTATTATATGATGCTGTTCCCTAGAACTTCCAAAAGGAAAATGTTAGTGATTAGGTATATTTGTATGATGATTTATATAGCAGAAAGAGCAACAGGGTTGAAAATAGAAGATAGAAGTTTAAAATCTCGCTTCAGTACCCACAGAAGGTTGTTTTTAAACACTCTGAACTACAGTTTCCTACTGTGAAAATAGGACTGTCACCTAATTCAGAAAATGACGGTGAGATTGAATTAAATGATGTTTCTTTCATTTATTAATTTTTTGGTTTTGAACCTTTGATGCCAAAAAAAAAAAATAGATCATGAAACTCAAGAACACTGTGTGGTCAGTATGTCATTGGACCAAGGCTCAGGGCTACACATGGCAGAACTAGCAAACAGGATATATATCAACAAAGCAACACATCACCACAAAATGTAAAACTGGTGCCTGGTGTGGTTAAGTCTCTGTGTCTTCATCATTCAGCACCACGTTGGGTACCCCATGGCTGATGAGGAACAAACATACGGACTGTAAACCTTGTAGGGCACCCGTCAGCACATCCACCTCCAGGACAAGTGGTGCATCTTTCTCGGAAATGTCTCATTGTTCTCATACCCCTCAGTTGGCTCTTTGAGCACTTCCACTAGGTGTAAGATATCAGCCAGCTCCAGAAGCACTGCCCATTCCACTTAGGGTATCACCTGCATCCATAGTTGGGAGCTGAACTGTGAAGGGTTGACATGGACTTCAGTGGTCAGGAAGCACAGGGAGGAGCCATGATCCTCCCACTGCCATGCCTGTGAGCTCAGTAGATGTGTGGGTGAGCAGCTTCGTGTGGCCACACACCATCTCCCAGGCCAGAGTGAGAAGGAGCTAGATGATGTTTCTGAAACTGCTTAAAACTTTAAATACATCTTTGTAAAAGAAACTATAATAATTTTCTTGTGTTTTTTTTTTTTTTTTTCTTGCAGAAAGTGAGTGAAAAGGTTGGAGGAGCTGAAGGAACCAAGCTAGATGATGACTTCAAGGAGATGGAGAGGGTAAGTCCCCACCACTCTGAGTTCTTTTTGCCATAAAGTTGTCCACCATGAGAGGGCCAGGGGAAGCTGCTCTCTACTGGTATCTGAGAACACATTTCATGGTTTTTAAAGATAGTCTCCTTTTGAAGTATATTTTGAAACAGTAAATTGAAGTATCCTGTTGTCCCTCAGTGGTATCCCGAGAACAAAACCTCGGTGAAGGTGGAGTGTCATAATGCTGTGCTCCTCATGAGTTCTATCATCTCTTTTCCACGTGAGGTTAATGTGGAGCTGGTGGTTGAATTAGGGTGAGGTGGGAAGAAAAGAGGAGAAGGTGGAGAACGATGTCCCAAATGTTTTTTGGAAGAGGTTGAGTCACTTTCTGGCTGTAGGGGACTTTCTGACAGTGGTGCCCTCCAGATCCACAGGGTAGAATGGAGATAATGTAGTTTTGGAGCCCATCTGGCTTGGCCCCAACTCCACTTCTACCCCTTTTTGCAAAGTCCATTTATTGCTCAGAGCCTTTTCTTTTATATATATAGAAGTAAAATGAGAATACTAACACCCACTTGGGAAATTTTTATTAAGGATTAAAAAATCATGTAACTCATTTAGGGTTCTGCCTAAAAGATTCTAGATTCTTAACAAGTGAAGGTGGAAGTAGTGAATAAAATATTTCATTTCTCTTGGGGTATAAGCCATATTTTCTTTTTCACTTTAAGACTGTTCATAGCAAGCAATATTTAGGGTTATGATGAAGAGTGTGTATTGAATTGTGCAAAGAAATACCTTGGGTTTTAAATTGCTGGTGGTGATGGATCTGGGAGCACAAATCCTGTACTTAACAAGCAAAGAATATCCCAAGCCTGTAATACCTGGAAACCACATTTAAGCATTATGAAGAATTTTGCTTCTGTACATTATTGTAAAAGGCATTTCTGATTTGGCTATATCAGAAGTATTTTACGGGTGTGAGATATATAGATTGATTGATTAAAAAAATTTTTTTTTGGTTTGGTCCACATCATTTCCTGTGACTGCCTCAATTTTGCTATTGTTTTATGTTCGTAAAGAGTCAAAAAAAATTGCTAGATGTTCCCTGCCTTTTTCAGTTTTTCTCCTAATGAGTTCATTGATGAACTCAACAGATATTTGCCTTATGCCTCCAGTGATCCAGGAATGTTAGGATACAGAGAGGATTCCTGAGTGTGTGAAATTCATAGTCCACGGAGAATGTCTTCTCCACTTTGGACACATGTGACCAGTGTGGCAGGGCTAATGAAACCTGGTGCTAGAAATGCCAGGCACAGGGGAAACTCACCCACACAGGGTGGGCAGGGAAGATCTTCCTGCTATTTATGTCAGAGTGGAGGCCGAATACGAGTTAGCAGAGCCTAGCGTGCTTCTGGTAAAGGAAATAAGATGCAAGTAGGTAATACAAGAAAACCTTTGAGTTCCTAATAAATAAATAAATAAATAACAAGTTGTCAACTGGCACAGACTAAAGTCTTGTGTTGGTCCCTTTTTCTCGTCTTATTAGTACCACCTGATCTTCAGTCAAAGCTGTCAACTACTAGGAATAGTATTCTACCCATCCTTCTACAGCATCTGAGTCTCCAGACACTGACACGCATTCCCAGAATGACTTGACTCCTCCACTCCTAATAGTGGAGCTCTTACCCCTTCTGTGAACAGCCACGTGGCTCTGTTACATGCCAAGCCCTGCTCTATGCCTGGTCTTTCTTAGCTCTCCTTTTATCCTTTGATTCTCCTGAGGGCATATATAGTTTGCCACATGGCCAGGGCCATGTCATAATGACAGATTAGGCAGGGATTTAGGAATTTGAAACTAAGTACCAGGTGGTAGAAGTTGGTCTTGATTTCAGCATCTTGCAGGAATAAAGCTGATAAGCTAGGTAGCTCACTATGCAAAGACGAAATTTTTGTATAAGTGAGACTAAAAAGAATAGCAAATTTGGAGAACAGAGTAGAGTTTATCTCTGAACAACTCATTAGAACTTTGGAGACTTACTTTGCTATGAAACCTATGTCAGTCTTACAAATTAATTAAAACAAAGAAGATCTTGCAAGTATTTTATTTAGGCAAATGCAGGTGTCCCTGGAGTCCGAAGATAAAATAGGATTTATATCTCTTGTTTTATATAAAGTTTCTGAAGCTTTTATTTCAGAATCTAGAATTCCTGCAATAAACTTCTGATTATTTGAAAGAACTACTGATGGTTCAGCATTTATGGTTTTACCAAAGTAAATTCAGAGATTTAGATTTCAGTTCAGTGTGGAAATTACATCCATTTTATTCCACACACCTTTTGTCTCATCTGTGACTCTCGAAAATTTTGTACTCTACCCTTGATTGATTTACTTAAGCTATAAGATTTGTGTTAATTGAAAAGCATTTGCTTTGGATTTAGAATCTTAAATCTTTTCTTTCCTGTTAATTCGTTTATTATAATATTTGAGCTCAGTGTTCCCGAGCCTACAGAAGAATTGCCTTCCCGCAATTGGTTTTCTGATCATCAAGCATTTGAAGTAGAGAGCCCTTTGTTCAGCTGTATTCTCAGACGTGCAATTAGACAATAAAATGAAATAAATTAGAGGTCTGCATCAGGCAGCACTACTACAGGGAGAGAGAGGTAGATATTCCTGGAGGTTATTTCTCTAATTGCTGCCCCACACTTTCTTGCTAAGATGCAGTTAAATCCCCTTGTGTCTCCCAGCCCTCCAACCTAACCCTCCCTGAGCTGACTGGGGGGAACCTGTGGCTATGTCTCTCTGCAGGAACCCTTCCCATAATGATCTCTCTCCTCCTCTTGAGTACCTTGCGTGGAATTGTTTCTGCTTTAGGTTTAAATGCTATCTATTGCTCACAAGATTCATTAAAAACAGGCAAAATTCCTTACTATGGTGCAGACATTAGGTGGATTTGTCCCTTGAAAAACTGTAGATTTTTAAAGAGAAAATTGTAGAATTTGAGGGCTTTCTGATTCCTTCTCAGATTTCCTTCAGTTGTTGTAATGATTCTGTGGGTTTTTTTGATGTGTTGTTACATTCATTAACTCACTTGGAAAATATGTAAATGATATTGTGCCAGGGTACCAGAAGTACAGAGATAAATGAGGCCCAGTCATGGCTTGCCAGAGGCTTCTGGTTTGGAGGGGGTCAGAAAAGACATATAAATTTGTAGCAAATAGGACATAGTTCTTGGTGCCCTGGGGAAAATTCATGAAGATCTAGGAGAGATGCCTCAGCTGGGTAGATCAGTGGAAGCGTCCTAGGGTAGAGAGACCTGAGCTAGATCCTGAAATTCTCTCTTGTCTCTGAAAGTACGGGTAAAGCAGAATTCCTAGCCAAGGGGTCTAGTATTTTTTTTTTCAACCTGAAAAATATCCTTGGAAATTCTTTCCATTTAAACTAGAAGAGGTTCTAGGGTTAGAAACCTGGCTGTAGGCCCTTTAGTAAAAATTGAATTCTTCTTAAGGGGCAGCCTCAAGTTTTAATGAAAGCAAGATGTTGAGAAACAACAAAAAGACTGCACTTCCAAGTGAGAGTGTGAAGGTGAGGATTGCTGATAGAGTGGGATGAGGGGAAAGACTGATAAGACAAGTGTCCGTGATCATTATCTTCATACAGTTAATTGTCTTTGGGTTGGAGAGGGTTTGAACCCCAAGTGACAGAACTGGGATTAATGAGTAGAAACCATGGTTGGATAGATTCTGCTTTAATACAGAAAGAACTTTTGCTATAAGAGGTGTTATTAAAAAAAAAAAAAAAAAAAGACTCCAGAAATTACCGAATTCCCTATCACTGCCCACATCAAAACAGGCTAAACCCACAGTTCCCAGCTGTCATGTGAAGAACACTAGTCAGCTCTTGAGTTTCATAGCAAGTAATGTGTTCCTAACGGCATCACTTTTTAATGATGTCACTCTTACTTAGATTCCAGAGACGTCTCTTAGCAGAGAGGAAAGGGAGTAAAAGTGCAGCCAGTAGGTTTAGGGTGGCACACATCTCTGAGTGGGCACATGGGTGCCCACCATGCTGATTGTGTATCCTTCATGGAATGGCGGTGACAGAGATGTGGCCCACGGGGCTGAGATGCTCGGCTGCTGGGGTAAAGCTGTGAGGAGGCCTGGAGTCCCACAGACGCCGATCTTCAAAGACATCGTTCTGCCTGGCCTGAAATCTCATGAAGATGAGCTTCCCCTTGGGTACATGTTTACAGTGTATTTCTAGCCTCCATGTATTGAAGGCAGTGCTCAAGAAGATCAGCAAAATAATAGTAATAATGGTAACAGTCACTGTTAGAATAATCTCAACCTAATACTTTATTTTCAAAACACTATCAAACTTTTTCAGTACACAGGATATCTTCCGTTAAGTAAGGCGGTTTGGGGACAGAGGCAGTTAACTCTGGGGTTATAGGGAGTGATTAAGAACCTCACTCTTCATTTCCTTAGCCCATTTGTCGATTGAGTTATTTGCATTCTTGGTGTCGAGTTTTTTGAGTTCTTTATAGATTCTGGAGATTAGTGCTCTATCTGAAGTGTGATTGGCAAAGATTTTCTCCCACTCTGTAGGCTCTTTCTTCGCATTGCTGATAGTTTCCTTTGCTGAGAGAAAGCTTTTTAGTTTGAATCTATCCCAGTTATTGATTCTTGTTTTTATTTCTTGTGCTATGGGATTCCTGTTGAGGAAATCTGGTCCTAAACCGACATGTTGAAGCTCTGGACCTACTTTTTCTTCTATAAGATGCAAGGTCTCTGGTCTGATTCTGAGGTCCTTAATCCATTTTGAGTTTAGTTTCGTGCATGGTGAGAGATATGGGTTTAGTTTCATTCTGTTGCATATGGATTTCCAATTCTCCCAGCACCATTTGTTGAAGAGGCTATCTTTTCTCCATTGCATATTTTTGGCCCCTTTGTCTAGTATGAGAAAATCGTATTTATTTGGGTTTGTGTCCGTGTCCTCTATTCTGTACCATTGATCCACCTTTCTATTTTGGTACCAATACCATGCCGTTTTTGTTACTATTGCTTTGTAGTAGAGTTGAAGATCTGGTATTGTGATACCCCCTGCTTCACTCTTTCTGCCAAGGATTGCTTTAGCTATTCTGAGTTTCACAGAGGAAGATCTACAAGCAATCAACAAACATATGGAAAAATGTTCAACATCTCTAGTAATAAGAGAAATGCAAATCAAAACCACCCTAAGATTCCACCTCACCCCAATTAGAATGGCGATTATCAAGAATACAAGCAACAACCGGTGTTGGCGAGGATGTGGGGAGAAAGGTACACTCATACATTGCTGGTGGGACTGCAAATTAGTGCAGCCACTCTGGAAAGCAGTGTGGAGATTCCTTAGAAAACTTGGAATGGAACCACCATTTGACCCAGCTATCCCACTCCTTGGCCTATACCCAAAGGACTTAAAATCAGCATACTACAGAGATACAGCCACATCAATGTTCATAGCTGCTCAGTTCACAATAGCCAGATTGTGGAACCAACCTAGATGTCCTTCAATTGATGAATGGATAAAGAAACTGTGGTATATATATACAATGGAATATTACTCAGCCATAAAGAATGATAAATTTATGGCATTTGCATGCAAATGGATGAAATTGGAGAATATCATGCTAAGTGAGATAACCAATCTCAAAACACCAAAGGACGAATGATATCGCTAATAAGTGGATGATGACACATAATGGGGGGTGGGAGGGGTTAGTGTTAGGGTTAGAGTTAGGTTTAGGGAGGAGGGCAAGAATGGAGGAAGGAAGGACTGTATAGAGGGAAAAGAGGGGTGGGAGGGGTGGGGGGGAAGGAGAAAAATAACAGAATGAATCAAACAGCATTACCCTATGTAAATTTATGATTACACAAATGGTATGCCTTTACGCCATGTACAAACAGAGAAACAACATGTATCCCATTTGTTTACAATAAAAAAAATCATAAAATAAAAACAAACAGGTAAATAAAAAGGAACTGTTGAAAAAAAAAAAAAAAAAAAGAACCTCACTCTTGTATCAACCTGAGTCTTCCTGCCAGGCTTTCTCAGGTGCTGTCTTCCTCATGTCTCTGTGACTTGTTTTATTTAACTATTCTCATTCCAGGTACCTTAAGTGAATGTGTGTACATTCTTGGTAATTGTGTTTTCTTTGCCTTGGTGATTAAAAAAAACTTAAGAATTTGAAAAGATTTAAGTGTTTCATGTGACATTTTAACTTCTTTCATGAAACCACTGTGAGTTACCCCTTGTCTAAGTGGGTGCTTGATTCACCTATTTATTTTGCCAAACCCACAGACTATCTGTGCTTCATTTAAGATGTCTGATATTCTCTTAAACTCTGCTCTGCCTCCCTCTGACAGCATCTGGTATGATTTGGCACCAGACAGTCTGAAATCCTATCTCCTGTTGCTCCATGCAGAATGCCGTGTTGTTCATGTGTGCTTGCTAAGTTCAGGGAGCGCTGACTTTCTGGGACAGAAAGGTAATAATCAGATGTCCCAGGAACAGTAACCCCACTCCCGTCAAGTCGGTGCCTTCAGGTATCTGGGATCTTGTCTCTGAAGACTGAGACAGCTGGTGAAACGATCAGCATCATTCATGGATTCAGAAGGGCATACATAATGAAGCTGGCACTGTAGATCAGGGGTCAGCAAATTTTTTGGTAAGTGTTTTGGGCTTTTGGGGGCCAGAGGGCCTCTGATTTGTCTTTTGCAGCTCCTCATAAGTGCTATTGAAGCACAAAAGCAATCATCAGTGGTGTTTAAATGAATGAGTGTGACTGTGTTCCCAAAAAGCCTTGTTTGAGGACATTACATGTGAATTTGTAGAATTATTATGAGCAACATAGTAGTCTTATTTTGATTTTTTTTTTCCATTTAAAGAAATTTAAGTAGTGACCAGCCTAGATCTGGTTCATTGACTACAGTTTGCCAAACCCTGACTTACATGAAGAAGAAACTGTTATAGTGAGTAAAGAAAGTTGAA
Organism: Sciurus carolinensis; assembly: GCF_902686445.1. Classification (NCBI taxonomy): domain Eukaryota; kingdom Metazoa; phylum Chordata; class Mammalia; order Rodentia; family Sciuridae; genus Sciurus; species Sciurus carolinensis. The sequence goes on along the minus strand of NC_062226.1, from coordinate 53,047,223 downwards.
AGAGCTATTTTTGACCCTCTCTAAAGTTGTAAATTATAAGACTGGAAAGCAGAGAAAGGACCACCTAACTCTAAAGTATTGACAGTTGCTGAAATCTTGGCACTGAGAAAATTGAAGGAAAAAACAAAAACAAAAACCCAGAATGTATGTCCTTGATTTTACCTTCAGGAAAAAACCTTATTTCACCCAGAGTTTTTTATTTCCTGAAAGCATGCCTATTTACATATTTATAGTTTCATCTCCTTTAAACAGCCTTACCCTACTGTCCTCCTTACCAGTCCCAGGCAAGGTTACTTAGCTCAGGGGCTCACAAGAATGGAAGTTGCTGTAATTTAGGATGCATCAAAGCTTATTTTCAAATAATTGGAAAATTTGGGCATTGAAGAAATAAAGAGCTGTTATGTCATAAATTCAAAGTTAAACTGTGCTAGTCTTAAGTGGGAATAAACTCTTGCTTATAATAAATGATGTAAGGGTAAATCTTATTCATGTTCATTTTATCGGTTCTGATAATAAAAGAATATGTTCTTGCCTGTTTAGGTATAACTAGCTTTCCTAACAGGTACCTTACAAGGCACATTTAGGATTGTCTTTAACTGTGATTCATGGGTTGTCTGTGGCCAATACAGCATAACTTAGCAAAAGTCCTAACTTTTTAATTGAGGACAGGGATGGACAGAAGTGAGAAGTTAGTCAGCCTCCTACTGGCACATGACTCTGTAATAGCAAATGGTCATGAGACAATCCAGTTCTAGTACTCTTTCTTAGAAACCTAATCCATAACCTTTGGAACCACTTTACTTCCCATAACTGTGTGACCTCAGGGAGATTCTTCCCTTCTCTAGACCTCAGACTCACACTTTTGAAAAATTAAGGCTTTGAACTAATTGTGCTACTGGCCTCTTATGATTATTAATTCAATCAAGTGATGGTAAAGGTCAAGGGCCCTTGAATGGATTTGCCCAAAGCTGCTCCCTGTTGGTACATATCATGAAAAGAAAATATATAGATAACTATATTGCATCAAGTATTTTTCAAAAATGGACTTGCAACGAAGGCCATTTTGTATCCTGATCAGCCGGGTGTAGATAGAGCTAAAGAAGTGTTGAGGGAGCCTGCCCCAGTGGGCACACAGTCTGTAATGGTCTGGGTTGAATTGAATTCTTCCTGAGAGACTTTGGTCAAGTCACCAGTGACACTGGAATAGTGTCTATTCCCAATTCTTTTTAAGGTTGATCCTCTCTAGGGACCCAAAACAGTACTCTAATATTGGTATCTCCAAGGTCCCTGTGCTCTTGGGACCACTGGTTTTAACCAAGCTAATAGCCTCCCTGTAGAAAGCCTGAGGAGTTAAGCTCCTTATTTACAGAGCTTGGTGGGGTAGGGGTTCCCCACTTGAATGAGAACGGCTTTTCACAGCCTTCCTTGCTGCACCTCCTGTGGACAGTGTGAGGTGCGCGCTGCTGGCACCAGCTTCTGCAGAGCCACCTTTGGAACTGAGGATTTGTGGCCCAGCAGCTCAGTATGGGAGAGCCCTCCTTCTCTGGAGTTCAGGGCGGAGCAATTTTTGTGAACAAAGCTTTATAGACATTGAGAACTTTGAAAACCTAACAGAAGATGGGATGGCAGGTACTATCCTCTTGACCTGTTCTGTTGACTGCTGTCAGGTTCTAGTCCTTGTGGGGGATGGTACAAACTACCTCCCAGCTCTGAGCTGGGGTATCCCCTCAGGCTGGGGCAGGCTCCTGCTGCCCGTCTTCTAAGGAAGATACAGGGTAGTATTTGTGAACACA